>NW_028327174.1:55582882-55893948 GCF_987537825.1 Furipterus horrens
TGGTACCATAGGCTTTGTCCTCTACAGGTATGCTGTCACACCAGTTGAAGCAGCATGTCATTGATGGAGAGAAAACCATTATCCAGAATCCTACAGACCAGCAGAAGTAGGTGCCAATCCTGCTCTTCACCTTCCACCATACCATACCAGACCAGTGATGGATTTTTTTCTTCCATACTTGCAGCCTAATTTTGTCCACCTACTCCAAATTTCAGAAACTACTTACTGCTTTTTATGGTTCCCTTTTTATTCCTTTTAGGAAGGACCATGAAAAAGCTGAATTTGAGGTCCACGAAGTATATGCTGTGGATGTTCTCGTCAGCTCAGGAGAGGGCAAGGTGAGGAGTGTTTACCAGAGCTAGCAAAGAGGGATGACTGAGGGTGTGTTCTAAGAGCACCAGAACGAATGTGATGTAACTTACTCTTTTAGGCCAAGGATGCAGGACAGAGAACCACCATTTACAAACGAGATCCTTCTAAACAATATGGCCTAAAAATGAAAACTTCACGTGCCTTCTTCAGTGAGGTTGAAAGGCGTTTTGATGCCATGCCGTTTACTTTAAGGTATACTGCACTTAACGAGGACAGGACTTGGAACTGGTGTGACTCATAGACCACACACCCAGGAACACTATTCTTCTCTCCACCCCTTCATCCCTCTCCCCTCCTGCCTAGACTTGTAGTTCCCGCCTGCACGCAAGGGTTCTCTTATTCTCCCCATCTCCCTCACTGAAGGGAATGTAAATGGGCAGTCCTAACTATGATTTCTGCCTGAGGGTAGGAGCTATTTAAAAACATGAGCAAAATGGTAAGAATTGATAATAGAGTTGATACCTGAATTTGTCTTTCCCTACCAGAGCATTTGAGGATGAGAAGAAGGCCCGGATGGGTGTGGTGGAGTGCGCCAAACATGAACTGCTGCAGCCATTTAATGTTCTCTATGAGAAGGAGGGTAAGTTCTGAAAAGAGAGTTTCACTTTGGAATTGGTTATATGGTTCCTTCCTTATTATCTGTAGCTTATAGAAAAAAGTATAACAAGGGAACATTTTATCAAAAAACTCTTCTCTTCCATAGGTGAATTTGTTGCCCAGTTTAAATTTACAGTTCTGCTCATGCCCAATGGCCCCATGAGGATAACCAGTGGCCCCTTTGATCCTGACCTTTACAAGTCTGAGATGGAGGTCCAGGATGCAGAACTAAAGGTTAGTGTGGGCTGGAAAGTGGTGAACACGTTGAACCTGTCCTGGAAGTGAAAGTTAAATGTCAGCAAAGTCCTGAAAAAGAGCCACAATATTGAAGTCAGACTGTATTTCCTCCAAATTCCTCAAAATTTGTTTTCCTTCCTATTTTTCAGGCACTCCTCCAGAGTTCTGCAAGTCGGAAAACCCAGAAAAAGAAAAAAAAGAAGGTGTGTTTTTATCCCTCTTTGGCAGGTTGCGCCTGATCCCTCTTCCACTTTCCTGGGGTGTGGTGTGGTATAAAGTTTTGTATAGCTTTATTTCCCTCCCTTATCAGCCCTGACCTAGAGAATTAGGGTATTTCTGTCCTTGGTCCCCCAAACACTACCCCAAGGAAACTTGACAAGTCTTCTCCCTCTTCTCTCCATGAATATAGGCCTCCAAGACCGCAGAGAATGCCACCAGTGGGGAAACATTAGAAGAGAATGAGGCTGGGGACTGAGATGGGTCCCACCTCCCCAGCTTGCTGCTCCTGCCTCATCCCCTTTCCACCACACCCCAGGCTCTTTGAAGTGCAGTTCATCTTCACCCAGGACCGCCAGCAGAGCGGGGTGTCTCCCTGCCCCCATCCCAGTCCCCCAACCCCAACCCCTTACCAACAAAACCAGTTCCAACTGACTCTGGTCTTGGGAGGCCAGGCTTCCCAGCCACTGAAGACTACTTTAACTAGAAAAGAGAAATTGAATAATAAAATCAGGAGTCAAAATTCATCGTCTTCAAGCCCCTCTTTCTAGCTTTTTTCTACCACTCTCTGCTTGGCCCTACAACAGAACAAGGGAGGAGGCTAAAGGAGCCACCACTGCTAAAAATTCAGCTGAAATTTTTTTATACACTCTAATATCAGCATTTTCCCATCTGTTGGGGCTTTTTCCTCTCTTCCCACTCTTCCCAGGTATTTTATCTGGCCTCAAAGTAGAGAGGAACTGTTCTTCATATTGTTTTTATTCACATGTGGTAGATTCCTTTTCTGATCCAGGCTGTCTGGCCAGGCCCCTCCCTTTTTTAGGAGCTGGAGCCTGCACTTAACAAGGGATTCTCATCTACAAAACAATCTTCATTTGTAAATCTTTTTAGTCATTTTTGTTCTGCAGGACTCTTTTTACAGCTCCCCCTAACCTCCAAAGCTGTAAAGGAGGAACTCATTTCAACCAGTCCATTTCTTTGGAGTCAATGGGGTCTTCCCTTGCTCCATCTTACAAACCTGAGCTGGAGCTCAACTGTGGTTTTGTTCCCATTTGAAATATTTTGAACTCCCTCCCTTGAAAGAAAGACCAGGATCCAGAGGAGCAGACTGACTGAAGAGAACTCCTGGCTTTCTAAAGCTGTGGACTTGAATTGGATGAATTGCTAGGGGTTTGGAGAGAAAGGTGACGAATTTCATTCAGTACCTCTGGCATGCTGTTCCAGGGAACTAGGGCTCCCACTAATTTATGAGGTTTTTAAACATTGAAAATGACATGGTGTTAAAATAAATTTGGATTTGCTCATAATCATGTACCTTTGCTGTTCTTACTTGATGGAGATGGGTGTTAGTTGAAATGATCATTTGGAGCTGTTTTTCCGTATTGCCATATTCTACGTTTTAAAACAAGGAATACTTCCCCAACCCAAAGAGAAATCCTGGATTCTCTAAATTAAGATAGTAAATTTTCTATGGGGGCTTTACTTAATTTTTTAAAGTAAAAACCTTGCTGCTGACATTTTGTTCAGGACTAACACATTTAATGTGTGCTGCAAAATATACAAGGTCTGTCCAGAAGGTATCCAGCCATGTAATATGAAAAATAGAGACATTGATTGAAGAAGATAAACGTACATAGAACAATTGGCACCTCAGTCCCCTTCAAAGTAGGCACGTTGGGACCTCACAAAGTTATCCCAATCACCATGTGCTGCCCTGTCATATTTTCCTGAATCTCATTGACAGTCTGAAATCTCTTCCCTTTCAATGGCGATTTTAGTTTTGGGAAAAGCCAGAAGCCACAAGATGCCAAATCTGGGCTGTGTGTAGAGGAGCTGAGCCGCCTGGGTGATTTGATGTTTCACAAAAATGCACAAGACATGATGCATGAGTAGGTGTGTTGTGATGAAGCTGCCAATCACCAGTTGCCCATAGCTGTGGCCTTCTGAGTCACCCAAATACTTTCTGCAGAGGAATATTCAAGCTTTACAAAATTTGATGCAGATTCGTTGCTCTACTTGCTCAGTCATTTTGAATGTGATAGCCACACAGTACACATGCTCACTCAACAGCATCTATTGCCCAGTCAAGTCATTGTTCACGCACGTGCGTTCCAGTCCACTTTCCTTGGCTGCCAGGTTACATCAATATCTCACAAACCATTCTTGTTATATTAACAATGGCTGGACTTTTTCTGGACAGACCTCGTGAAACACTTCGAATGCTTACCTTGATTTAGGAAGCCAGGAAGGATGCTTTAATGTTACTAAATTTTTCTGGGCCAGCCTAAGATAAATAACTTATTAGATTTGAGTATCTTACATGTGAGGCATGCTACCTGGAGGTACAAAACGGAGCTCTTCGTAAGAGCTTATAGACTGGGCAATCAACAGGTAAAATCCTGGTGGACTTGATAATGAAATAATTGTTATGGCTTTTATTTTTGTTTTAAAAAACTATATTATGATGAAAATACTAGAACTAGTTAAGCACTTAGAACAAGGGTCCCAAGTTTTAAAAACCTTGTTTTAATAAAGTAAGAAAAGGATAGTTTTATTGTATGTTATAAAGGGAAACCACCAAAAAAGGAGGGATTAAAATTAAAGAACCCTGCAGTATTAAAGTGAATAAGGTGAAGTCTGGTTAAGGATTCTTTTCCATTCTTTATAACTAACTAGCAAATCTTTAACTGTATGTTTAGCAGGTGCTTCTGACCTGTCTATACTCTGAGACTGGGAAGTTCTTTATTTTCATGCCAAAATACCCTTCTTGTTCTATATGACAGCTATCTTCCCCTCTCCATTGGAAGGGAGAATCACTGAAATATTTTCTGACAAAAAATGCATTGTGGAAAGGAATCATTATATGACATTCTGCCTGAGGCATTGTGGGGGAAGACTCCAGTTGGCTAGGAAAGTTTATCTAGAATACTGACAACTCAACTTTATATCTTCCCATGTCCTGGAACCTTAGGAGGTTCGAAGATTCTGAGATAGAATCTCCCTGCAGCAATTTAGTCTAAAAAATAAACCAGTAAACAAATTAGGAATTTTTGTACAGTACGCATCTATTCATAATAAAATGGAAGTGTAGCCAGAAAACTGCAATTCCCATGAAGCAATGAGAGGGAAGGCGGAAGTGGCTAGCCTTTGCTCGCCTATTCCTCCAGGTCTCATATTGAAAATAGGTGCTCATGTTTAAATAACACAGTGTACTCATAAGAAAACTGGGGATGGGAAATTTTTCAACTCATCTTAAAAATATTGTTTTCAAAGAGAAGTAAATCACTTACTATGTATCTAAGAGGGACCGGAACCATTGGTATTCCCCTGGGGGAGGGGGCGGGTAGGGCCAAGCGGCGGAAGTGACGACAATGAGCGCTCTCTTAAATACCGGTAGGCGGGCAATTAGCGCTCTCTCGGCCTTAGCGCCATCTTCTTAGGTTGGTGTACTGTGTTCCCTGTGTGTGGATTCCGCGTACAATCCATTAACATCTAGTGTTTGCACTTACCATCATCACAGCAAACTAACTGTAGTCTTTTTCTCTTTATCCGTAGAAACCTCCGCGCCATGAGAGCCAAGGTAAGCAGTCTCTGAAAGTAAGATGAGGTAGGAGTTGACGATTGGGGGTGGAGACGTAGGCAAAGGGAGTCCGCCATGGTTTCCGAACCGCTGGGTTCTCGGGTGTCCAGAAGCTCGTAGGAGAGGAAGGATAGGGGGGGAGAAGTAGAAAAGGTGGTTGGATAAATGCTGTGCGGAGAGAAGAGCGCACGCGGAATTCGGGGGTTACTTCAGGTGTAGAGGTTAGAAGGCCTAATTTATTTTGTTAAAACTGCTACTAAGCCTTTATATTTGGTCAAGAACCTGCCTGGTTCTAAATGCTGTTCTCCACATCCCTATCTAAACCTGTCACTGAAACTAATGACCTTTTTTATTCCTTGCCTCTGGTTATCGGTTGCCAGTGGAGGAAGAAGCGAATGCGCAGGTATGTTAAGACTTGCCCGGCAGCAGGGGAGGGAAGTGGAGTATGCCTTAGACAAAACTTGGGAGGAACATTTGGTTTAGAAATATTTGGTTTAGAAATATAGAAGAACTTCAGGTTTAAAAACGCTTTGAGCATTGACGTGTCAGAGCCATAATGTGCTAGATCATTTCACCACTTCTGTATTTTGTGGATATTAACACGTGGGAAAAAAAGGCAACGTGGGCTTGAGGCAGAGGGTGTATCCCCTGTGTCTGCTTTTCAGGCTGAAGCGCAAAAGAAGAAAGATGAGGCAGAGGTCCAAGTAAACCGCTAGCCTACGCACCTATGGAAGCCACAGGAGCAGAAATAAAGAAAGCCAGAGGCCAGGGACTGATACGAATAGTTGGACTGCATGCCTGCTGTCTAGAAACTTCTCGATGGATCTAGAACGTACGTTGCCATTTGATCGCCACGACCACCTTTTGAGAGACCCATCTTGCTCTTAACAAATCCCTTTTGGTCCTTTGCCCTTGACCTGTGACATTCTGGACTGGTTCTGTTTTCATTTGTGGCTAAAGGTGTGCAATAAATCATCTCTTAGCTGAAGGAAACGATGTCTTTTGTGGTTTTTACGGTTTCGTTGGCTGGGGGTTCTGTCAGTACAGTGGGACCTGTTACTACCCAATTATGTAGAGATTGGCGAGCTACAAACACTACAGGGGTGTGAACCCTTTCCCTACCCAACATCTGGTTCCTGGCCCTCAGAGTAGGGGAATCTTGGGGACAGGTATCCAGGTGGTTCGCCGGCAAGTAGGGCAAACGGTTCCGCTACTCCTTTTGTCTACCAGGCTACATTAGGAAGCTGTTAGGGTCTTTTACTGTGTTGTATCTGGTTGCCATAGTGACACGCAAAGCTTGCTGGGAACTTCCTGTGTCTAGTCACGCAAGTACTTACCATAGAGTATAGTTCCGGGTCTAGTGGCTAGAACGTCATTTCTTCCGCAGGAAGCGGAAGGGCCATAGGGTGGGCGGCTCTTTGTCGAAGCTAGAGGACCGGCAGGCGGCAGCAGCAGCAACTACGGCGGCGGCGGCAGGTGAGGGAGGCGGGAGACTTAGGTGGAGGCCGCGCCCGGAGGGGAGGAGTCGGGCCGGCCCAGCGGCTGAGCTCGGCTGGGCTACACGAGGCCCCCCAGGACTGAGCTGGCTCCTCTTCATGTCCCACGGCCAGCCGATCCCCATTTCTAACTGACCTCGCTTCGCGAGAAAACGCCTGCTCCGTGACGTCACAGCCCTGCCCATCCCCTGAGCTTGATGTCACCTGGAGTCCCTCTCTCCGCTTCACTTCGTGCTCCCTTAGTGTCTTGTTCCCCTGGTCCACGGCTGAGCTCTGGTAGCACTACACAGAACCTGTCAAGCTAGAAGATTTGCTGCGGGAAACTCCTAGGACTTTCTTCGCAAACTCTGGGGTGTTGCGAAGCGTCACAATCACCGCCCCCAAGTCTAGTCTACCATTCCACTGCACTGTCAGTCGCTGCCTTTGCAGGGCTCCCCATTTGGAGTTCCTAACCCCTACCCGAGGCCGGTCTGTGATCCCTACATCCTCCTTCATCTTGAGGCAGGGCTCCCCTCACCTGTTCAGTGGGCTGGTTATCCAGCTCATCCAAATTAATACACTCTCCAAATTAGTTCTGTTTTTACTTTTCTTACTTGCAGCTTGTCCCTTTGACAGGTGAAGTTTAGTTGAAATCCTGAGGAAATCTTGATGTGCCCAGAGCTCTTGCCGTTTTGTCATATTCTTCCGTATAACAGTCACCCCATAGTCCTCCATTCTTAGCCTTTCTCCCACCCAAGTATCTGTTTTTTTCCTGTTCAGAACCAGGCAGTGATGTGGAGGTGGAGACCCACAGGAGCCCCGGACTTCACCTGAGCTACCTCAGGTATCGAACACTCCTGGGAGAGTTGGTTGGGGAGGAATACCATATGAGATTATCTGCATCTGGTGGGACTTGCAACATTGGTCAGGCTTGGATAGATGTCATTTCTTTTTCACCAGGTCACTTCCTTTTTAGTAAAAGTTTGTGCCTTCTCTTTTATCACTCTTTCTTGATTGTCTATTATTCTTGGACTACCTCCCTTTGGAAGAAGCGAACTCTTCTTTTTTAAAGATTCTCTTGTAACTCTGGCCTCTGGCCAGTTCATTTGCCTTCAGATCTGAAGGCAAAGTCAAGGCAATGGGGTGGGTGTTTGGAGGAGACCAAGGCTAAAGAAATTGGAAAGTTTCTCTTACACTCAAGGTGGAAACAATATAAAGTTTTCCTATTTGAACAGCAGGGGGAGCCTGAACACTGCCTAGGAAAGGTTTACCAGGTCAGACACGTGGTAGCTGGGAGTCCAGTCTTGGGGGTGGGGTGAGGGCAGGCTAGAACCAGGGCAGTTGACTGACATTCCAGAGCTCTCTTGGGAAAGATGAGACTTGAAAAGCTTTTATAGAGTCTATAAATAAAGAGGATCTTTATGGGTGAGGAATGGTGTGGTTTGATGTCAGTGGTATCTTTTCATGGAGGGTTAGGAGGGGATAGAATAGGCAAAGTAAGGTCATTTGTTCCTGTAAAATTAACTCCTTCCTCCCACCTTGACCATGGAACACATGGATTTGTCCTTTGGGAGTCAGTAAGTTGAGATTCCAGATGTAGAACGTTTACCCTGAAATGGAGGGGGAGGGGCTGACCACACTGGGGTTGATAGTGGTATTGAGCTGGGAGGATATACTAAAAATGACAGGTTTAGGGACTGCCCTAAAGCTGGTGACACAAGTTTCTTCACTGAGAGTTTCCAAGGGTCTAGGGATATGATACTTTACAGTGTCCCATTACCTACAGCCCTAGTAGTTAACCAGCCCATCTTGGTTAAGATTCCCAGTCTCTTCCTAGCCTATTCAGGCATTGCCAGTTTTAATTTTACTTCTACAACTTCAATAAGGTCAGTTCAGAAAGGAAAATAAAATCCAGTACTATTGTATCCCTGCCCCCTCCTTGGCCTGCATTCATTAGAGACGAGATGGCTTCACCCAGCTCCCTCCCTTCTCCATTAGCCTGGCAAGTGTGAATCCTGACCCAGACCAGGTGCACAAGGGCCTGGGCGGGACTTCTGACAAGCCAGCCAGTCTGGGCAGAATTCTCATCCCTTAAGTTCTCCCATCTCCAAAGCCATTACCCCACCAGCCTGCCTCTTGCTGGTCTGCCTATCATAAAGTCGGCAAGAGTGTGGCCTCTGGAGGACTCTTGTTTGACACAGTTCTCCTCTTTCCTAGTGGTCACCAAGGGTGGCAAGAAAAGGAAGAAAGCCCTGAGTTGGGGGGGACCAGGATGCCTGACCGGGACAACTATGCCAACGGCACTGGGAGCAGCGGTGGAGGCCCTGGAAGCGGTGGCAGCGAGGAGGCCAGTGGGACAGGGGCAGGCAGTGGCGGGGCCAGCTCAGATGCCATCTGTAGAGACTTCCTGAGGAATGTGTGCAAGCGAGGCAAGCGTTGCCGATATCGTCATCCAGACATGAGTGAGGTGTCCAACTTGGGGGTGAGCAAAAATGAGTTCATCTTCTGCCATGACTTCCAGAACAAGGAGTGTAGTCGCCCAAACTGCCGATTCATCCATGGTTCCAAGGAGGATGAGGATGGTTATAAGAAGACAGGAGAGCTTCCCCCTAGGCTGAGGCAGAAAGTTGCAGCAGGCCTGGGCCTTTCTCCGGCTGACCTACCAAATGGCAAGGAGGAGGTCCCTATCTGCCGGGACTTTCTCAAAGGTGACTGCCAGAGAGGAGCCAAGTGCAAGTTCCGTCATCTACAACGGGATTTTGAATTTGATACTCGGGGTGGAGGAGGCACTGGTGGTGGGGGCTCAACAGGCCCAGTCCCCCCAGGACGACGACATGATCTCTATGATATCTATGACCTCCCTGACAGGGGCTTTGAGGACCATGAGCCAGGCCCCAAGCGCCGGCGAGGTGGATGCTGCCCCCCAGATGGCCCACATTTTGAATCGTATGACTATAGCCTGGCTCCACCCCGAGGGGTGGAGTGCAGACTGCTAGAGGAGGAGAATGCCATGCTCAGGAAGCGGGTAGAGGAGCTAAAGAAGCAGGTCAGCAATCTTCTGGCTACTAATGAGGTACTCCTGGAACAAAATGCCCAGTTCCGCAATCAGGCCAAGGTCATGACCCTGAGCTCCACTGCACCGGCAACTGAGCAGACTCTGGCCCCCACTGTGGGTACTGTTGCCACTTTTAACCATGGCATTGCCCAGACTCATACTACTCTCAGCAGCCAGGCTCTACAGCCTCGGCCTGTGTCTCAGCAAGAACTGGTGGCCCCCGCTGGAGCTCCAGCTGCTCCCCCAACTAATGCTGCACCTCCTGCTGCTCCACCACCCCCACCCCCACACTTGAACCCAGAGATCACGCCACTATCAGCTGCTCTGGCTCAAACAATTGCCCAGGGAATGGCACCCCCACCTGTCTCCATGGCTCCTGTGGCTGTATCTGTGGCTCCTGTGGCTGTATCGATGGCCCAGCCCTTGGCAGGAATCACAATGAGCCACACCACCACTCCCATGGTGACTTATCCCATTGCTTCCCAGAGCATGCGTATCACAGCCATGCCACACTGATGGGGCTAATGGACACTCCCCTGGCATAGCCTCCCAGGGCTGGGATCCAGGGGCCCTTACCCACCCACTCGCCTAGCCCTCGCAGGCCCTGTCTCAGGGGCTCATTCAAGAACTAGGACAAGAGTCTACAAGGGGTTTACTTCTGAGAAGGGGTTGGGTTGGTGGGTTTTTCTCTCACCCCCCTTTATGAGGGTTCTCTTGTCCATCTTCGTCTTACAGAGGGGGGCTTGCATAGGAATGCAGACTGAAGCCAGCAGAGAGGAAGGACTGACTGAGGGGCTGTATGTCCTCTAATGGGAAGATGGTGACATGCCCGGTCTTGTCCTCTCTTCTGGACAGCACAGGTTCCAGCACTGGCTTTGGAGGAAAAAAGTGCCCTGCCCAGAGGGAAAGCCAGGAAAGGTTGGGAAGAGGGTGGCCAGGTGAGAAGGCCTGATAGGAGCCTTGGGATGTAGTTGAGCTGGACAATAACTGCTCGTGGGCCTGTGGGAAGACAGGGACCATAGTACTCCAGCCCAAAGACTAGGGGAGCATTCATTACCTTGGCTTGGCCTGGGAATTCATAGGGCAGGGCCCACCACTTTCCAAAGAAATAAACAATTATTTTTAACAAATGGAGGCAGTGAAAACTTGCTTAGATATCCTGTGTGGAAGTTGGAAGTAGTAAATAGATGTCATGCCAAAATGGGGTAAAGACCTCACCCTCACAGAACTGGGATAAAGTTGGATGGAGACCAGTGAAGAAGGGTAGGGACCCAGAGCAAAATCAAATGAAACTTTGGGGAAGGCACTTTGTGGGGTAAAAGCATTGGAGCCACCTAGTCCAGTTTAAAAATAGTCCCATCTGTTCTGGTTTCTATCTGCATATACTATTCCCAGGTTGCTTTAGTAACCAGGGCTCCTAGGGTCATTTAGGGGGGCAGGTACTAAGGAGGGTGGATATGCTGGGAAATGGGAATGGAATATGTATTGGCTGATCCTTCCCTTATTCAAACATAGGGTGGTTGGTAGTTGCTCTCTTGAGTTACTGGTGGTAGTTAATGTCCCTCCTACCCCAACTCCTCCTCAGTTGCCAATGCCTAAAACTTTCAAGGCTTGGGAGGTGCTGGGAAAAAGAGAGTTCTGGGGATATCAGTATCAGGGTTTGTCCCTTTCTTCCCTCTGCTTCCACATAGGACCACAGAGGTTTTAAATGTGATTAAGAGTGCACCCTGACCGAGGAGCTCAGTTGGTAGAGCACTGTCCTCATATGCCAAGGTTGCAGGTTCAATCCCTGGCTAGAGCACATACAAGAATCAACCAATGAATGCATAAATAAGTGGAACAACAAATGGATTTTTCTCTAAAAATCAATAAACTTAAGAAAAAACATTAAAAAAAAAAAAAAAAAAAGTCAAGGCTGAGGGCCCCAAAAGTCAAACCTCAGTTCCTCTTCAGCTCATAGCTGATATATAGGAAACAACTCAGGTGTCGTGTCTAATGGGATAGTGGATTTGGAGGTAGAGACTGTGATCCTGTGTTATTCTCCCCGTCATACTTTCTGCTACCTCTTGTTCTCTTGTCTGGTTATACCTGGGGTTGGAGTTGGTGGGCTAGGTCAAGACCAGGCCAGTCAAAAAAAAAGTCAAGACTAAAAGTCGGCAAATACGGAAATATTGTTTGTGGGTTTTGGAGACCACACATTGATAAGGTAAATGTTGATTTCCTAGCACAATTTTGGATTATTAAAAGAGATGGTTTATGAGCATTTAGAGACAAGCGTGATCATAGATGAATCTGCCCCAGCCAAATGCTGACACATTATTTTCTTTTTGCAAAGTATCTCTAAAGAGGTAGATTTGGGAAACTGACACATTGTGTAATGTACTCCAGCTGAAGACCACCAGAAATACACCTGTAGTTGAACAAATTGGGTTTAATGCTCATTGTGATGAAGGAGAGAGCGTTGCCATGGGAAACTGAGGTGTCTCAGTGAAAGGGTGTTAGAAAAGAATTACAGAACTTGTACTTAAGTGATTTGAGAAAAGGTTTAAGGAAGTGGGGCTTCATTCTGGATTGGAGCTGGGATAGATAATTCTATGATTGGGTATCTTATCTAGAAAAAGGACAGACTAGAATGAAGTGAAATTCTAATTGGTAGTGAAACAGCAGCCACTATTTGTTGGGAAAGGGGGATGTTTGCTATTTTGTGGTTTGCACACTGAGCTTGTTTTATGCTTAAACAAAATTGTCATCATTTTTGGCTTACTTCATCAGTCACTGAGTGCCCTTGACCAATGTTGGTATTTTGCGAGATTGATTGTGTCCAGCAGGAGAGCACCATTTCCTACCTGTGAGCCCAATTCAGCACCTAACAACTCCAAAGCCTAGATGTGTCAGGAGCTGCTTACCTCTTTCTCACTTCCTAAGTCATTTCAAATAAAAGAATAATTATGGATTACTTAATAGTTGAGTTTGGTGGAATCCAAACTGAACATTTGTACGTAGTAAATACTGATTAGTGCATTTAGTGCATTCATGTTGGAGAAAATCTGTAGTCTCTAGTGATATACCCAAAGGGTATATTAAAAAAAAAAAAAAACGTATAAAAATATAGAAGTCTGTTATCAACAATAACTCAAGGACATACTAAGTAATATTGGAAGTGTAACTTGGATTGACTAAATCCAAGGGGTCAAATTGCTTGAGCCTGCTTGAAGAATAAATGCAGAGATATACATGAGCAATAATGAGAACACAGGACTTCCAACTGGCTACAAAAAGTCTTAGTCCTTATGTCAGTTCATAAATAGTGAAAGCCTGATTTGTTTTAGAAACCTTTCTAGGAGCTCCATAAGGGTAACAGACCCATAGTCATGCATAGTCAGCAGTTCTGTGTCTGTCTGAAAGGAGCCACTCCGAAAGTATTGTGTGTTCTCCTAAATGTAATTTTTAAAGAGGGCCACTGACAAACCATTGGAGTAGCTGAATAGATATTTTTGGGGACACACAACAGATATCTTTGAATATCTGAAGGGCTGCACAATGGAGAAAGGGTCCTGTCTTGCTGCATAGGAAATAGGGAGTTCTAGAATAAAAGCTAACATTGAGTAAATATTTAAATCAAGGCACTTTACATGCAATATCTAATTGACAACACGATGGGCATTATTTTCATATCCATTTGGCAGAGGAGAAAGCAGTCTTAAAGAGGATTAATCAGCCCTGAATGGTGTGCTCAGTGGGTTGGGCATAGTCCTGCAAACTGAAAGACTGCGAGTTCAATTCCTGGTGGGGGTGGGGCCTATGCGTTGGTTGCAGGCCAGGTTTCTCTCCCTCCCTCCCTTCTCTCTAAAAGTAAATAAGATCTTAAAAAAAAAAAAATAATAATAAGGATTAATCAGCTCAGGGTTCCCCAACTAGTAAGGAATAGAGCTATTCAGACAGTCTGACTCCCGACTTGGCATAACAAAGTTGTAATGTAGAGCCATCCAACAAAGGGACTACTGTTTTGCTGTGATTTGCTAGGAATAATACAGAGGAAATTTCCTCCAATCCTGTTGCCCCTTCCATCTTGGAGAGTGGGTTAAAACCAGATTACTATATTCAATCCTCTGCCTCTCCTAGGAGACAACTGTAGTGTACATATAAATGGAGATTGCAAATCCAGGAAGTCTCTCCATACTCTGGCTCAGACACTTCCTCTAACAAATGGCCATTTTTTTCCTGTTACCATTTACTGCTTAATACCACCAGGTGGCACCTGGGCAGCAAAATTGTCAATGGGTCGGGATCCACCCTGTTTACTAGTTCTGGTGCCTGCATTGCAGCTGCTGATTGTGCGGTTCCTGGGCTCCAGGTGGAAAGAGATCTTCCTGAGGATGAGTTTTTTTGTGCTCCATATGCTGCCTTCAGTAGGAGGGTCTGACAATCTAGATGGGTTGAGAAAGGGGAGAAGTTTGGAAAGAAACCTCCATAGGTTACCCTGTCTCCCAGCCTAAGGAACCCCCTTCTCCCTACTCCAGTGCTTGGCAAATTTCAGTCTGTAGGGGGGTTTCCCTATAAGGAGCTTCATCCATTTTTTTCTCCTATAGTTCTGCTGCATCAGTTGGGGAGCAGATCATTCTTACCTCCTTCAAACTCCTTGAGCTCCTTTAACCCTTTGAGTGCCATGCGTAATTCGAAATTTGGATCAACATGAGAAAAAGTTATATCAATATATAACCTGAGGTACAAAAAAGAACAAAACATAAAATATGAATTATTCCATTGTTATTTACATTTATAGCCATCAAAAAAAGTCACTGGGGGCGACGCTGGCATTTATGGGAAAATTCGTCAGCATTGCTCACAGCGACGTTGGCATTCAAAGGCTTAAAAAATTTATTTTTATTTTTAGAGAGGGGTAAGGGGAGGGAGAAAGAGGTCGTTGTACAAGAGATAAGTCGATCAGTGTTCTCCCACATGCCCCCAAGTGGGGACCTGACCTGCAAACCCAGGCATGTGTCCTGACCAGTAATTAAACTGGTGACCCTTCAGTTCACAGGCTGGCACCCAATCCACTGAACCACACCAGCCAGGGCTGAGCTCCTTTTCTACCTGCTTACCCCTGAGAATATGGAGGACCTAGGAGGCAGGTAGAAAAGTGTTCCTTACACAGTTCTGCAAACTGAATTAAGCAGTCTAGATAATGTAAGCCTCGGAGAAGTAGAGAAAAGGAAGTGAAGTTTTAAGATTGGGCAGTAATAGGTTTTAAGCAGCTTTGATGAAACACAGCCTGATGAAATTTATGCCCTGCAGAGCCAGATAAAATGTATCAGCTGCAGATCTAGTCTCTCCTGCAACCCTAGTTCCTGCTGCATTAAACAGAATAATACAACAAGCCCCACAAATCCTGCATTGAACAGTAATCATTTTATTACCAATCCTTCCCTCCAGGGTTTCCAGTTAGTTTCTAAGTCTCTGGACAACATTCCACCTCTAAGTCCAATTAACTAGAAACAGTGGTCATCATCAATGTGTCCTGCATTTTTCCCTTCCTAAGCCTACCTATACAGTGCAGTGTAGAACTGCATTAGGTCTATATGTGACTGTAGCCCAGATCTTCCTTCTAACTCCAGCAAATAAGAAACGGAATCTTCTCATTATTCTTGGTTTCTTATTTTTGTGTCCTAGCAGTTTCAGTATCAGGAAATGCTTAGAGAATTTAATCATTTCTGCTGTAGCTGAGCCCCCTCTCCCTTTTGGGAGTTGATTTAGTTTGAATCTGCCGTCTGTGATAGAATGGGCTAACTCTTGGAGATTTCTATAAAGAAGTAAAGCCTCACTTCCTATTCACTCCAACTCCCCCCCCCTTGCCTGAAGGCTAGATGATCTCATTTCTGTTAATTCTCCAGTTTTCTCAAGCGTCTGTCGTTACACTGCATAGAAAAGGACTAGGAACAGGATAGGTAGGGTGGGTAGGTCATGGAACACTTTAATTCCAAATAGGTAATTTCCTTTCCTTTTTAAGAACAGCCAGGAACATATCGAAGGAATGTGCTTAGGATATGAAAACTATCTCTAGCTGCCTTGAACATGTAGGAATCCCAGACCAAATCCTGCCCTTCCACAGCCCCTCAACTTCGCAACTTCAGCTCTGAAAACCGAGTAATTGGCGTTGCGGCTCTGCGTGATGTCAAAGCACAAGCAGTCCAATCCCTCGTCGGGGGGCTCCTGGTCCCGCCTCTTCCCTTTAAATGGTTCACCACACCGCCTTCTCTTTCTAGCCAATCCAATGCTGCTCTCTAGCCTCTTTCTTCCTTTTCCCGCCTTTGGCACTCTGGTCCAATCACAGAGGTCCTGCCTTCCCGGACCCTCTCCCTTCCTGGCGGAAGAAGGGCGGGGATTCAATCTTTTGACTCCACCTTGGTCCCTGTGGCGCGGACCAACCCGAAGCATCAGAAAGAAAGGGTGTGGCTTGATGTCCCCCCCCCCGCCCATTTTAGGATTTACGGTTTGCTGTAGGGGTCGGGTGGGGAGCTGGTCTTAATACTAGGCAAACCTCCAGCGGGTCTCTGGGTCTAGAGGTGGTACCATGGAGCGCTCTGCTGGAGATGGCTCCAGCCCCAGCCCCGCGGACCAGCCCTCTGCTCCGTCCGACCCCCCTGACCAGCCCCCCACTGCGCACTCACAGCCAGACCAGAGTTCTGGGAACCAACCTGCCCGCCCAGGCGCGGCGGGTGAGGCTCTGGCGATGCTGACTTCGTTCGGGCGGCGGTTGCTGGTGCTGGTGCCGGTGTACATGGCTGGGGCAATGGGACTCAGCGTGGGTTTCGTGCTTTTCGGCCTCGCCCTCTACTTGGGCTGGCGCCGGGTCCGCGACGAGAAAGAACGGAGCCTTCGAGTAGCTCGGCAGCTGCTGGACGACGAGGAGCAGCTCACGGCGAAAACACTTTACATGAGCCACCGGGAGCTACCTGCCTGGGTGAGCGACCACCCTCAGTCCTCGGTGCATCACAGCTCCCTTCTAGCCCCTCAGTTATAGGGCTTTCCATTCCTCTCTAAAGTCAGGTCCCATCTTGGGACAATGGGCCCCACCCAGACTTTCCCCTCCCGCTCCGCTAGCCGCCTGAACCGACTGCCCACCATCCCCCGCCTTTCTGAACGCCCTGATCCCGATCCGTCCACAGAATCAGGACTTCTTCCTCTACGCTTGGGCAAGAGCAGTCAGTACTTGGCCGTGGCTCCCCTAGCCAAGCTTCTACTCGCTTCGGGTGCCCTTCACGCCTTTGCTGCTCCTGGGCATCCCCGTTCCCGCAGCCGCTCAGAGTGTTCCCTCCTCTCTCCTGTCCTCAAGACTCCCTCCACCCCAATTCAAGGATGTAAGGGGCTTCTCTCTTTTCCCGCTCTTATTCCTGGGGACCCACTGGAATATAGTTCTGGGAACACTGCTTAGCTTAGGTTCGTGCACCTGGCCGAATCCTCCGGCAGTCGGGCCTCAGCGCGGCGCTGGTGGCTGAGGGCGGGGGTGCCGGGCGGGGTGGGGGGGTAGTGCGACTACTGCAGTGCCCGCAGCCCACACTCCACCGCCCCGGCCGGCCCCACCCTTTTCCGGACTGTAGGCTGCGCTTGGTTGGTGCCCTGATCCTTATCTCTGTGCCCCTTCTCCTTTGGGGGTGAGCCCAGTTCTTTTCTCAAGCCTTGCAGAGACAGAACCCGTTACCCAGTCCCTCCCTGCTCCTCCCTCCTTGCTCCTCCCAGCAGAGGTGCCAGTCTAGAGGGACAATGGCAGGAGAGACGAACCAAAGTTGACACTAGACAGACACAGCCATGTTTCTCCATGCTGGAGAAGGGGGGGTGGGGGGTGGAAAGTGGTCCCAGGGGACTTGTAGCCCAGGCAGCAACTGTCTTTTTTCCCTACTTTTCAACATGGACACTAATCCTCCAGAAGCAACTACCTCATCTCCTCCCCCAATGCAAAGCACAGGTGTCCTTCATTCCCTTAAAAGGAGCCACATCTGATAAAAACAAAGAAAGGGGGAGAAAAAAAAAAAAAAGACCAGGGCCTAAATAGCTCTTTTGATCCCTCCTTGATTCAAGGAGCTGCTTCTCTTTTCATCTTCCTGGTGTAGAAGCCCAGTCAGAGAAGACGGAAGGCTGCACAAAGGAACCAGGCCTTTTCCAACCCCAGAATTTCCTCTTCAGACTGTTTTGGCAGGACCTCTCCCTCCAGAGAGAATGTGCCCATCTCACTCCTCTCTGCCCCAGTAGCTGCCACTTCACATCCCAGAGCTATCCACAAAGCAACTTTGTGTGGCCTGCCTCCCTTAGCTCCTCTTGTCAAAGAGACCTCATTGCCCCTAAACCCTATGGAGGAATGATGCCTCGGACAGCCCACCCCTCCCCCAACCCCTGATTGTGAGGAGGCTCTGGCACACTTAGGTTTCCTTTCCTCTGTGGGCAGCCTAATTCTCCACCCCAGCATCTTCGTAGAAAACCACAGGTGGAGGGTGTGCTCATCACTATGTCTGCCTTCCTCACCTGCAGGTCAGCTTCCCAGATGTGGAAAAGGCTGAGTGGCTAAATAAGGTGAGGGCTGATTGTCTTGATTTTTAATTTTCATGAGTGGGTGATGGGATTCCTTTCTCTTACCAGACCCTGCCACACTTCAGTTCTAGCCCCAGCCTAGTTCCCAGTGCTCTCTGTGGGGAGGATTCTGAAGGACCTTGACTTTAGAGGAAGGACTGGGTTTTTCTATGACTGGCCCCCCTTTCCTCCCAGATTCTGGCCCAGATTTGGCCCTTTCTGGGCCAGTATATGGAGAAGCTTTTGGCTGAAACTGTGGCTCCAGCTGTTCGAGGATCTAACCCCCATTTGCAAACATTTACATTTACACGAGTGGAACTGGGTGAAAAGGTATGTGTGTAAGAGGGAAAGTAATGAAGGAAGGAGATGGAAGAGGGAAGATGGGTGGCCCAGGAGTCTTGAGATACTCCTCCCTTCCCCTTCCCTCTCCCTCAAGAGTTCATCTCTCTCTAGCCATTGCGCATCCTAGGAGTCAAGGTTCATCCTGGTCAGAACAAAGAACAGATCCTGCTGGACTTGAACATCAGGTAACACCACTCACAACTCTTTCCATTTTCCCTTCAACAGGATCCTGGTCACTGACACTTGACTCCCCCTTCCCCCACTTCTGCCTAGTACCAACCTTTTTTGTTCTCTTCCTCACCAATCCCCAGCTATGTAGGTGACATACAGATTGATGTGGAAGTGAAGAAATATTTCTGCAAAGCAGGAGTCAAGGGCATGCAGGTGGGGCAGATATCTGGGGGTCCCCATAGTCAGGAATGTTTGCCCTAAGTTTCCTTTGCTATGGGGAAATGGGAGGTTGGAAAAACCAAGGCTGGGGAAATCTGGGGCGGGAATAAAGGCCTTTTCTGAGGGAAGGCTTGATCTTCTTTTCTTGTTCCAGCTTCATGGTGTCTTGCGGGTGATTCTTGAACCACTCATTGGAGACCTTCCTATCGTGGGAGCTGTGTCGATGTTCTTTATTCGACGCCCAGTAAGAAGGGAAGGGGAAGCAGGGGAAACAGGATTGGGAAGGTGAGGGTGGCCAACTATGGGGAATGGAGGGGGAAATTGACAGGAAGGCTGAGTTCTGGCAACTGTTTGGTGGCTAGGAGCATACCACCTATGCTCTTTCTTTCCAGACCCTAGATATCAATTGGACAGGGATGACCAACCTGCTGGACATCCCAGGACTCAGGTATCAAGGACTTATTGACCACCTACTAAGTGTTCCAGCCTGGCTTGGGGGTTCAGGGGTTTCAGAGCGGTAAAAGATGCAATGGTGCCTTCCAGGAGCTTTGGGCCCTGCTGGAGAAATAAGATAAATCCCCCCGAAAAGTACCATGCTGTGATTTTTCTTTCGTGGAGGAACAGGCGTTTTGGTGGAGAATGAAGAGGACTGCAGACTGCTCACAAGGGCCAAAAGAGAAAAAAGAGCTGGGGTGGCCGTGAAGAAGGGACAGCAGTAGGTGGGAAATTAGGGTAGAAGAGTAACAAAGAAGGAGTATCAAGAAAGGACTTACTTCTAGCTTTAGGCCTCTTGGTTGTGGGAAACATAGTTGGGGTTGGGGATATTGTAAGTTGGGGTACCCTCACCTCCTTTTCTACTCCCCCATTCAGCTCACTCTCTGACACCATGATCATGGACTCCATCGCTGCCTTCCTCGTATTGCCCAACCGATTACTGGTGCCCCTTGTGCCTGACCTTCATGATGTGGCCCAGCTGCGTTCCCCTCTTCCCAGGGTATGGCCTCTCCCTCATTAAGTAGATCCTTCTCTGATACCTGTGCTAGACCCTTAGTTTCTCACTATCTGATCCCCGCCCTCAGGGCATTATTCGGATTCACCTGGTCGCTGCTCGAGGGCTAAGCTCCAAGGACAAATATGTGAAGGGCCTGATTGAGGGCAAGTCAGACCCCTATGCACTTGTGCGAGTGGGTACCCAGACGTTCTGTAGTCGTGTCATCGATGAGGAACTCAACCCCCAGTGGGGGGAGACTTACGAGGTAGGAGAGCTGAAGAGTGGGGCTGTGTGAAATGGGGAGGCCTCAGAAGGTTGTGAGGGGAAATGCTGATCAGATGATCCTCAGAGTCTCAGCCCTTGAGACCCTTATCCCTCTATGCTCTTCAGGTGATAGTACATGAGGTCCCAGGTCAGGAGATTGAGGTGGAAGTGTTTGACAAGGATCCAGACAAAGATGACTTTCTGGGCAGGTGAGAGACTCTGCCAATGTTAGGATTCTAAAGCCCCAGTGCTAGCAAGGTCCCAAAGGTAATTATAATCCTTGTGCAGGGAATTGTGTCATTTTCCTTCCCAACCTCCCTTTCCCTCGCCCCCACCCCATACACAGGCGTGTGCATGGGTTCGCGCGCACGCACACAATCCTCTCCTGAGTGTAAGGAGAAGGGAGTCTTCAGATCGTCCAGTTATTCCTGGGTGGGTGAGTAGATAGCCAATGACATGCTACTAATTACAACATTCACTTTTTTCCCCCTCTCTTTGCTCTCCCCGCGCAGAATGAAGCTGGATGTAGGGAAAGTATTACAGGCTGGAGTACTGGAAGATGTAAGTTAAGAGGAAGGTGGGGGGTGGGCTCACCCATTCAGCAGACGATGGTTGCTGCATTGGTGGGGAACAGACTGGGTGGCTGTCTGATCTCTACTACACCTCACTTTCTTCTACTTCTTCCTTCAGTGGTTCCCTCTACAAGGCGGGCAAGGCCAAGTTCACTTACGGCTAGAATGGCTATCGCTTCTGCCAGATGCAGGAAAACTGGAGCAGGTAATCAATGTCGGAAGCAGGAAGCTGGCAGGAGAGAAATAGGTATCTGGAAGTATAGGGGACTGTGAGAACTAAGATCTGACTACTGCCACCCCTGCAGGTTCTACAGTGGAATCGAGGAGTCTCCTCCCGACCAGAGCCCCCATCAGCTGCCATCTTAGTTATCTATCTGGATCGGGCCCAAGATCTTCCTGTGAGTGTGGCTTCTGAGGGCAGGTGAACAGGGAGCCTCGGGTGTAGCATTCCCACACCCTCTCTTGCCCCTGCCTACTTTGCTCCAGAAGCAGCAACATGTAACACAAGGGTTCCAAGGAGGCGATCAGAGCCACTTCAGGGAAAAGATTCTGAGGAGAGCCCACCATCCTTCACTGAAACAAGAACAACTGTGATACTGACTTCTGAATTCTTCCCCCCCACAGCTGAAGAAGGGGAACAAGGAACCCAACCCCATGGTACAGCTGTCAATTCAGGATGTGACCCAGGAGAGCAAGGTGAGAGCCAGGATATCATTGTGGGAGGTGTGATTTGTGTGTGGGACTGACAGTAGGGAGGACTGTTTTGGTGAAGTTTCCTCTTTGAAAAGCCTCTAATGGCAAGGGCTTTCTGGAATGGTACTGCAATATATACCTCTTTAAAAAACAATTTATTGGGGTTGACATTAGTTAACAAAGTTTGTGGCATGTACCCTGAATCCTGCACATCTTCAGGCTGTCTACAGCAACAACTGCCCAGTGTGGGAAGAGGCCTTCCGGTTCTTCCTGCAAGACCCTCAAAACCAGGAGCTTGATGTACAGGTGAGATAATCATCTAAGCCCCTCCTCAATACCCTGTTCTGCCTTCTCAGATCTGTACCATTTCTTCTCTCCCATGTTCTCCTTTGATTTCTATTTTTAGTCCATCTACCTAGATTCTATCTCCTATACTCTCTGCTATTCCCCACATATCTAGAACCATTTTTTATAATTGAGAATTGTACACTTAAAATGAGTGATTTTGTGGTATGTAAGTTATGCCTCAATAAAATTATTATTTTTATAAAGAGAGACGGGAAGAGAGGTAGAGAAACATCAATATGTGAGAGAAACATCAATCGGTTGCCTCTATCACGCCCCCAACTGGCGACCTGGCCCAAAACCAGGAATTGAACTAACAACCTTTAGGTTTGTGGGACAAAGCCCAACCCGCTGAGCCACACTATCGGGGCTCAGTAAAAGTATTACTTTTTCAAAAGAGAAAAGAACATATTGAGTACTTATTAGGCACCTAGTATTTTAAAGATCATAGACAAAGCTTGAAACAGTTCCTGCCTTCATAAAGCTTACTAGCTAGTTTTATAGATGACACACATGAAACCATCCAAGAAGGATTAAATATTAACTAGTGGGAGTAAAATACATGTAGTATAGTGCTAAGGAAGGCCAGAGAAAGGTACAGAGGCTGGAGTAACTAAAGATTTTGTGAAGGAAGTAGGATTTTACATGGACCTTAAAGGGATAAGTAAGATTTAAACAGGCAGAGAGGAGAATGGGAACAGAATGAGCACCGTGGAAGGGACCATGGAGTGGGCAAAAGGACTGTAAAAGGATGGCTCAGAATAGAGAAAAAGGTCTTTGATTGGCACAGAGAAAATGAATCTGGAGCCATGTTATAATTTCCCCAGGATGCCTCCTTTTCCCGAATCTCTTCACTGCATCTCCTCCCCCTCTGCCTGTAGGTGAAGGATGACTCCAGGGCGCTGACTTTAGGGGCACTGGCCCTGCCCCTGGCGCGCCTGCTGACTGCCTCTGACCTCACCCTGGACCAGTGGTTCCAACTCAGCAGCTCTGGCCCCAACTCCAGGCTCTACATGAAACTGGTCATGAGGGTATGGAGGTGGAGGAGGTGCTGAGGGTGGGGAGGGGCCTTGTACATTTCTTAGTATTAAGAGCAAGGAGGGAGGAATCCTCTAAGATTAATGAACTAGTATTGTATCTGGAAGCACCTAGCAGGCACACAAAAAGTGTGTGTAGCTCTAACTGGGGGAAGGCATGGTGTATAAAGTGGATGAATGGGGTAGGAGGGACCCCATGGAGATGAACCCAGATAAGACAGGTGCCTGGTTTCCTCATCAGAGCCCCTGCTCTGCCCCCAGATCCTCACATACTTGCCAGCTGGTGGCTAGCTGCACTTCTTCCATTTGACAATCCCACTATTCCCCCAGATCTTGTACTTGGATTCATCACAAGTGCACTTCCCTGCTGTGCCTGGTACTGCTGGTGCTTGGGACCCAGACAGTGAGAGTCCCCAAATAGGCAGCAGTGTGGATGCCCCACCTCGACCCTGTCACACTACTCCTGACAGTCACTTTGGGACTGAGGTGAGTCTATATCTGGAAAGCACTAGGATCTGTTTGCCCACCCTAAGTATGTAAAGCCTGTTTCAGGGTTGGTTCTGACAGGTTTCTCTCTCTTTGACTGTCATCTGGTGCCCCTGTCTGTCCTTTTTGCAGAATGTTCTTCGGATCCATGTATTAGAAGCCCAGGACCTGATTGCCAAAGACCGTTTCTTGGGGGGATTGGTGAAGGGCAAGTCAGACCCCTATGTCAAACTAAAGCTGGCAGGACGGAGTTTCCGGAGCCGTGTTGTTCGGGAAGATCTCAATCCCCGCTGGAATGAGGTTTTTGAGGTCAGAATTGAGTGGCTAGGACTCCTCCCAGTCCTGCCACTTTCTTCCCCCTATCGCTGAGAGTGGTGCAGAAAAGCTCTGGTGGAGGGGGTGGGTTCCAGTCATTTGGAGAATAAAAGGAGAGAATATCCTTTTGTCTGCATTATTTTCTCCCTCTAGGTGATTGTCACATCAATTCCAGGCCAAGAGCTAGAGGTTGAGGTTTTTGACAAGGACCTGGACAAGGATGACTTTCTGGGCAGGTAAGAGGGTGAGAGTCCAGCAGGGAGACAGAGACTCAGCTCTGACCACTGACCTCTTGTCTTAATCCTTCTCCTCTTCAGGTGTAAAGTGAGTCTCACCGCAGTCCTTAACAGCGGCTTTCTTGATGAGGTGAGCATGGAATTAGAATCAACAATCCCTCCTGATCTTGACTCAAGTCTTGTTCTCATAGGCCCTCTGTCCCCACACCCCCAAACCTTAACCCTGCTTACTACCACAGTGGCTGACCCTGGAGGACGTCCCATCTGGCCGTCTGCACTTGCGTCTGGAGCGTCTGACCCCCCGTCCCACTGCTGCTGAATTAGAGGAGGTAGGGAAGGCTATAGGAGGAAAGAAGGGACCTTAGACAGGTCAAGATGAATACTTCTATCTGGTTTCATTTTATTTTATTTTTTTATTGATTGATTTTAGAGAGGAGGGGAGAAATAGAACAAAACATTTGTTGTTTTTCCACTTAATTTATACATTCATCAGTTGCTTCTTGCAACCTTGGCTTATCAGGTTGACACTAACCAACTGAGCTTTCTGTCTGATTTTAAGGCATACGTCAGGTCCCAGGGTGTTAGTCACCGCTCTCCAGCCCTGTGTGTCTTCCCCCAGGTGCTGCAGGTAAACAGTTTGATCCAGACACAGAAGAGTGCAGAACTGGCAGCAGCCCTGCTATCCGTCTACGTGGAGCGGGCTGAGGACCTGCCGGTGAGATCTGCTCCCCACGCCCCATAATTCCCTGACCCTCCTTCCACCTCCCTCAGGTGTGGACGCTCCTGGTATATTTGGAATAACAGTAAATTCCAAGTCCCTCTGTTCCTGGGGTGGTTCTGGGGTGGGAAGAATTGTCTGACCAAGGAGGGTGGTGGCTATTAAGTCATAATGGGAACATGACTGCTGCCTATGGATGTAATTTGTGAGAGGAGGGGGGAAATCTGTCTAACTTGGTCCCAATTTAAGAAAATTTTTATTATTTGTATAAATACTAAGCATTTAATATTTTAACACAATATTCTTTTTCTAGCTTCGAAAAGGTAGCAAGCCTCCCAGCCCTTATGCTACTATCACTGTGGGAGATACTTCTCATAAAACTAAGGTATTAGGAAATGCTGCAGGGATAAGAAATGGGGGGATAAGAGGTATAGAGGAGAGACTATCAACCACTGCTCATCACCCCTTATCTCCATCAGACTGTTTCCCAAACTTCAGCCCCTGTCTGGGACGAGAGTGCCTCCTTTCTCATCAGGAAACCAAACTCTGAGAGCTTGGAATTGCAGGTACTATTAAGTTCATTCTACAGACATTAAACCAGACACAGGGCATTTAGAGATAAAAGATCTAGTTTTCATCTTTATGGAGCTCACACTATCTTTTGAAAGAAAAATAACCAGAGAATACTTTCAGACATAACTGGTGAGGTAAAAGGCACTGTGGAGGAAAAAAGGTGGGTTCTAACTCAGACTAGGGGAAAGGGTACAAAGAGTAAGAAAGCCATCTTTAGATTACTCCTGAGTTTAAGGGTAAATAGGCTCTGACCGGGAAAAGACAGGCAGGAAACTCTTCAGGCTGAGATAAGAATGGAGGAGAAAGAAGGCAAATTATAGATTAGAGAGGCAGTCAGGAGCAAGATTGCAGGGGCTGTTGAACATTATGCTAAGAACTTGAATTTTATCCTAAAGGCACAGGGAAACATTTGAAGGAATGAAAGGTGACATACCCAGATTAGTACCTTAGGAAGATCATGCTGAGAGCAGGATAAAGAATGGACAACACTGGAGACAAATGGATGAGTTAAGAGATTATTAGAGTAACTGAAGCAAGAAACAACAAAGGCCAGATGGTATTTGGTGGTTATTGTGACATGGAGGGGAAGAGGAACAAGAAACAGCCTTGATGCTAACTCCTGAATTTTTGGCATGGGTGGCAGGACAGATCAAGGTGCCACCGACAACATAGGAATGCACAAAGTAGGAGTTTGTGAACTTGAGTTCTCTGAGGGACGTGCAAGGGGACAGCCTTTCAGAAGGCAGACCTATGGCCTATTATGGTGTTCTCTCTCCCTCTTTGAACATCATGAGCAAGCAACAGATAGCAACTCATGAGTGTGAATGAGATATCTTAGGGCGTGTATAGAGTGAAAAAGCAACAAAGGGTGGACCTGCTGGGCACGGTAACAACAAAAGGGCAGATGGAGGGATAAGAGTCCTTCAAAGGGTCTGAAGTATAGTCAGGGCAGTGGGACACTCACCTGGAGAGAGTGGGGTTATAGATACAAAAAGAAGAGTGTTTCAGAAGACAGGAAGTAGCCAGATGTTGCAGAGAGGTAAAACTGAATGACTGAAAATTATTCATTGACTTTGAAAACTAGGAGGTCACTGATTATTGCAGCAACTTCAGTGGCATAAATGGAGTAGAAACTAGATATCGGTGAATTGAAGGGTGAACAAAAAGTGAAGAGGAATGGGAGGTAGGGACAGGAGAGTGGAAGGTAATATAGGGGTGTTGACTTCCTCTTAGGGGGGACATTAAGAAATACCTTCTAAAGTTGATAGAAAAGTAAGTAGAAAATTTTATGCATAGAAACCAATAGAATTTAAAGTAATGTAACTATTGCCTGGCCAGGTGGCTCAGCTGGTTGGAATGTCATCCCTTACACCAAAAGGTTGTGGGTTCAATTTCCGGTCAGGGCACATACCTAGGTTGTAGGTTCCAACCCTGGTTGGGGCACATACAGAAGGCAACCGATTGATGTTTCTCTCTCTCTCCATTCCTCTCTCTAAAATCAAGAAAACATTCTTGGGTGAGGATTAAAAAAATAAAATAATGACACTATTAACAACACTAGCAGAGGTAGAAATTGAATGAGCTCAGTTCCTCATCTTGCATAGCAGCAAATCAGTGGATACCAAAGTTGGCAAATCATGAAATAGAGATATAGGCATATTAATTAGAATTATGTTAGAACAAAGGAAACAGAAAAGGTTTTATAGGTTGTTAACATTTAGAGTATGGAAATGGGGGTAGGATGAGCAGAAAACATTTACTTTAATTCCTTTTTTTAAAAAGACTTTATTTATTTATTTTTAGAGAAAGGAGAAGAAAGGGAGCAAGAGAGGGAGGGAAATGTAGGTGTACTAGAGATACTTGGATAAGTTGCCTCTCACATGCTCCCAACTGGGAACCTGGCCAGCAACCCAGGCATGTGTCCTGACTGGGACTCAAACCAGAGAGAAACATCAATTTATGCACTCGTTGGTTGATTCTTGTATGTGCCCTCGCCAAGGATCTAACCCTCAACCTTGGCATATTGGGACAATGCTCTAACCAACTGAGCCACCTAGCCAGGGCCTAATTCCATTTTTACTGTTCTTTTCTCCCCCTTGTGCAAGTATTACTGGTATAATTTGTGAAAACTTAAGAAGTAAAGAAAGTATAATTATTCTGGCTAAGAAAGGGAAAGAAGTGGTGGGACCTACAACTGTTACCAGGGCTTCCCTGCCCTTCACAAGGGGGAGTCTCTTACCAAAACTACCCAGGAGTTCAAGTGTTTGAACCAGGAATACTAGGATTAAATCTTATCTTTTGATCACAGTGCTGTTGCTCCACAGGTTCGGGGTGAGGGGACTGGTGCCTTGGGCTCAGTGTCCCTGCCCCTCTCGGAGCTCCTTGGGGCTGACCGTCTCTGTGTGGACCGCTGGTTTACGCTCAACAATGGTCAAGGGCAGGTGCTACTGAGAGCCCAGCTGGGGGTGAGTGCCAGGAGATGGGGGTGGGTGGGAGGGGGCAGGAACAGGGCTGCATCCTCATAGCAAGGTAGTGGAGCAGAACTCTGGCCAGCTCACAGCTTTCTTGCCCTCCTAGATCCTGGTGTCCCAGCATTCAGGAGTGGAAGCTCATAGCCACAGCCATAGCTACAGCTCCTCGTCTCTGAGTGAAGTACCAGAGCTCTGGGGGGAACTATCTCACATCACCTCCTCAGCCCCAGAGCTCCGGCAGCGCCTAACACATGGTGACAGGTAAAGGACTGGAATGGAAAGATGGGATGCAGTCATGAATATAAAGGATGGACTACAGCCCTGACTTGTGTGGCTCAGTGGGTTTGGTGTCATCCTACAAACCAAAAGGCCACTGGTTCAATTCCTGGTCAGGGCACATGCTTGAGTTGAGGGCCAGGTCCCTGGTTGGGGGTGGGTGCAAGAGGCAACTAATCAATATTTATCTCACACATTGATATTTCTCCCTCTCCCTCCCTCCCTTCCCCTCTCTAAAAATAAAATGTTAAAAAAAAAAAAAAAAGGATGAGCTAGCTATAGGTTTCCTAGGCACTGCCTTCTCCCAGACATGTCTGTCTCTCCACAGTCCTGTTGAGGCTCCAGCCGGGCCTCTGGGCCAGGTGAAACTGACTGTTTGGTACTACAGTGAAGAACGAAAGCTGGTCAGCATTGTTCACAGTTGCCGGTGAGACTCCATCTGTTCGATTCTCCAAGTTCTCTCCATGCCTCCTGTGTTGCCTTATTACCTTCATCCTCCTGTTGCAGTGCCCTTCGACAGAGTGGACGGGATCCCCCAGACCCCTATGTATCAGTGTTGCTACTGCCAGACAAGAACCGGGGCACCAAGAGGAAGACTTCACAGAAGAAGAGGACCCTAAATCCTGAATTCAATGAACGGTCAGTCGGTGGGCATTCAGATGGAGAGATGGCAGGCTTGAGGAGGACACCTGCCTCTATAATACCCAGTCTCTCCCCAGGTTTGAGTGGGAACTGTCCCTGGACGAGACCCTCCGGCGGAAGCTAGATGTCTCTGTAAAGTCCAATTCCTCCTTCATGTCAAGAGAGCGTGAGCTGCTGGGGAAGGTAAGAGGGTAGCATTGGCGGGGCAAAGGGGAGAGTTAGAAGCTGCTGCTGTCAAGGTGATAGTCCCTGTTGGGGAGGAAGCACCCCAGGTGACATTATTTTATAGGTGACCCTGTCACCTCTGCACTGGTTTGAGACCAGGAAGTGTGATGATGGGACATGGTCTGTGAGATATCAAAATAACATCTTGTCTTTACCATCTTCCAACACAGGTGCAGTTGGATCTCGCTGAGATAGACCTTTCCCAGGGCGCAGCCCAGTGGTGAGTCTCTTGATGGGCTGGGGATGGGCCTAGATATTAAGTAGGAGAAATCCCAGTCATAGGGAAAAAAGGATGCAAACTGGGGTAAGAACCATTGATTCTCTGAAGTATAAAAGCCTTTTTCTTTTTAAAATTTTATTTATTATTTTTAGAGAGAGGGGAAGGGAAGGAGAAAGAGAGGGAGAGAAACACCAGTGTATGGTTGCATCTTGTGCGCCCCCAGCTGGGGACTTGGTTTGGAGACCTGGCCTGCAACCCAGGCAGGTGCCCTGACTGGGACTCAAACTGGCGACCCTTTGGTTCACAGGCTGGTGCTCATCCACTGAGCCACACCAGCCAGGGTTGAAGTATAAAAGTCCTTAGATTCTGTCTCATTTTAAGAAGGCACAAAATCAACTTTATACCTGAATATGCTCTGCTTGTTCCCACAGGTATGACCTCATGGATGACAAGGACAAAGGCAGCTCCTAGGAGGAGGGGATTAACAACCTGCTGTCTCTTTGCCTTGCCTCTTGCTGCATCACCACCTCAATGCAATGAGCCAAAAGCTAGGGCTTGTGGGCCGAGCCTGCATCCCTCAGCCCTCTCACCTCCCAGGCCCACACGAGGGCCTTTGCCTAACCAAAGAGGAGAACCATAAGTTACCCTGTCTTTACTGCACGGCCTTTATCCTGGGGCTCCTGGGCAGGGACCTGAGCTGGCTATTTCCTGCTCTGCCTGCAAAGTCTCCTTTCCTCCCAACTCCTCAGGGCCTTCTGTACCTGTGCCTGGCCACTGGCAGCACTAACAGTGGCATTAGCTTATGCCAAATACACTTTTGGAAAGATCTTTTTTCTTTAATCACCTTCTTCCCTACTGTAAATAGCCATGGAGGGAAAGCACATGGGTGCGAAGGTGGATAGGTTCACCGCTCGCGCTCTGACCCTCTTGGACCACTGCATGTAGCGAATATATAGCAACCCAGGCCCTGTGTCCAGTTCTGTCCCCACTTTCCTCAAGTCTGACCTGAAAATCATACCTGCTATGATAACTGGAGCCAGCCAGTTTCCTGATTCACTAGGTTTTGGGAACACTTGGATTCTAACCAAGTCTTCAGGTAGCAGGTAACACCCTTGGAGCCTCTAGCTGGTGCTGTGCAGAGGGCCTTGGAGTACTCAGGACATCAGGGCCAATTTTTTGTCTAAATGCCTAGGCTGTTAACTCACTGACTAGAACTGAATCTCATTTGCACCATCTCTGCCCGTTCACTGTATCTTACGTTAAATATTATAATCAAACCAGCTGTGGTTCTTTTCCTTAAGGACAGGCAATCTAGCCTACCCATCAGATGCTTATACCAAGTGTCACAAGCTTTTGTTCAGTTCTCAAATGATGTCAGTTTATTTAGTAGTGAGAACCTACTGTGGCTTAAGAAAAAGATCAAAACTATGAACATTAAAATGACAACTAACACACCTATCAACAACTGAATCTAAAAAATAAAAACAAAATCCAACTAAGCAAACCAGAATAGGAACAGAATCATAGGTATGGGGATCATTTGGAGGGTTACCAGCTGGGAGAGGGAAGGGGGAGAAATGAGGAAATGGTGCAGGGATTAAGAAGCATAATTGGTTAGTACAAAATAGACCGGGGGAAATTAAGAATAATATAGGAAAGGGTGAAGCCAAAGAACATATATGCACGACCCATGGACATGAACTAGGGGGGTGGGATTGCTGGAGGGAAGGGGGGGTACTGGGCAGAGGGGAGCAAAGGGAAAAAAATCTGGACAACTGTAACAGCATGATCAATAAAATATACTTAAAAAATAATATTGTATTGCACCCTTGCTGGGTAGTTCAGTTGGTTGGAGCATCATCTCATACATCAAAAGGTTGTGGGTTTCATTCCTGGTCAAGAAAAAATATTTTGTAACTACATATAGCGATGGACGTTAACTAGACTTACTGTGATGATTTGTTTACAATGTGGCGATCACTTTGCAACAAATATCAAATTGTCATATTGTACACCTAAAACTAATACGTCAATTATATCTCAATTGGGAAAAAATAAGAACTAGGAAGGGAATAGAGAAAAATGTGGGCATATATGTGTGTGCGTATATCTGTATGAACACAAGTATTGATTATCATTTTTAAGATATTTTTAAAATAGAAATATTGATTTGTTGTTTCACTTCTTATTTATGCATTCATTAATTGCTACTTGTACAGGCCCTGACCGTAAACTGAACCCGCAACCTTGGCGTATGGGGACAATGTTCTAACCGAGGGAAAATTTGTTTGGAGACTCAAAAGAATAGCTATTAACATATTCATTCTCTAAATTCTCTTAGTCTTTGTAATTACAAATACAAAATGTCAGCAGACAATGGTGCAGATATGAATGTCCTCAGGAAAAATAGTACCTAGTTCAAATAAAAGTCATTTAAATTTGTTTTAAAATGAACAGAACTTCCTGTCAGCAAGCAGCAAACTTTAAGAAAGAATGAGCTATTCCCATTCCACAGGGCTTTCTGTAGACAGCAACTCCAATGGAAGCAGCATCAGTTGCTTCTGGGGAGAAGATGGTCATAGTATAATATACTTAAAATGCGAATGAAAATTAAAATGAGAAAGTAAAAGTTTCAGAAATTAAGGAATATACAAATGCAAGTCTCTTTAAAACACTTAAGGAATTATTAAATACTACTGTAATTACAACTTTCAGTTTGGCTCAAAGGACTTGTGTTACAAATTTTAATCAACTTTTATAAAACAGGTATGTTCTCAATAACTATGGGTTTTACTCGTTAATATTTTCCCTAGTCCCTGGCTGGTTTGGCTCAGTGGATTGAGCGTCGGCCTGCGAGCTAAGTGTCGCTGGTTCGATCTTCCAGTCAGGGCACATCAGAGAAGGAAAACTCTGACTCCAAAAAACCTCCGCTGCCTTGCGGCATACCTCTTCAGGGGAAAGGCTAAGGGAGTAAACCCCGACAGAAAATCCGAGCCGGAGTCCCTAAGGCGGTTTGACGTTGTAGTCAACACCGGCAACTCCTGCGGCGCACCTGAAGCCAAGCTGTATTGACTCCGTCTTTCCCTTGGACCCTTCAGCTGCGAAGAGAGGGGGGATCTGCTGCATGGGCAACAGCAGACCCTCCATATCACCCTGCCCAGGCTTTGTAGCTTCAGCTTCACTGGAGAGGACACTCCAGCGTCATCGTAAGATGTCGATTCAACACGGGAGGAGACAGATACCGTGTCACTCCGGAGTCGAACTGCACAGCCATTCTCGGCGGTGCAGATAGACTCTTAAGAAGCTACATCATCGTCTCTCGAGACAGACGGCTGCCGACGAACCTGGCCCAGGCGAACACTCCCGTTTACATCAGGCACTTCTGCGCTCATATGCTCAGGATGTCGGAAAGGGTACACAAAAGCTTGGCAGCTTTGTCTGTCTTTGAGAAGAGGGGTAGGAATTACTTTTCATTTTCACTCTCTTTTTAAAAATTTTTTATTTCCTTTTAGAGAGAGGGGAAGCGGGGGAGAGAAACAGATCAGTTGGCTCTCACAGGCTTCCAACTGGTGGCCCCGCCCACAACACGGGCACATGCCCTGACTGGGAATCAAACTGGAGACCTTTCAGTTCACAGGCTGGTGCTCAATTCACTGAGCCACACCAGCCAGGGCTCATAATTCTTTTTTTAAAAACATTATTTACAATGTACATTTATATTATTTCCATAGCCAAGTTTGGGGTGATCCTATCTTTAAAATTTGAATTAAACATCTTTTTAGTAATTTGGTACAAAGGAATAAGAACAATAATTACGCCTTATCAGAATTTATAAAGGTGTCCAAGAGTGATTTGCCCTGGTGCCTAGAAAAGAGCCAAGAGGCAAATGCTGATTTCTTAGCCGCTACTAAATAAAAAATCTGCGGGTTCTCCTAGAAGGCAAATTAAGTTCTGACTAGGAATACCCATTATACAAATACCTACTAGGAAAACATACTTCAGATAATTGCGTTTACGTAACACTTGAAGAAGTTCAAAGCACTTAATTGTAGAATTGTTCGAAAGAAATCCCTCATTTTAAGAAAGCAACTGTGAGACCTTAAATCCTTTGCCTAATCAGACACTAAATGAGTAGGAAACCCCAGACTACATTTTCTCTGACAGCAGGGATAAACTCGAGATGGGGGATGGGGGTGGGGGACTCCAAGACATGCAGAAGTAACAATGAAGGGAGGGAAGAGATTAGGGTGGAAAGCTGCATGAATTAAGCAATGAGGCTAGTTCTAGGGATGGCAGGTGCATGAAGAGCTGAGCTCCTCCCAGGAGACTGGTGATGGGAGACAGCGGGGAGCGATGGGGAGCAAGGGCTCATAAAGTTGGTGGGAGCTGTGTGGATAGTCAGGATCGAGGGTCACTCCGGGCCGGCCTCCAGTGTGTCTGCTCAGCAGTTGCTCGCTCAGGTCTTGTTCTCTCTCTCCCATTATTACTACCATGAGGGTAGAATTCCAAGTACCAGAGGGGAATGCGGGAGGCACCAAGCCACTACCAGGCCTGGGGAAGTTTCAGGATTCCTCCAAACCCAGTGTCCAAGGTGGATACCCGCCGTCCCTCAGTCAGTACCGCGTCTCACCCACCGCCAGGCGCAGGCCGCAGAGACTCCCATGGCCGCCTACTCCGCGAACCAGCACAGCAAGCACCTCGGGGGAGGCGGTGGCGCAGCAGCATTCAATCTCATTATAATTCTTTATCTTTGTTTACACAAAGCTCACTCTGGCCTCCCCTAAAATCTTGCTCACCTCTCAAGAGAACTAATTCACCGGGAACACCCTCCGGGGGAGATTGCTCCTTCTCCTGAACCCCATATACTTAAACCAGGAGGTAGGGTTCGCATTCTCCTTGCAGCTCAATGCTACTTCGCCTTTGTTATTCTCAGAGCAGTAAAAAAATTCAGCTCCTTTAGAAATAATGCCATTCTGATAAACTGCCTTTACTTTCCTTCAACTCTGTTATCCACTAAATATATGGATACTCAGTATTACTGAAGGGTAGTCCTGGCTGGGTAGCTCAGTTGGTTGGAGGATTGTCCTGATGTGCTGAGGTTTCAGATTTGATCCCTGCCAGGGCACATACAAGAATCAACCAATGAATAAATCAGTGCAATGGCAAATTGATGTTCCTCTTTCTCTCTCCCTCTCTCTTCCTAAAATCAATAAATAAAATAAAATTAAAAAATTACCTAACAGTGTGGTATCCTAAATACTGCTATCATGCTGACATCTTCAATGTATGTTGTAAATCACTCCGTAACGAGCATCATAGTTCCTCATTGTGGTAAATGTTGGTTTCCTTCCCATTTGGATGGACTTCAATCCACCTCCAGGGGCACAGACATACTCTGAGTGGCCACAAGGGTGGATAATAACCCATGTCTAAGCCAATCAGGACATGATATATCCCTGGCCATAGTGATTATAATGTTCAAGGGTGGATGGGCATTCTTCTAAGTTGGTCTAGTCAAAGTGAAGTCTAGGGATTGATTCCAGTGGTCAAGGGAAGCTCGCTCACTTCCTCTTATAGTATAAGGACGTCAGAGCTGTGCAGCAAAGCCATATCTGGCTCCAGGAAGGGACCCAAGGAAGAAGCTAACACATGGAACAATGGCAAGAGAATTAGAGAACAGATCCCTTTTGTTATTTCTGGATCAAAATGAATCTAAAACCCACACAATCTCTTGAACTTTCAGTTACATAAGCCAATAAATCTTTACTGTTTAGCCAGTTTTAGTGAGTTTTGCTCTTTGCAATTTAAAGAACCCTAAGAGGCATTCTCCTCAAATTCAATGACCTTTGCCTCACTACCCTTTCAACCATTCACTCCCATAACCACTCATCCTAGTTCCTGTCTTTTATAACCTTTGAAATATTAATCTCAAATGCACTATTTCCTCCAACTACAACTCATGTCTCCAGCCATCTCATTTCTTCAACCTCACTGAAATTCCAGCTTTTAGTGATTTTCCATATTCTCTCAATTTAATAGGCCACTGCTATACTTACTCCTGCTCCATTTGTTGTGGACCACAAACACTCTTTTACTCAGACTCTCAATTCCCTGACTCCCATGTTCATCCATCATCTCTATTCCACAAAACTCCAACCCATTACCATTCCAGTTGCTTTTTTTCTCTACGTAATCATCCGAGCAGCTGAGTACTGCTGGAGGAAGGAAATCACTGCCTTGTAGATTGGTACCATTACAAATTCATGATCTCCCATTGCAACCATCCTCCACACTGCTCAGCTAGTTCATGTGTTAAGAAAGTAGACACTTTGTAAATATTAAATGAGTATTTGTGAATGGGTCCCCAGTAAGCTGTCTCCTATCTTTCACAGAACCTACCTCAAACCCTTACTACACTTTCAAGTCACCACCTCCTACTTCCTCTCTTAGCAAATCAATCACCTCATCTTCTACTCCAGGGTAAAAGAGTTCAAGACATGGGAACCCTTTCAATCTCTTAAATCCCCAACCTACCTCCCTATCAACTTAGTATCAGTGTTCATTCTTGACTCTCCCCTTTAACTCAAATAGCTGCTCATTCTAGATATTTGAGCGCCCAGCACATGCCAAGCACTGGGCATAGAAATAGGGTGTGTTGGAGAGGGAGCAGAAACATAAAAGGCAGAGGCAACAACATGAGTGAAGAGGACATAGGACACCTCTGAAGATCTGAAAGCTAGTAGCTGTGGTTGGTACAGATCAGAGTGTTTGAGACTGTGCTGGCTTTTGTGGACCAATGTAAGGATTTAGTCTTTTATCAAAAAACATGGAAGGATCAAATGCACATTTTGAAAATATCACTCCTTTTATGAAAGCTGTAGTTACCTATGTTTGTCAGTTTATTCTGCGTGCTCTCCATTGGGCTAAAAATATTTCAAGTAGATTTCCAGACCCTAATACAGAATCTTTGGGGGCAGAATCTGGAAGTTTGTCTATTACAAAGCTCCCAGGAAAGTCTGAAAAACAACTAAGTCTGAGAACCCCTGGTTTAGAACATTACAAAGTGAAACTAGTGTTACGTATCATAACATTTATTTTCTAGTTAATGCATCTAGTATGGACCTATAGAAACAGGACTTCAAAAGGACTTTATAAATTACCAGTGTATCATAAAATATCCTCATTATCCTCCCTCTTCTTTCTTTTATGTGTTATTATCAGCACCACTTTTGGTCAAAATGCCAGAGGAATGTAGATATCTTCCCTAATAAACTCTTATTAACTTAGGAAATAATATTCTCTCTTTCTAAACTATTATCCATATTAACACATAGCTAGTGTTTAAAGGACTAGTGAAGCTGTGTAAAGTGAATCCACACTTATTCAAGCTATTGAAGATCTATAGTGATATGTAACTCAAAAAATTGTTCTGTTGGGTTTTTAATATGTTTCTTTTTTCTTTTGGATATATGCCCTTCCTAATTATTTTATGTTGAGACTCATAGTAGAATAAATATCCAATCCCTAAGAACATACAAGTCATGTGCTAGGTAGGGAAGAAGGAGAAGATAGGCATTTGCTACAGAAAACCCCACATACAAGATGTACAAATTACCTATGCCCGTTAGGACCACATTCAGTTCAGTTTGCATTATTCATGATTAACATAAGACAGGGATAGTACAGAAAATGAAGGTTATTCCTCCAACTTGTATTTGCCAAGGGTCTTCATGTCTTCTTGCACTATTTCTCTAGAAAAAAGACAACAATGCTAGAAAGTCAGATGATGCCATAACTGCTTCTCCTTGGCAAAGTACCAAAAGAGGGCTGTAGATTGAGGAAAGGAAGAGAAAGGGAAATCAGATAAACCACATCTTCCAAATCAACTTCTGAGGAAGTGATGAAAGACACAAAAAGGCATCTGTGACATGGACCTACCTTCCCCAAACAGTCTTATGGCCAAACACTTATGGGACATGTATTTCTTCTTGCTCTCCATCTCTTCATGACTAGTGATTCTTTATGGATGTTAAATGGAGAAAATACCAGCTACCTTGTATGTTGGGAAGATTAAAGGAAATCTATTTAACAAACATTTATATACCGCTTACTCTGCACCAGGCCCGTTCTGTTTTACAAATATATCTAATCCTCCCCACAGCCCTGTGAGGTAGGTACTAGTATCCTGATTTTCAGGTGGGGTACTGAGGCACAGAGAGATAAAAAAAAGTTGCTAGACCTTGCCAGCAAATACCTGACAGAACCGGGATTCATATGTAAGCAGGCTGATCTGAGCCCACACTCAAGCACGCCCCATGCTGCCTCTCTGAGATAATTTAGCCCTTCATGCAGTTACAACCCATTACTAGTCTTCCGAGAAGCATTCTCCAACTAACAAACGTCACTTGCCGCTCATAAAGTTAATTTATGCCTCTCCTTCCTGACCGTGAACCACTGACTGTATGACCAGGTAGCCCCAGCCTCCAGCAGATGTTTGCCAGGAAACCGATTGATCCAGAGAGTGGAGGTGGGCGGATCGCGGCCGGCTCCTTTCCAGCTCAGAGAAGACCTTTGGTAAAGGTCTAGGGGAGTGAGCTAAGGCTAGGGCAGAGGTGTCACAGAGCAAGGGCTGGAGAGGCTAGGCCTCAGTTCCAAGGAGACCTGTGAGGTCTGGGCAAGGGGGCTAGCGCATACGTGGTGGCAGTATGGAGAAACTTCAACTGGGTGAGGCTGGGTCAGGTACCAGGCTTAATTCCAAATCTTAACATTTACTGCAAATATCACCTCATTTCAAAAAATAAATTTTGGGGTGGCCCCGGGAGGGTGGCTCAGCTGCTTGGAGCATCGTCAGGTACACAAAAAGGTTGCGGGTTCATCCCCGGTCCGGGCGCAAGCGGGAGAACAGTCCATGTTTCTGTCTCTCTCCCTTCCTGTCTGTCTCTAAAACCAATGAAGGCATATCCTCGGGTGGGGGGGGAAAAACAAACAAAAACACGTTGGGGTTACTGTTAGTCACAAAGCAACTCAATTGCCTTTGTTCTGTCTCTACCAAACTGTAAGCGGAAGTTAAACAGACCGCGCCACTCTCCCCTGGACAGTAAGTGCTTCCTACCAGCTGACCTCCAATTGGCCTGCTGCTGCTGCTGCTGCTGCGGCAGCTTCAATCTTTCCCTTGATTCTGAGTTCCATCACTAGGAAAGTATCCCCGCGCACACTATCCAGAGAACTCAGGACAAGCAAGGGAGATATCCTGAGGGGCCCCGCAAGGTTTTAGGGTCAGAGGTGGGGACTTGCAAAGTGGTCATCGCCTTTCGGTTCCGGGACAAGAATCGCACAGGAGACCTGGAGTCACCAACCGCAGGTTTTGGCCGGAAGTCGCCGCCCCAGCGTCCTCTTCCAGCTAGAGTATTTCCCGCGAGCCGGAACTACGACTCCCGGCATGCTCCGAGGCTGCCGAAATTAACCCTTTAGGGCTCAGCAGCCGCCCTGCGCCCCGCCTCCGTCCCTTACCTGGATCCTGCAGGGTGAGTTTCGTGGACCTGGGAAGGGACTATCCTCTTTATTTAAGTCGTGTGTGTGCGTGTGTGCGTGTGTGATGTACTCCTGAGGAATTATTCTGATTTTCCTAAAAATGGGACAATTTGCAGTGATAAGATTCAGACGCTTTTTTTGTTTGTTTTTCGAGTGGGAGATTGAGCATCTACTCTCTGAACCGCAGGGCCTAAATGAAATCACTGCTGTCTTCCTCAGAATGCTACTAAATCCTCACCTTTTTCCCCAGAACAAAGGCAGCCAGCAACCCCTCCCCTCTCCTTTACACTTCCTTCTTCCGATCTTTCCCAGGTGCCCCCAGCAAGGTTTGTAACCTGGCGCCTGAGTCAAGATTTTTAACATCCCTCTAGGTTAGGGGAGTGCTCGTGGAGACTATAGGACCTCCCACATCCTTTTGGATTAGAGATATTAGAATTTAGGCCCTTTGTCTCAGAACCTGCCCTTTCCCTCAGGTGCCACCACGGAGTCCCTGCAGATTCAGCAGGCACCCTACATTTGTCTGTCTTGAGTGACCAAGGGCTCGTGGGAAGAGGTTTCTTCCTTGGGAGTGTGGGTGGTGGGTGTTAAACTGGTCATTGCCCCGCCCTGCCCCCCCAAAGTACGGGGCACAGGAGACAATTCTTGGTGGAGGTAGGGGGGTATCACACTCCTTCTATTACTATCAGTTTCTGTATATTGCGCACAGTTCCTCCAGTTTTGGGCTGAGAAGGAGGACACTGACTACAAGTATTGGTGATTTTTAGGCTGCAGGGTCCAGTACCCCGGCTCCTCATCATGGTCAGAGGGAGTGGAGAGGATGCTTGATATTTTCACTTTTCACTGCTCTTAGACCCTACTTTAACTATTCCAGTTCACAAGGACCCCCTCCCCGCCTCAGCCTTCAAGAGTCTAAAGCTGCTAGAAAAAGGGGCTACTCTGAGTCAGGCGTCTGAGGGCCTGGAATGCCTGGATCCCCTTCTTTGTCTCACCCCTATCTCAGCGTCACTAGCAATTATCCTGTCCTCACGCCCAAAGGCAACATTGTTTTGGCCAACCTTTGGGGTGGAGTAGACAGAAGGGAGAAGATCTTGGGGCAAGAGTTCTGAACCATAGGAGGCCAGGGGAGAGAGAGCAGGCCACATATTCCTCCTCTATCTCACCCTCCCCACTGCCAACTGGCTCCCTGCCTCTGCCCCCGCCCCTTGACATCCCAGACTCCCTGGCTATTTAAACAGAGATGGGTGCCCCCATCAGCACACTGTCCTTTGGCCACCGGACATCATGCCTCCCAAGAAGGATGTTCCTGTGAAGAAACCAGCAGGAGCCTCTATCCCCAAGCCTGCTACCAAGCCAGCAGTGGGGGCTCCTCCAGCTAAGACCAAGGCTGAGCCAGCAGCAGCTATCTCTGCAGCCCCTGAGAAAACTCAGGAGCCCCCCATTGATCTCTCCAAAGTGGTGGTGAGTTCTCAGAAAGTAAAGAGAGAATTTGGAGGGGGTGGTAGAGGGTGGGATACAGTGTAGGGAATTAGGAGGTATCTAGAAGCCAGGAATCAGTGAGCACTGGAATGATATTTGGGGATTCCTCTTGGTCCCTCATTTGGAAGCATCCAGGCTGATGACTGCTAGTATCGTTGTTGTTCTCTCCTCTAACTTGTGACACGGGTGTATATGTGTACACACACACTCAGTGACCCTCCTGCTGCAGGCAGGGACTGTGAAATGGGGAACATCTGGGTTCCCAGGACAGTTTCAAGGTGAAGGGAGGGAGTTGCTGCCTGTGTCTGGCTGACTTTTCAGCTCTAAAGGCCACATCTCTGAACCCAGGAGGGACGGCTGAAGAGGACAGACTTGTTAGACAATCACAGCTGGGGTCCAGGGGTAAATTTAGCCTTTGTTCAGCCCCCAGTTATGTGAGGGATGCAGGGCTCAGGGCAGTGGAGGGAGGGGAACAGGTGGCATGGGATTAACCCAGTTCCCAGAAAACCCTCCCCCCTGATAATTCCTCTTCTTGGGATTCTCCCAAGGTCCAGATCTGGGAATGGGACTGAGGTGGCTGGGCTCCCAGCCTGGTCCCATTGGGCCCCTCCTCAGAAGTGGCTGTCAGTTGGGAGGAGTGCTACACAGGGATTGAATGAGTCCAGTCATCACTCCTCACCTGCTCTTTTTCCCCCACAGATCGAGTTTAACAAGGACCAGCTGGAGGGTGAGGAGAAGTTGGTCCCCCTGAGCCCACTGTCCAGAACCAAGTCCCTGGTCAGATTCTCTTTCTATTCCCCCAACTCCAGTACCGACCTTGAAACCTCCCACACTAGTTCTCCATGTCTCTTGTTCTGCTCAGCTCTAGCACATAGTTTCTGAACTTCTTTTCTGTCTGGGGGTGATGGGAAACCCTGGTCAATACCGACACCTCTTTATACTTCAGAGTTCAAGGAGGCCTTTGAGCTGTTTGACCGAGTAGGGGATGGCAAGATCCAGTACAGCCAGTGTGGGGACCTGATGAGGGCCCTGGGCCAGAACCCCACCAACGCCGAGGTGCTCAAGGTTCTGGGGAACCCCAAGAGTGATGGTGAGGAGACCCCTGGAACAATGTGGGTTTTCAGTTCAGTGGTGGAACTGAGGAATATTGGTAAGGTGACAAAGGATGCTAAGGTGGGTGTTCGGACTTCAAAAACTGTCAAACCCAGGGGCAGAAAAACATACTGAATGTTGAACAAGATAAAAGCCTTCATGATTGGGATGGGAGCTGGGTCCTAGGTGACACCACAGTGACCTCTCCCACACCTCTCCTATCTTCAGAGCTGAAGTCCCGGCGTGTGGACTTCGAGACTTTCCTGCCCATGCTCCAGGCAGTGTCCAAGAACCGGGAACAAGGCACATATGAGGACTACCTGGAGGGGCTTCGGGTGTTTGACAAAGAAGGGAATGGCAAAGTCATGGGAGCAGAGCTGAGACATGTCCTCACCACCCTGGGTGAGGCACAGACCAGAACTCCTGTGGGGTGGAGAGAAGAGGGTGGACCAAAAAGAAGGCTGCCAAGTAGGAAGAGCCAGGGAGGGATTAGTGTCCTGTAGGTCGTGGGCAGAAGACTGAGAAGGTCAGAGCCCTGGGAGCAGAACTGGAAGGGCTTCCTCCTGCAGAGGCTAAAGTGAGGGGGAGGGGGCACTGTTCCTTACCAAAGGGCAGAGGAAAAGGGGATGAAGTGCTCCCTGAGTTTCTGTTTTGGAAGAGATGCTGGTGCTCTGTGATCGGATACTTTCTCTTAAATCCTTGGAACTTAGTTTCATTGTGAAAGCTTTCACCTGGTGCTAATGCAGGCGAAATGGAAAGCAAGATGCAGAAACACATTCAAGGCAATTACCATTACAAGGAGAGGGTTCCTTTGGGGTTCTGTTGCTATGGGCAAATCTCCAGGGTGGGAGAAGAGGTGCCTTTCAGAATAGTGTGGGCTGACTGGTGAGTGAGGGAGGGAAGGCAGGGGCTAAAACGTTGTGTCTGGGGCTCAGGAGAGAAAATGACTGAAGAGGAGGTGGAGACGGTTCTGGCAGGACATGAGGACAGCAATGGCTGCATCAACTATGAAGGTAAGGGGACGCAGGAGCAGAAGGGACCAGGGAGGAGGGTGGCAGAAGGATCTCGGTGTGCAGGTGTGGGCACCGTGCGGCCCGGATTATCTAGCCAGATGCGTTATCCAAGGCCCTGCTTCTGAAGCCCGTCTTACCTCCTCTCTCCGCAGCCTTTCTGAAGCACATCCTAAGCGTCTGAGCTCTACAGGTATGGCCCTCCCACTCCGCCTTGAAAGACAGGTCTTCCGGCCCTTCTGCCAGGGTAGAAAGGCAGAGAAGAGTGTTTTCATGTTCTGCTGCGTGTGAGCTCCGGGGTTTGGCAACTTTTCATCTTTTTCCACAGATGCCGTGGGGTCGGGCACTAGGCCCCGTGCAGGCGGAAGCACGTTCCTGCCACTAGGAGGCCACCTATTGTTTCAAAATAAAGAGATGGTTCCTCCCTTGGCTTCCGACTGTTACTTTCTTCATAGGTGGGGGTGGGAGGGAGGGAAGAGAGGGCTCGCCTATCCCCAATCCGTTTTCCTCTGATCTTCTCGCTGCTTCGTGGAGCAAATTCCTTGCGCCCCTCCCTATTCCACCCCCTTTGAGGGGTTTCTGTGCCCCAGGTAAGGCTATTCAGGAGAAACGAGTAGCAGTGGGCCCCGCCCATTCATTACTAATGTAGCAAGTTATTTGCATAAGCCCAAGCCAGGAACCCTATTGGCTGGATCAGCCGAGGGTGACGTCATCGGGGCGTACTAAGACTAGGGTTGGGCAGGGAGCCGGAGCCATTACTGCAGGAAAAGGTCCCGCAGAGCTCGGCAGTCAAGATGGTGGGGCCCGGGGCCTGGGGCGGGGGTGAGCGGGATTTGGGGCGAGAGACGGGAAGTCGCGGGTAGGGGACGAGGAGAAAGCAGAGGAAAGGGGCAAAGGGAACCCGAGGGCCTGGAAGATTGATGGTGAGGTTGGAGAATCTGGGGTTCTGTGCTGCTGGGAAGCGAGTTCCCTGCATGGAACAGGAGTTTGTGGTTCAGTTTGTGGGACTGGGATAGAAGCTTGGGGGACTGGAGTTCAGATGTTGACCGCTCCCCTCTTCTCTGAGCAGTGTGACTTCACCGAGGACCAGACTGCAGGTAGGTTTCTGCCCCTACTTAGGTCACGCTTAGGGAGGGGAGTCACCCCCTTTAGCACCTACCCCCTAACCCCAACCTGTCATCTCTTCAGCACCCCCAGAGCAGTACCTCCTGGATTCCCTCCCTCCTTCTGGGGCCTCCATTTTCTTTCCTCATTCTTTCTTCCTCCCTCCTCTTCCACTCTAGATCTGAGCCCCAAGCACTGGGTGAGTTTTAGGTGGCGTGGGTATGTGAAACAGCTTGGTCACCTAATGCCTGCCGTGTGTGGGGTTTGGGGAGAGTGTCTGAAGCTGCCTGTACGTCTCTGTCCCTTAATGAGCTTCTTTTGCCTCTTCTCTCCTCCTTGACAATTCCCCTCCCTCCCCCAGCTTGGAATTGTGAAGACTGTAAAAAGCAGTAACCTCCTGTTTTGTTAAAATGGGGGCAGAGGAGTTTGCTGAGGATACTTGTTCTGAACGGGAGAGGTGGGAAGTGGCCGGCTGGGATGACCCTGGTCCCAGGCTGCTGCTCGCGCTTCCTTATAAGGCCAGGACCCAGGCAGGGCGGTGGCAGATTCCTGCCCTGAGTAGTGTAGTGAGGAGGCTGGGCAGGCGTGTGCAGGCGGAGGGGTTGTGTAAATGGATGTTACTACTCTGCCTAGAGGGGAGGAAGGCTGTGTCTTTTTGTGGGACACCTGAGGTGGGAGGGACTGACACTGGGTTCCTCTTAGTGGACTTGGGTGTACAGTGGACTAAGTATCTGGTTTCCTCGGCATGATTAAAGTTGAATGGGCAATGGACACCATGAGGGTTTGGGTTAACCCCCAAGTGCCCAGTGTTGAAGTTTATCTCAATCCTCAGAGTTCAAGGAGGCCTTCCAGCTGTTTGACCGAACAGGGGATGGCAAGATCCTGTACAGCCAGTGTGGGGATGTGATGAGGGCCCTGGGCCAGAACCCCACCAACGCCGAGGTGCTCAAGGTTCTGGGGAACCCCAAGAGTGATGGTGAGAGTCCTCAGGAACAACTCCTCAGTGTGGTAGTGGGCCCACAGATCTTCAGAGGCCCCAAACTCAGCAGGTCTTACCTCAGCTAGCAAATCCCATGAATTTCTTCTGCTTTGAGTGAGAGCGGTCTGTTTGGTTGTGATCCCTGTAATCCCCTCCGTTCTGAGGACTTGTGTGACTTTCCTTCTGCCTCCTTTATGGCAGAGATGAATGTGAAGGTGCTGGACTTTGAGCACTTCCTGCCCATGCTGCAGACTGTAGCCAAGAACAAGGACCAGGGCACCTATGAGGACTATGTTGAAGGCCTTAGGGTGTTTGACAAGGAAGGAAACGGCACTGTCATGGGTGCTGAGATTCGGCATGTTCTCGTCACACTGGGTAAGGCTCTATACCCTGGCTCCTTGAGCTGAAGTTACAGCTGGTATTTCACCTGTCACGTAGTTCCCAAAATACACTTTCCCTTTGCAGGTGAGAAGATGACAGAGGAAGAAGTAGAGATGCTGGTGGCAGGGCACGAGGATAGCAATGGTTGTATCAACTATGAAGGTGAGGGACGAATTGGGGCTCTTGTTGAAGCAGGCATGTAAGGCAGGTCAAGTACAGTCTGGGGCTTCCCGTCATGGGACTTGGGCTCCAAAAGGTGCCAGGAGGCAAGGGGTAGGGCCCTGCCTAGCCCAGGAGTGGGAGGCTAGGGCTGTAGAACAGAAAGGAAGGGGCAGTGTGGTGTGAAGGGTGGGTAAGGAATGGGAAGTGAAATATAAATGGTATGTCTATGCCCCCACCACCCAACCCCTTCACCCCATGTGTGTGTCTCGTCTTCACCATTAATGTCTCTTCCTTCCCGCAGCGTTTGTGAGGCATATCCTGTCGGGGTGACGGGCCCATGGGGCGGGTACGGCTCATCCCAGCCTCTCCTTTTCTAGTTGACCTCCCCAGTGTTTTTCTTCCCAAACTTTGCTCTGGTCCCTGCCCTACCCACCCTACTACCATCTGACTTCCTGGCATGTTTCTGCATGGAGCTGACTGGGGAAGGGAGGGGTTCCTCAAAAGGGGAGACAACCTGGGGGTGTGGTACCTCCTCCTCTCCTAGAATGGGCTCTGAAGTTTTACTTACAGGGCCCTGGGTGCTGGTGTCTGGGATTTCTCACCAGCCTGTCCCCATCTTGCTTTAGGGCAACCCTTTGGCCCTGGAGCACTGGTGATTGGCATAGGGGGGTGGGTTGCCTGCCCCATTGTGCTGCTGTAGCTGAACAGTCTCTTCTTCCTTCTGGGCAGCTTGGAGGTACCCTAACCCATAACTCTGTCTTCCCCTGCCAATGGCTGACAGTAGCTGTAGGTGTAGTTAAGAACTTCTGCCTCTGCTGTGTTCTTGCTGCTCAGGGTGGGGTGGGAACTAACAGCTGGTGGGAGGGGAGCCGGGGGCCGACAGGACTGGTCAGATTCAAGGTGACTCCTCTGTAAACTGACCCTAAGGTTGGTTGCTGCAGGCATGTCCTTCTTAGGCCACCTTTGTGGTCTTATGGTCTCCTGGCCCCTGGTGGACCCCTCCCCTTGGCCCTGGTCCCTGGTTCACACCTTTCTCTGTTCCACAGAGCTCGTCCGCATGGTGCTGAATGGCTGAAGACATTCCCAGTGTGCCCAGAGCCCTGTGCCTTCCCCTGTGTGAGACAGTGTACGTAGCCCCGAAGGCTTCCTAAGTTCTCTTGTCACAGCACTTTCCCCAGCTTGTATCTTGGATGATGTTTGCCATCAGCACTCACCAAATAAACTTGCTCTCTGTGCCCTAAATGCGGTTCTGCGTTCCTTCCTGAGCAGTGCGAAGGGGACTTTGTTTGGGGTAAATGGACCAGGGCTTGTGGAAAGCTGGGGAAGGGCCATGTAGGAGCCACCTTTGCCTCACTGGAAATGCCGACCCCATTAGTGATGCTACAAAGGCCACCCCTTGCAGGATGGGGAAGTCATAAATCTCTGCAGGACCAAGGCTGCCCATCCTTACTCCAGCACACATCAGGTTGAGTCCTCGTCCAGCCCTCCAGCTTCCTAACCCAGCCCTCGCCCTCCCAAGTACTGCAGGCCTTTCACGGGGGAGGCCTAGAGACTGTTTCTTGGAGCTAAAGCCGGGCCATATTAGTGCTGCCTGAGCCTGTTACCCTAGTGGGGCTAGGGGCCAATAAAAACAAGTAGGTGAGGCACTTGCCTTCTCCCCACCTAATAAGGGAAGAAATGAAGCCACTACTTCTGAAAGGATAAATATATAAAATCTCCAGGTTGTGAGGATGTCCTTTCAAGCCTTCAACAGCTGCTTTAAGGGCGGGTGAGAGCCTCTGCCCAGTTCTCGTACCAGCTGTGCTGCCTTTAGCCTTTGGACAGAGGCCCAGTGTTCGGGTGAGTGCCCTCCAGCCTAAGTGAGCGCCCCGGGGAGGAACTCCAGGAAGGATGCCCCCCAGCCCAACCCCACCACCTGACAGCCATAGATCAGAGAACACAAGGCATCCACAAGATAAAACTGAAAGCAAATTAATTTATAAAAAAGAAAAAGAAAGAAAAAAAGAGAAAATTTACAGAAAACTTTTGACCAGAAGGAAGGTGCTAAGACGCAGAGGAAAAGAAACACGGGAACATGAGGAACAAAGGACCTGGTGGGAGGGACTGGGAACTGATGAAGAGCCTGGAATCACATCTGCCTTCACATCAAGGATGAAGTGGGGAGAGCTGGTGTGTGAGGCACTGGAATCTGGGGAGCTCAGCTACAAGCAGGGGGTGGTCAGTGCTACCCTAGCTTGGGCACCCCCACCCCACTCTCCAAATCCCAGGGAACCCCTAACTACCAGTCAACGTTCTGATGGTCTTGGTGGAGAAGGGAAGAGGTTATGGGGATGACCACTGAGTCATAAGAAGGAGGTGCTTAAGTGCTTTTAAAAAATTTCAGGTTTTTAAAACTTTCCACCCTCTTCTAGATGCCCTCGCTATGTCTCCTAGGAGCTGCTGATAAGAGGCCAGGGAGGACGAGGAGCCCCAGGGCCCTGTCGTCCTCCATTACCTACCAAAGGAATCCCCCAAAACACATTTCCCCACCAAATACACGCTGACATCAACTACGTTGGTGACTCAGAAACACAGACCTGACATCGGGAGGGAAAGGGGTCACTGGCTGAGCTGGGGTGGTCTAAAAACACCCACACTGAGGAAGCAGCAGATCAGCAGGAATAAATGGCGTGGGGTGACTGAGGTGGGTTCTGACTTGACTTAGTCACTAACGAGCGGCTGAAGGGGACAGGCTCTGCAACCTGTTCTAGCCCCAGAGCTCTCTCTGGAACGTTCATTCCCTTTTCCTAAAATTGTCACCTCCCTCCTCCAAAAAAATGTAAAAACTGCATTTTTCTTTTTTAGTTGGTGGAGGGAGTTCCAATGTACTTAAAAAAAAAAAAGATGTATCTCCTTTAAAAGAGCTTAATTTTTTTTTTTTTTTTTTTTTTTTTATCCATTAAAAAAATGCAGTAGTTCTGAGGGGGTATACCTTGAGAAGCAGTTAATTAGAACCTTGTATAATAAACACCTTGCCCCAGCCCTTCCTTTGAGGGCAGCATCCTCAATCCTATCCTCTCTCCCAGACATCAGAAAGATCTCTTAAACAGAAGTCCTTGAATAATCCGATATAAAACTGCATGCCCCTGACAGGCATGGTGGGGGCTTTGGAGGGGGCAGGAAGAGCTTTCCTTACGTAGTGATGAACTCTCCAGGCGGGGGAAGGGTCCCAGTGGTTGGGGGAGGGCTGTTCCTGGAACCTTGATCTCCATGGGGGGGTGAGGGAGAAAGATGTCTGGCTGGCTCCTCACTGTGGAGGTGGCACAGGGGTGACCGTGCCTGGGCTCGGGGCTGTGGGGTCTGGAGGCAGGGGGGTGCCTGGGTCTGTGGAGAAAGGGAAGATGAATCAGCCAGAGTGAGGAGACAGGGCTCCAGAGCCAGGCCACCACGGACAAACAGAACCGGACTGGCATGCAATGGGTGGGTACATGAATGAGGTGCCCTCAATGTACACCTTCCTTTTCCCAACACCCTCTCCCACCTCACACTGGGAAACTGAAAGACCCCAAATCATCCTCCTGCCCCCAAGGAAACTCTGAATGGGGCACTGGAGTGTGATGGGGACAAGCAAAGGGGATGCCAATCATCATGCAACCAGGTAGCTGTTTTTCAAGTTTACAACTGAGATGCTCTGTGCCATAGGACTCCTCCGTGACCCACCAGTGAAAGGCCCCAACGTCATCCCAGATGTGGCAGCTGCCAGGCTGGGGAATGGTGGAGGACAGCCAGACAGGCCCTTCCTTCTGTATTCTCTTTTTATCAGAGCGCTCAAAAGGTACCTGAGCCCTTGCCCACCTGCCCTCCATCCCTCCATGTGGACACCCCCCCCCCCCCCGCTTCTCCCCTCCAGGACCCTTCTCACCTGGCAGTGGGCTGGCACTGGGCAGGAGGTTGCCCTGAACAGCTGCCACAATGGCAGGGCTCTGGGCTGCGGCGGATCCGAGCCCCGGCCCGAGAGGCAAGGAAGATGGCATGGTGGTGGCCGCCGGCAGGTTAGGATGTAGAGGGTTCGCCATGGACACAGGCAAGTTAGGTGTGGGGAGAGTGCCCGGGGCGAACGGGAGTTGGTGGTGATGCCCATGCAGGTTAGGAGGAGGGGGAAGGTTAATACTGATGGAGTCGGCTAGGCTACCAAATGGGATGATGGATGGAGCAGGAGGAGGAGGCGGCATGCCAAAAGGCAAACCCAAAGGAGCATTACCCGCCACGCCTGGGTGCCCGCTGCCTGGCACTGCCCCTGGCATCATTGAGGGAGGAGTTTGTTGGTTGGGGAACGGTGAGGGGCCTGGAAATAAAGATGGGAAATCAATTAGAAAATCTCATTTATCAACTCACTTTATTTAAATAATTTTGTATTTTTCTGTGCAAATTCTTTGGTATTTATCCCCTACCTATACCCAAAGCAGACTTCTCTGCACCCTGAATCTCAGTAAATGACTCAAAGGCTACTTCCTTTCACTGATTCTCTCAGAAGTTAATGATGCTACTGCTGCTTTATATTTAATGGGAACACTCCTCCAACCTCACACTAAAATTGTCACCTAAATTACATTATTCACTCATGCTTCTGAGGAATCAGTCAATTCTGATATTTAAAATAAAGTTATAAAGCTATTAAGCCCCTAGATCTCAAAACTACTTCATAGGAAACACTGGTGAAGAGGAATTCTGATAGGGAACTATATATAGAACTATCTGGTTTCTTCAACATCGTTGCAAGAGCTGAGGGAGAACCTGTGGTTTACAAAATTTAAGAAGCATTCACCAACATGGACTTTGTTTGGCTCTGGATGCAAGCTGTAAAACATTTCATAGGACACTTGGATCGTGTGAACACAGATTGGATGTGACGTTAAGGAACTGGCCATGTCAGCTCACTTTTACAGGGAGGACAATCTAGCCACTCCTAGGCAGCACCTTCCCTTCTCCTGACACTGGAATTAGTGGTAAATTCTTGGAGCAAAATTCCAGAGATCTGGGTTTGGGGAGAGATCCCTGCTGGCTTAGGGATGTAACAGAGGTGGGTCCATCAGTAGAAATGAGGCCAATTCTACCCCCAATACTATCATGTATCCCCTTGAGGGGACCTGAAACGCTCACCTGGATCCCTCTAGTTAGCAAGAGTTCAAGAACCCATCACTTACCATGGGGTCCAGGGGGTGGTACCCCTGGTGGGACTGCCCCAGGCTGGGGGGCTCCAGCTGGTTGCTGCTGCTGTGGCCCTGCAGTTGACCCTGCCTGCCCAATCTGTTCAGAGGGGCCCAAGCTTCCAGGAGGGGCCCCGCTGCCAGGAGGGGCAGGGGCCACAGAGGCCGGAGCCATAGCCAAGCCATGGACCGTGGGGGGCCCAGCAGCGCCTGAAGGTGGGATAGGCTGGGAGCCTGGGGGCAGGGCTGGAGGTGGCTGCTGCTGCTGTTGGTGCATTTGTTGGAAGTGCTGCTGCCGAGCCCTCATCTCCGCGTACTTCAGTTGCTCCATGTGAAATGCCTGCCTGTCGGCCAGGAGCTGCTGCCTCTGATACTCCAGCTGCCAGTGCCAAGTTAGTTAGTACTGTTATTGGCATTCAGAAGATCCGAAGGCGAACACCTTGCCCCCTGCTTTGTCTTCAGAAAAACCCAGCCTCTCGTTCTGATGGTTCCCCACATCAAATCTGAACTATGTGCTTGGACGTCCTCGTCTCCGCCCCCGCTTCCCAACTTCTGGCTGCCCACACGGTCTCTCATTGCAATGGAGTTAATCTGGGGGTAGCTCTCTTGCTCGTTTCCGCTCCAAAGCTTTGTAGTTTAATTGGAAAACCCTTATCAATCCTCTTATCAGCTCATGTTCTTTTCTTCCGTAAAACACTGGCTAAAAACTCATCACCATTCTTAAGGAATTATCCCAGAACAACTCACTAGCCTCTGAGCTTTTGGCCTTTATTCTATTATCTCGTCAGGATTTATATACTTGGTTTGAAATCTCTTAATTTCAATTTGTCAGATAGTTTAAGCATTAACTGTTTTTGGAGTCTCCATAATCTAATTAAATTGTAAGTTCTCGGAGGGTAGAGGCCCTGCCTTCTATTTCTTTTTACAACTTTTCAAAGACAAAGTAGTCCATACCTTGTCCAACCCATCTCCTTTCCAGTTTATCTCCTGGATCTGAAGCCTCTACCCTCTCAACATGCCTCAGATCCATTCAATCACTCAACAAATACTTATTGAGTCTACTATGGGCCAAGCACTGTCCAAGGCCTGGAGATGCACCAATCAAAAAAGAACTAGAATCTCTGCTCCATGGAGGAACTGACATTCTGTGGACCACCTATCCTTAACTGCCTGGGGCTGGTGCCTCCGGCTCTGGCTTAGGCTGCTCCCTTCTGCTTTGGGAACCCGCCCGTCTCAGGCTCTCTGCCCTGCTGCTCCCCCTCCTGCTGCCCCAACCTCAATAAAGGCACAGCTCAGCATCAAGTGGGGTCCCTGGGCTCTGCTGACCCCCCCAGGGGACATGACTCACTGCTTCTCGCTCACGGTCCATGATCGTCTCCAGCTCCTCAAAATGCCGAAGTTTGATCTCCAGCTTTTTCATCTGAGTCTCCACCAGCAGAGCCACCAGAGACTTGATCTTCCTCTCCTCAACGGCAGCCAAGTGCTAGGGAAGGGGGGGTGGGGGGTGGCGGTCACGTCAGCGGGATGGCCCAGTGGAAGACACTCCAGGGCAGAGAAAAGCAGGGCAGACTCCAGCACGTTTTAAGAACTTGCTGTGGTCACAACCCAGAGAGTGACATAGGCTTGATATTTTTAAAAGAACATAAAGAAAAATAAAGTGTGCCAACGAATTGGAGAAGGTCAAATAATCAGAGTGGTAAAAGTTTAAGAAAGCCTACAGCAGCGATGGCCAACTCTCCCTCTCAGAATCAAAAGGAAAAAGAAATGGGCAGCATTATTTAAGGGATGAGCAAGGAAGGATTTCCTCCAGGTAAAGTGAGATCCGAGAAGGGGGCATCTCCTTCCTGAGGTCTCCTGGGTCGCCGGCCCTCACCTTGGCCTTCACGGCGGCAGCAGCCAGGGCAGCGGCAGCAGCGGTAGAGAGATTGCCCTCACCGATGTCCCTCTCCACCTTGGTCTTCCTTTCTCCCTCTGACTCCACCACTTCCTTCAGCACTTCCTCCTGCCCCTCCTTTGGTTCCTTCTCTTTCTCAGGGTCAACTGGGCCAGGAATAGGGTTGTTAGTCCCACAGCCTCCCTTCTTGCCCCTGGATTTCAGCCACCATGCTGGGAGGCTCACCTATGGGGTCCCCATCACTCTTCTCTGACTCCTTCTCACTGTCACCTTCTTTCCCTTTCTCTTCATCCTTCTTGGGAGCCTCACTGGTCTTCTCCTTTGCTTCTTCCTCTACAGCCCCAACTCCTTCTCGGGGTTCCTGGAATCCCAGCGAAAGAAGAGTAGAGGATATGAGGGTGACTGGTTCTCACACAAAGGGTACAGACTGGATAATGAATTTACACCTCTTACTTTGGAGGTAGTCTGGCTCCAGGAGAAGCCCAGCCCTCGCCTGCCTGAGCTGGACTAAGCCAGCTCCCCATCACCATGGTGCCACGCCTGGCCCTCCACCCTCCTGGCCCAGGTCAATCCCACACTGTACCTTGGGCTCCTTCTTCTCCTCAGCAGCCTGGCCCTCCACCCGTGCCTCGTCAGTCCCGCTCTCCTCTGGGCCATCAGAAGAAGAAATGGGAAATGGCTGACACAGAGTCTGTCTCTACAATACTTTTCCCATAGCCCCTTTTCCTAGCCAAAATCTTAGTGAGAGGACCAATAGGGAACCACAGTACCTAAGGTAAAGTCCTGGGAAAAATAAAAACCCCACCAAGCTCCCATTCATTTTTTTTTTTTTAAGATTTCATTTATTTATTTATTTATTTTAGAGAGAGAAAGGGAGGGAGAGAGGGAGAGAAACATCAATGTGTGGTTGCCTCTTGCACGCCCCGAACTGGTGACCTGGCCTGCAACCCAGGCACGTGCCCTGACTGGGAATCGAACCAGTGACCTTCTGGTTCACAGGCTGGCACTCGATCCACTAAGCCACACCAGCCAGGGCCAATCTTCCATTCACCTTATGCTTTGAGGCCAACCGAGGCAGGGATGGCAGAGGGAGACCACGTGGCTCAGACTGGGTGGAAGGGGATGAATCTGGGAACTTGCCAGACTTACCAATCCTTTCAGGCTCATCAGAGGTGGTTCCGGCAATACCACTACTTTCCAGACCAAAGGCTGGGTCTGCCTTGCCTGTCACTTTGGCTGCTTCTTCCACTTTCCGAACATGGGCTTCTACCAAGGCTGTGGGTACCTCTTCCTTCATTTTGGAGAACTCCTCTGCAAGATCCAGAGAGAGTGAGACTGGAGTGGGGGAAAGTAGGCAGTTCTGGCCACCCCAGTGAAAGCCCATCTCTTCACCCACAATAGCATGGAGCTAAACAGGTGCCTGAGCTGATGCCAGCAGAAGAGAAGGCCAGCAGGGCAGCCAAACTTGAGGGGGTCTCACGTCTGAGTAACCAGTCCTTCAAATGCAAACCAAGAAGGCCAGGACCCCTCCACATTACCGAGAGCCGACTTCGCAGCAGCAGAGGCGACTCGAGGATCCACGACAGAGGCCAGGAAGGCAACAGTGCTCATAACGGGGTTGCCTGACTGACTGAAGGGGATGGGCTGGTAGGCCAGGGGTCCCAGAGAAGCCTCCGAGTCTTCCAGGTATGGGTCTTCAATGGGAAGACGAAGAAAATGCAAGATGCACTCGTCCTGTGTGCGGCTCCCCACATGCTCTGATACTTTGTTCCAGTCGTCTTTGTACATTTCCAGTGCCTGGTAGTGGTGGTGGAGACACAACTTGACTCACTTGGCCACTTTCCTTGAAGGTCTACTCCCCCCATCTTAACCAAGGGGAGCTGGCTTCAAAGCTCTGTTTGTGGTATCCAAGGGGAACTTCAAATAGCGCTAAGAAAGGATATGGAGTTAAGGAAATGGCCCAGCTCTCTGGCCTGGAGTTGTTCCCTGGGGCAAGTGCAACAGGCATTGGGAAGGAGAGGGTCTGAGGGCAAGATCACGCTGGCCCCACTCATGAGTGCGCCTGGCACCCTGGCCACTCCTGTTTTTGTAGACGTCTGTTTTCTCTGCCCCAATTACCTCCAGAAGGAGCAGGGTCTCCTGTTCTGTCCACTCTCGTGTGGCACTGGCCGCAGCTTTGCTCTGCACGGGAAACACAGGTGAGTCAGAGGGGCCTGTAACCTCTGAGCAGTGGAGGAGGCACTCTGGCGCGAGTCACCCCACACCTCTGTACCTTGGAGGGAACGTTCTTCTTTGTATACATGTCTGTGCGTAGCCCAAAGTTCTGCATGTCTGTCGGTTTCTCTTTGCCTTTGTCAGGGAAGTTGAGCATTTGTTGGGATGCAGAGGTCTGCTATTTGTTGAGGGATAGAAAGAGGTGAGTAAAAATGACCACCAGGAGCTGGGGCAGAGACAGAGAGAGAGAGAGAGAGAGAGGCAGAGACAGAGACAGAGAGAGAGAGACAGAAGGAGCTTCCTTCCCAAAGCCTTGGTACCCCTGGGCGGGGCTTCCTCCCTCACTGCTGTAGCTCCTCTGCTCTCACGCCTCTTCTTCCCCGGCAGGGGTCCCCCAGTAAAGGGGCAGATAAGAACCCAGCAGGGTCTACACCCCACCTACCAGCTCTGGCTTGCCCTTAGCGGTCTCTGGCACCAGGTCATCCAGCTCTTTGCCCTTGCGCCCAGCCTTGGTATCAGCATCAACCTGGCGGCCCTGGGGGACAGAGCTTGACGTCATGGAGGCTGGGCAGGGAACACCAGGCCAAGGCCCTAGAGGCCTCAAGACCAAATGCTGGGTGGCCCACAAGCTCTAGGGGCACTCACACCACTGTTCCGTGTTCCCTTAATGATTAATTAGGACTGTAATCGGCATGATAGCCATTTGTATTCACATATATCTTTACAGATTCTCTTAGGAGCTGGGAAATTAGGTTCTAATCCTAGATTTAGTACTCAGTGACCTTGGGCAAGCCACATAAACTTTCTCCTCTTAATTTTTATAATTTATGAAATGGAAGTGGAAAAATGAAGTGATAATAATTATGAGAATAAAATGAAAAAATGTTGGAAGCATGACAAAGTTAAAAAGATCCACGCAACTGAATTTTAAGCCATTTTTCTCTGTCTGTTCCATCCCCTATATTAGTCTGTCTGCTCCTTGAGGACAAGGAGCATCTCTTCTGCCTTAGTAGGTCCTCGCAGTCTGAGGTACAGAGACTGAGAGAGGTTGCTAAACACCCAGGGCTGATTCCTGTCACCCTTTGCATCCTATGGAAAAGGAAGAAGCCTCAAAACACTTCTGAACCATACCCTAAAAAAACAGAAAAAGAAAAGCCCAAAGAAGCCCAATTTTACTTACCCCCCACCCTGTCCCCACAGCCCCTCACCCTACCTGTGGGGTCTTGGGCTGCAGAGGCACTAGCCCTGAGGGCGTGTCTGCCAAGACATGGAAGTGAGAAGTGGGTGGAGGCCCCATCGGTGTTGGTCGACTCTCAGCATCCACCTGGTAGTTTATAAGACCCCACTGTTCCAGGAAGGCATGGACCCTGTGAGGAGAGAGGGGCAGGGTCACCGGACAGCCAGAAGGGTGCATGAGGAGGAGAGCCGGGGGCTCTCCTCCCTAGCCCTAGAGCTCCCTCTCCCTAGCCCTCTTCTCTCTGCTCAGTCTGCTCCCTGGGAAACCTCTCCTCCTAACACATCTCTTTCTGGACAGCTAGTAAAATCGAACCTGAATCCTTCAACCACAGCCATGCTTTCTCCTCTCCTCCCCACAACAAAGAGTGCCACTGCCATCCCCTCAAGTCCCACATACCCCGAACTGAACTTCACTTTTCTCTACAGCTTTTTTTTCTGCCCGTTCCCCCATGTTCCTTGCTGGCATCTCTAGTTCTGCCAAGAGATAGCTGTGCGAAGACACCCTGACATATCCCTCTCCTCTCAGAGGCAAAACCCACCTCATGATGGCACAGACATCACCCGCCAGGTTCCTGCGGCAGGCGGTGGAGGTGAGATACTCTTGGGGGTTCAGTCGGTAAGTGTCGATCATGAAGTTTCGATAGGCCAGGTAGCTTAGAAGAAGGAGAGATGAACAATGGAGGAAGAAAAATAAATGTCTATTGAGGGCTGAAGGGTAGAAAAAATAATAAGGGAGATAATGGCTCCTTCTGGGCAACAAAGAAAAGTGGACCATTTGACTCTAAATAATGTGAGTTTACTATGTGCTAGACACCAGGGGTTCAAACATTGTTGACTTTCTCCTCGATGGGGATTTTAGTTAAGTGAATTATATCCTTGGCTGCATCTGGGGATGATTCCTCCAACTTTTAAGTAAGGAATCAAAAGGTAAAAACAGGAGCTCTTATTTCCAAATGCAGATATTAAAGGGATGTCTATATCCATGTATCCAACTAGTCAGCATGAGATAGCACAAAGAATACATTTGGTTTTTATCCTCACCTGAGGACATTTTTTCATTGCTTTTAGAAAGAGAGGAAGGAAGTGAGGAAGGGAGAGAAACATCGACAGCTCTTGATGCACCTAGACTGGGCATGGCACACACTTGGACGAGGACTGAACCTGCAACCTAGGTATGTGCCCTGATGAGGCACCACAATCCTTTGGTCACAGAATAATGCTCTGAGCCACACCGACCAGGGCAAAGAATATGTTTTAAACATGGAAAGATCTAAGTTCAAATCCCAGTTCTACCAGCATAGCCTCAGGCAAGTTACTTAAATTTTTGCCTCTCAGGTTCCTCATATATAAAATGGAGTGTCTGTGAGGATTAGAAAGGTCTGTGAAGATCTTCACAGTGCCAGGCACGTTGTAGGAGCTCAAAAAATGGTAGGTGTTGTGTGGTATAGTATAAAATTTGAGACCATGACCCAGACTAAAGGATTCAGATCTTGGTTTTACTACTTACTACCTATGTGACCTTAAGCAAGTAAATAACTACTCTATACCTCAGTTTCCTAATCAGTAAACTGGAGATAATAATAGAACTTTCCCGTGAAGATGATGCGGAAAATTGTCAATGTATGTAGGGCGCTTAGGATACTGCCTGGGAGACAATAAGCTCTCAATAAATAAATGTAGGTAATTATCATCATTTACTATTTTATACCAAGAGTGCAAAGGGTAGGTTAGGAAACATGATTTCAAATCCACCAAATGCCACCAGCAAATAGATTTGTGCCACTTCTTTGCCAGTCACGTCATCTTGACAGGCTTCAAGTTTTTTAGTTTTTAATGTCATTAGTACTATACAACTTATAAGCATCTTCCAGATCTAAAATATATAAGATTCTGCCCTGGCCAGTGTGGCTATGTGGTTGGGGTATCATTCTACAAACCGAAAGGTCATGGGTTCGGTCCCCGGTTGGGGCATGTGAGAGGAACTGATCAATTTTTCTCTCTCATATCAATGTTCTCTCTCTCTCAAATCAATATACATGTCCTCAGGTGAGGTTTTCTTTTTTTAAAAAATCTGTAATTCTCTCTTCCCAGTGAATCTGGTTTATCTCCAGATCAAAAAATAAAACATATAACTATTTTTTTTAAAAAGAGTGCAAAGTGTATAATAGTTCTAGTCCCAACCCTGCCTGCAAATCATGCTAAACTCATGTCACCTGTCACTACTTCCTTTTCCCCCGGCAAGAGCAAGGCTCCCTCACACACATGGCCTTCCCCAGGAAGAGGAGGAGAGAAGCATACCAAACTACAGGAGAAGAAATTCCCTAGGACGGGAAGAGGGCCCCAGAGAAAGGAAGCCACGGAACAGCTGGGAAGCAAGCTCATTGGGTTCTCAGGGAACCTTGGCTCAGCCCTGTCTCAATATCTCATCATGATATTGATCCTAGAGCATCCCTAACTAGAAAAGTTTGCCAAGTCTCATCCAAAGCCAAGCTGGTTTGGCCTGAGGCAATACCCAGAAGGAGATGAAGACTTCTGAGCCCCAAGCCCTCACTTTACCTAACACCTCTCTCCGGAGAGCCCTCTCCATCCCTTAATTCACAGACTTGGGTCTTAATACATTTTCCTCATTTTTTCTATTAAAACCTACTCTCAGTGACCAGCCTGATATTAATCACTTACATTTTAGTCAAAGCTATTACTTTTGCTAGGGATATTTGCATTTTGGATAACATCACTAATTATGGATTGAAAGGCTCTATACCCTGTTAGAAGAAATGGAGGAGCTGGAGCAGGTACTTGTTTTACACAGAGGAGCATATAAGTACGGCCACTGGGCAAATTCTAGAGAGCAAACTACCACAGCCACAGCTGGGCGGGGGGCTGCCTGGGGGGCAAAGATCACATCTTGGTAAGCCTTGCACAAGTGCCTGGCTCATGCAAGGAGCTCAAGAAATGTTTTCTAGACTGGATGTTGCTGGATCAGGAAGACTGAACGGGGACAGGGGGAGAAAGAGACTCATGAGCTGAGATTTCCTTACATTTCTGGAGTCTTGGACTTGTTCTTGCCGTTGAAGAACTCGGGGAGAGCCCTCCGCTCAATGGCATGAACGCTGTAACAGAAGCCAGAGTGAATTCAGAAGGCATTGTGGAGAGATGGGAGCCCCTGAGAGAGGAAAAGCCTAGAAGGTGGGGTGGGCAAACATTTGGAGATAGCAGGAATTAGATACTTGGGGAGATAGACCAGGGCTCCACTAAAACTGATGTGTACCCTGGTCTATCTGGCAGAGGAAGAAAAAACTTATTCAAAGGCAGGAAGAGGAAAAACACGTTGACCCCAGAAGGCTCGGAGATAAGAACTTCGTGAGAAGGTGGAGCAACAATACCTATTATAATCAAACCAGGCTGCATAGCTCGGAATGATGATGTGGTGGGTCTGCTCAGTCACATTGTCCTCATGCAGGTCCGGGTTCTTGGTCTGCTCCCCCTTGTTCCCCGTACTGTTCTCATCCTCATCCTACAAGTATGGAGGCTGCTGCACACTCAGCATTCTCATTTTGCCCCCCTTGCTTCTCCTACGCCCTAGGAATGTGGGCACTAAAGATGGGTGTGGGAACAAACAGTGATGGGCCTCAGGTCTTGAAAAGGATCAGTTTTGATCAATCGGTAGAATTAGGTTAGCGTGGGAAAAATCTGGGCAGGGCAAGTTCTGGGCAGAGGGAGCTTTATAATCAGAGGGAGCTTTATAATCACAAATCAGAATCACATAGAGAGGTAGGGCCTCTCTAAACTGGCTCCACCTTGCCCGTGGTCTCCATGCTTTCATCTTCCTGTTCATCTGAAAGAGAGACACCAAGATAGAAGGCTGAAGCCTCCTGAGCAGCCAAGGAGAAGGAGTTCTACTTTCTGAGAGGCCCCAGCAAGCTGGGGGAAGGTGGAGGCCGACCCTCCCGCCCCCGGTCGGGTTTGGACGGCTGTGCCCCGAGGTTCCCGCCTTACCCAAGTCGGTCATGGTGCCTCCTTTAACTGGGGCCGACTCTGAGTCCTTCTTAGTGTTGACTGCCGAGAGAGAGTCATTTCATCAGACAGGTTCTGCTTACATCAGGCCCTTTCCTCTCTGCTCTTAAGTTCTAGAGAGCTTTCTCCAAAAACTTTCTCCACTTGGTCACAAAATGTAGTCACTTCCTCCAGTCACAATCATTCTAGGGTTTGAAATTCACTTGGCACTTTTCCACCTTCTCCAACCAAAAATTCATTTAACGTTTTTCCTACAGAGAAGCATCTTCTATTCTATGGAATTTATAAGTCATTCTTGTCTTTCATAGGCCCTTACGTTCATCTGTGTGTAAGTTCTTAATGAACTGAGACAGAGTCTGACCAAATCACTCTGTAGAGCAGTGGTTGGATCTCAAATCTTTTTGAAAGCAAAGGACACTTTCCTCAATGGAATTCATACATGAAAACTCAGGAGAAAACACAGATAAAAGAGAGTTGCTCTGATTGATTAGGGGATGGGAGCCAGAACTTCTCTCTCTCAGTGGCTCTCTTTCCCCCACTCCTGAAATATATTTGGGGCTAGTCTGTAGAACACAGATTGTAACCAGTACTGAATAGTGGTCTCTAGTCCTGGCTGGTGTGGCTCAGTGGATTGAGTGCTGGCCTATGAACTAAAAGGTTGCCGGTTCGATTTTCAGTCAGGGCTGTGGGCCAGGTCCCTGGTTGGGGGCATGTGAGAGGGAACTGATGGCTGTTTCTCTCTCTCTCTTCCCTTCTAAAAATAAATAAATAAAATATAAAAAAATTATTTAAAAAAGAGAGTAGCAGTCTCCACAGTGGAGTCCTCACATAGGACACACAAGATGGTCCGCTAGAGTATAGGCAGAGAATTATCTGAACTTCTCTTTACATTTGTTTTTCAATCGTATCCTTTACATTTTCCCATTTTTAGATGTTAGATGTGTTTTATAATGTTCCTAAAATAGTGGTATAACAGTTCAGGTGTGTAATTTCTTAGATATATTTTACTACTGGGGATGCAAAATCAAAAAGAGCACAGAGACAACTACTGTTAGGCACAAAGCACAGTGCAGAGCTCAGTAAGAGGTGTGAAGTTAGAGGACTGTCCACAGGGATGGAAAGATCATCCAGACCTGGAGCTGGGCCTAGGAAATCAGCCCATTCAGGGGGTTTGACGGAGCAGGGGCAGGTCAGGCAGGCCCAGGAGCTAGGCCTGGCCCATACCTGTTTTGGGCAATGTCACTTCTTCTACATTGGGGACCGGTGAGGGCTCATCCATGTCTTTTGTTAGGTCTTCTTGCTCCTCTTCTCTGTGGCCACGCTTGGACTTGGTGTAAGGTGTTGAGGGACTAGGAAGGAAGGAAAGTAAAAGGGAATCCAGTCATCCTTAGACAAAGAGTTCCTGGAAGCTGAAGTTCAAGGGAAGGGAAGCAAGAGAGAATCCCAAGGGCAGAACTGAGCAAAAACATTAACCAATCACCTCCGAGTAATGGGAAGTGGCCAAGGATTTAATTTGGGGATAAAGCTCTCTTTGAGTTTACTAGCGGCTGGGACTAGAACTGGGCAGCTAAAGAAGACCTCATCTTCCCTCCTTCAGTAGGACAGGGTCAGAGGGTTATAGGAAGGGATTTGTCCTTTGCTTCAACATAGTGTGGAGAGAACAGGGAAGCTGGGGGCAGATTAGGGGCTGGTATACCCTTTCTTAGCATTTTTCTTCTTAGCTTCTGGGGTTGGTGAAGGAGAGGGGGAGCGCTTCCTCTTCTTATAGTTGCCCCCCTTCTTGTCCCGTCGATCTGAATCTGGGCTGTTCACCTGCAGGTTGGAGAATTGGAAGAAATATCAGCCAAAAAATCTCCAGTGAAGACTTGTTCCAAAACTTATGCTAAGGGCTCAAGAAAGAAAGAAGAGGAATTTTCACCTCATCTGTCAATGTCTTGGCTGAAATCTTCTTTCGACGAGAGACAGGGGTTTTATCATCATTTACTTCATAGTCTTCCTCATTCATCCATTCATTGAAGGTGTCTGTGTCCAAGATCCACTTTGCATGAACCTAAAGCACAAAGGCAGATGGTGCTGCAAAGAGGCCTAGGAGCCACAGCTCTGTCTGGGGGTTCTTAACAGAAAAGCCCAGGGCATTGAAGCTGCTGCTTCACTTCCAAAGAGTGGTCTGATCCTGGCAGTCTTCTTGGGGCAGCGGGGACAAGAAAAGCTCACCTTCCTAGGTTTCTCAGGAGTTGGAGCATCTTCCACTGAAGCTTCAATTTCACTGGCTGGGATCCATGTGTCGTAACTGCCATGGGAAATTCAGCATGAAGCAGAATCAATGAGTTAGAGTTGCAGGATTTTACCTTTTCCACATACAAAAAATATTGGGTTATTGGGTTATTTTCTTGGTATAACTATTTTTCTAGTTACCACTGAGATTCTTTTCAGTACAATGTAATAAAAACAATTACAAAATATTTCAAAAATAAAAAAGAATCATGCTAACACAACTACTTGTGACATTCAGTATATGTTTTTTTCCAGTTACTCTTTTCTGTATGATTTTTTAAAAAATATTTTATTTATTTTTAGAAAGAGGGGGAAGGAGGGAGAAAGAGAGGGAGAGAAACAATGTGTGAAACATCTATAAGTTGCCTCTCACACGCCCCAAACTGGGGAACTGACCAGCAACCCAGGCATGTGCCCTGACTGGGAATTGAACTAGAGACCCTTTGGTTCGCAGGCTGGAGCTCAATCCACTGAGCCACACCAGCCAAGGCTGATTTTGTTTTTAAATAATTGAAATGACACTTGAGTTACTTCATATCCTACTTTGTGCAGTTAATATTCATCTATCAATTATGCATGTCACTTCTATAAGTTGCAAGACTGATAACAGCCCCCTGAGTAGACATACAAATTGGCTAAAACATTTTCCCACCATTAGACATTGTTTCTAATAGTTATTAATCAAAAATTATACTGGGGTCCTGGCTGGTGTGGCTCAGTGGCTTGAGTGCTGGCCTGCAAACCAAAGGGCTGTCAGTTCGATTCCTAGTCAGGGCACATGCCTGGGTTGTGGGCCAGGTCCCCAGTAGGGGGTGTGCGAGAGGTAACCACACATTGATGTTTCTCTCTCTCTTTCTCCCTGTCTTCTCCTCTCCTTAAAAATAAATAAGTCTTCTTAAAAAAAAATTATACTGGGATAACCATTTCACACATGAAGCCTCAATCCTTTTAGCCTAAGCCTTGTTCAATAAGTACAAATCTCCCCCAAGACAGAGGATTCACACAACAGGAGGGAAGAGAACAAATTAACAAACTTAAAAATAACCCCAAAAGATAATAAAGTAAAAAATAAAACCCCCCAAAGAGCTCCCCCATATCACTCCTTGCTGCTTTGCCAGATGGTCTAGCACTTTTCAGTCTGGCTCTTGTATGTACACCTGCCTCAGGAACCCATCCTCACCTGTCAGGATAATAGCCCCAGTGCAGAAGAACCTGCTTATCCCTCTTCATGACGGGTCGTACCCATTCCTCTGGGGATAGAGACAGAGCAGGGAGAGGTATAAGCTAATGGGGTACAAAAAAGTAACTCTGTATACAACTCCTGTTGCGGCAGAGGACCTGGAAATAGGAATGTAAGATGATAGGAGGATTTAGGGTTGAGAGGAGAGAAGCCCAGGCACCACATGGGATCTCAACAGTCCTCCACCTCCTAGTCCAAGCCATTCACTGCAGTGGCCAGGAAAAGCCAGGTCTCACCTTCTTCCAGGTTCCCTGGGACAGGATACACAACGTGGGAAGCATTGTTCTTATCCTCAGTGACCGTTCCCTGGATAGCACAAAAACAGCAAGAAAATATGGTCCCCTTTAAATTATTCATGGGCATAAATAAACCAAAGTAAGACTTAACCACAAATCTGCCTTCCTAATCATATTTCACTCAAAATAGTATTAAAGTTAGTTTGTACTCTCTACTAGGCACATACAAGCTGAGTGACAGAGGGAAATAGCTGGGACTATGCTAACAATGGAGAAAAGTCAAAGAATTAAAAATTGCTACAGATGATCCCTCTGAATAAATAATCTACACATGGGAAATGTAAAGTTGACTGTGTATCTCTTGCAATGACATCTGCTTGTTATTCTAGAGTTCCAAAGAGCTAAGACTTCATTTCCCTGAAATCTGGTAATTTCTAGCTCAGTGGAAATAGATGTTACTCCCTGCAGACCAAGATAGTCTCTAGGAACAGTGATCTGAACCTGCCAAGACTGGGAAATGGGAGGAGGAGACAAAAAGAGTGGCTCAAGGCTTCAAGTCTAGTCATTTTATGAGTAGGTAGAGGCACCTCTGCAGTAGAAAACTTGGCCCCTCGGGGCTATTTGTTGAACAGAAAACATCAGGAAAAGAGTCATGGAGTTTCCAAAACTTCTCCTGACCCATCCACTCACCTGGTGTCTCTTGATAATGTCCTTTAGTTTTCCTAGCAGTTTGGGTTCAATTTCTGGGCACAGAAAAATGTTTGGTCGAGACAAGCAATTATTCTGTGGGGATAAGAAATGGAATGAGATTATGGGGGAGGGGTGTTTTGGATTCCTACTGAGGGAAGGAAGATGGATGGGGAGGTTCTTGGCTAGTACCTGAACCAAGGACTTCTCAATGGTCATGAACATTTCCACGTTGCGGTCCATACGTGATGGATTCTGGAAGTCGTAACGCCGCCTTGTGAAGAGGCAATAATCTAGTGAGTGGTATAGTTCAAGTCTGGTTATGAGGTTAGGGTATGTGAGTTTTCAACATGGGAAACCAGGAGGCAATCCTGCTCAGAGCTGTTGCCAAAATCACCTAGGATCTGGGGTTCACTGATCTCAACTCACTTTGTATTTAGCCCAAAGAATAAAGCAAAGCTTGAAATGCCAACCTAAGAATCCCTTTTCCTTTACAATACACACACTGATGCACACACACATACTCATTCACTCTTTCTTTTTTTAAAATTAATTAATTTTTTCTATTACAGTTGTCCCACTTTTCCCCCCATTGCTCACCCCCACCCCTCACTCATTCTTGAAGACTATTTTGGCTCTGACTCTCAGCCATTCTTCTGACCGAGCAAGTCAGGCCCACTGACCTAGCAAAGTCAGAGACTCATAAGAATGTCTACCTAAGCTCTGCTACCCCAGAAAAACCCCAAGGAATCAGAGGGGGGGAAGTTCCCTCTAAAGGTAAGAAGCATAGAGAAGTTATCTCACCATCCCTGGTCACTCTTGAATTTATAGGCAGCTGCAAGTATGTGGCAGAGGGAGCCTCCTGCTTTGAAATCTAGGAAACATTTGATCTATAAAATTGAGACAGGGAAGACGTATGTAAGAGTTACATCCTAAATTCTCTTGTTACTCAGTCCTTTAACAAAAGCCCATGCTGAAGTGATCTCCCTCTCAAAGCCGTAATTCTTTAACCCCTGTGCCATTGTATCACGTGGCCCAGAAGAGGGGAGAAAAAGAAACCAACATTCACAAAGCCCTACTTTGTGCCAAGCACTTACTAAGGTTACCTCACTGACCATTACAGAAACCCTACAATGTAGGTATATTAATCCCATTTAGAGGTGAAGGAACCAAGATGTAAAACGTTTAAATTGCTTGTCAAAGTCACAGAGACACCAAGTGGCAGAGCCAGGATTTGAACACAAGGATGTGCAAATCCAAATCTCATATCTTTTTAACTAAGGCATGAGAGCTTCATGCACCAAGCTCACACACTCTGAAATAACCTGTTGCACAAAGTATTACTAAGACAAAGGGAATGGTAAATTGGGGACTAGGTCAAGGCAGCAATGCCCCGACCAGAGATAGGGATAGTAAAAAATTACTCCAAATTTCAAAAATTACGAAGTTTATAAAAAAAACAAAACAAAACAAAAAACAGCTTCCTCTCCAGTTTCGAGGATTCCTCCTTGCTTTTGCACTCACCGGCAGTTTAGTGAGCGGTGCATTGCTGACATGTTTGCCAAAAACTTCTTCCTGAAATTGTAGCAACTGTACAACCAGGCTAGACAGGGACTTGTTGGTGGGTGGTTCAGCTTGTATATACTGGGGAAATAGAGAGAAAGAAAGAAAAAAAAAGACCCCAGATAAATTGTCCACCACTTCCCTATTTCCTCCCCAGGAGCTCTGGAAACATCTGAGGCAGAGAAAATTGTGTCTTCTTCCCCGATATACCTAGTTTCTATAAAGAAAATGGCAGAAGGGAGGCCCTCTCCACCTCTCACCTGAAAGTTGCAATTCTGCTGCCCTCAGCCCAGGCTGTCAGTGGTGGGTGCTGGGGACAAGAAGGATTCCTATTCTTCCTCAGCTACACCCTGATAGTGGAGTTACAGGACCTAGCCTGAGGGTAGGATCTACCCTGAGGGTTGTAAAATTCTGAAGGTTCATTGAGTTCAGGCCGTGGAAGCAATACCTTTAAGGCTCTAAGTGAGACAGCACTGAATTCCTTGAGGTAACTCGGTGGAAGGCCAAGATTCCCCCTAAAAAGTGGCTTAATAAGAAAGGTGCAAGGAAGTGAGGTAGGGCAAGCAGACAGAGAGAGTAAGCTTGGGCAGAGTGCGCTTGTGTGTTCTGCTTCTGCGAGGACAGGGCACAAATATCTTCGCAGGCCCTCCTAGATGGCAAGGACCAGCTACTACCCAGCCTGGTGGAAAGAGCAAGACGTCTGTCTTTTCTGAGGAAACCTTAGCTGAGACAAGTATAACTTGGGGCATTCTTAAACATTTCCTAGCATTGCTACCTAGCATCCTTGCTTTCTGTTCTAATTTTAAATTGGTCCAGGAGGCTAACTTTCTCTTTACCTTTTGACCCCTGTTTCCTCAACCCTAATCACAGAGAAAAGCCCCTCCTCTCAGTGGGAGGTGTAAAGAGATCCTTGAAGGAAAAGGTAAATGACAAAGAGCTAAGAGCTTGAAAGTTGAACCAGGTCACAGGCTGTCAATCACCCAAGAGCCAGACTAAACTCCTAGATTAATCTCCCTTCCACAAGGTCAAAGGTAGAAGCCTGGGAACCAGAACCTCACACTGGGGTACAGACAGGCCACAGACCCAGCAGCAGTTTGTCAGGATCCTGACCCAGAGACCAGAGCAGGAACAGGCTTATAACCAGAATCTGAGGGGCGTTCTCCTAAACCACTCGTTACACTTCTGACTGGCTGCAAAGCTGAGCAGGAAGAACAGGAGAGGTGAGGGAAAGTCAGAAAGAGAACCCCTCTCTGGGGGGAGTGAGTAGAGGCTGACTCTCTCCGGAGAAAAACCATAGTTAAGATGTTCCTTTCAACAAGGCCTAGAAACAAAGACAACACCAGGAAGAGGTTCGATAGGAAAGACAGGTAAAGCTTCTTAAACCCTTTGTTCACTACCTTACTATCAACAGTTATGGGGTTGGGGGATAGAGGTATAGAGTGGCGCAGACTCTGAACCCAAACCCAGGGCAATTCCAGGCCAGGTGGTGGTGTAACTACATTGTAAAGCTGAGGAATGGTTTGAGAAGAGGTCGCTACCAACAACTCCTAGATCCTGGCTACCAAAGAGGTTTCGCTGCCCCTAGGCCGGCGGTGGGGGACGAGCGGTAGAGACAGGTGATCTCGGGGTTGGGGCCTTTATCAGGCTGATGGAGCAGCCAAAAGCCTGCTCGGTGGCTGTTTACCCTCCTGCCTTCATCATCTCTCTCTGAATGTACACAAAGCACTAGGGAGGCCTCAGCCCTGCTGGTACCTGGCTCCGGGAGAAGCTCTGGCGGGCACTGTGTCGGCCACGCTGGGGGGTGGGGGCAGTCGACACCCGGTCCAACCCCGGCAGCTTCTCCCGGAAAAGCCCGGAAGGCGACGGCTTAGAGGAGGGTGGGCTGCTGGCACCGGGACCCGCAAGGGGAATAGAAAAAAACACCGGGCAGAGGGCGCAGCAGTGGGGGCGGGGGCTGGAATCCGAGGCCGGAGGTGGGGGTGCGGTAAGAGGCTGGGGGAGGGGCGCGGGCCGGAGGGCGCGCTGGGGGCTGCACCAGGGGCCGCGGGCCGCCGGAGGGCGGGCAGGTTCCCGAAGCGCTACAGGGCCCCGGTCCCTTTGTCCCGCCCCCGGTCCCCGCGCGGCCCTGCCCGCGTACCTTCTTGTAGTTCTTGCCGAGCCACAGCCGCACGTTGTCGAACTGGGTCACTGTGTCCGCGGCCTCGTAGTACTTCACGTTGGGGCCGCCGTCCTTCTTCCGCACCGCCATCTTCTCGGGCTCGGGCCCGCCGCCGCCGCCGCCGCCGCCGCCGCCCGCCCCGCTCCGCTCAGCTCCCGCCTCCTCCACCTCCTCCGCCCGCCTCCCGCCGCCGCGGCCGCCGCCTGAGCCGGCCCCGGCCCATGTAGCGCCCCCTGCCGGTAAGCCGACCGGGCGCGGAGGCGGCGGAGCGCCGGGTGCGGGACCGACCCTGGCGGCCTCCTCGGAGGCGGCAGCGGGAGCCTTGGAGAAGTGGCCGCTTCCTGGCGGGGCACGCACTCTCCTGAGATCTCTCTGGACCTGACGCGAAGCTGCTTCTTTTTTTTTTCTGCCTCTCAGCCCGGGAAGTGGCATCTCCCTATCCTACGCCAAGGGGACGCCCGTCGCTCGAGGCGCCCCCAGCTCCCAGTGGCCATCACTTTGCCCATTCCTAACACCTGGAGCCCTTAATCCCAGGGAGCCCCAGACCCCTTTCCCCAAGATGTTCCTTTCTTTCATCTGTCTCCAGGAGTTCCCCGTTTAAACTCTTCCTGAGTCTCCCTCACCCCTAACGCCTTGTCCCAGCACCCCTTCTCACTCTTTAATCCGAGGAGTCCTCTAGCCGCCACCCTCCGGGCCCAGCCCCTTCCCTCCAATTGTTTCCTTTGCAGGCCCCGCCATCGCTTCCTAAATAGCTTTGCGCTCATTGAGATCCTGAATCTTCGCTGAGCGGGTGAGTGACCCTCCCTTTCTGGGTCACCCGGTCCACCCGACTTTTTTCCTTTGAGTGGCAATGAAAAGAGGTAAGGAATCCGGGGGGTGGGTATCAGGGTCCGTATAGGGGTTGGGGCCCGGCTTCCCCCAAACGCGGACCCCTTCTGTAAGCGGAAAGTGAAACGTACTTTTGGAAGTCACGGTGGCCGAGTGGTTAAGGCGTTGGACTCGAAATCCAATGGGGTTTCCCCGCACAGGTTCGAATCCTGTTCGTGACGGCTGTCTTTTTTTTTTTTTTTTTTTTACTCCTCCTTTAGGACGTGTAAAGGGAGCCCCTTGTTTTCTCACGTGTTTTTCGTGTACTTACTTTTCTGTCTCGGAAATAGAAGCAGGAAATTCTCACCCCTGGATTGGGGGGGGGGGAGGTGATCACGGGAGCTTAATTATGAACAACCGTATCGGCTGCAAGGATACAAGGAAGGCACTTTCAGAATTCTGTAACTTTAAGTTTGCTAGCAGAGCTTTGACATTGTTTCTTGCTTTTACGAGGGAATAACAGGATTTGAAGAAGGGTTAAGTTTTGTTTGGGAATATGGGTGCCTGTTGTGCTATAAGAATCAAAACTGGAATTTTCCACGAAAAGAGTGTACCTCTGGATTTCATGACCAGAGAAGTCATGTCTTGTGGGTCGGATTACAAAGGAAGATCCAGGAAACGGCATTCTCTCATTTGGATTTCCTTGAGGAGCTGCACCTCAAGTACCACAGAGCTAGAGGGAGTAAACAAACCCTGCAGATCTAGCTGAAGCTAGTGTGGGGAGATGACTATCACTTTTTATTGAATGCTCATTATGTTTCAGGTACTGTCTAAATTCTCCATGTATTAACCAAGCTAGGGAATTAATCCCATCACTAACCTGTACTCACCTCACCCAGTTCTTCCTATCTCCCAGTTTCTGATTGTGTGGGGAATATCTAGGATACTTGTAGAGGACGTTCTTTTTGCATTTCATTTCTTGCACAACACCATCTTCTTCAAGAAGGATCCCCAGAAGACAGGGGATTCGAAAGCAATTTATAGAGCTTCCTACACACATTTATATTTTGGAGTTTCCCACATTCATACCATTGCTTAGGCTGTTCTTTCCAAAGTCACCCTCACCAGTGCCTCCTTCCCACCCCCACTGTGATCACTTTCCATCCTGCACATCTTTTTACTCTTACTCTTACTGCTCCTCTTTGAGGTTCTTGATTACTCCAGCTGGAACCTATTAGTCTACCACCACCATTCACTAGATTGCATGCAATGAGTCTCCTTTGATACACATCTGCAAAAGTTAATTTTTTTAAAAAATTATATTTATCCTACCTCCCAACTGTGTCTCAAATCTGTCCACTTTTCTCATGATTGAGTGCTGGACCCACCACTTGCTGGAGCTTTCATTTGGAAAATAGGGGTAATTGTGAGGACTACATGAGTTACTATATGTGAAACTGCACTAAAGCACGCATATGTAGCCAGAGATCTTAAACGTTTCCATAGCTGCTTTTGGTCTCTTTTCTCTCTCCACTCTTCCATAGTCCCTACCTCCATTCACTGGCATTCTTTTAGTTCCTGGTATAGTATTTGTCCATGTCCATGCCGTTCTCTGCCTGAAATAATCTTTCTTATCCTCTTTATATTCAGTCTTCACTTAAATGTTGGTTCTCCTGGAAAGTCTTCTCAACTGTCACCCACTATGTCCTACACCCTAATTTTATTATGTGAAGTCTTTCTCTGTAAAATATAAACTCTTGACACATATAAGATGCTCAATTTAAAAAAGAAAATCTGGTTGAGTCCTCACTGGTGTGGCTCAAAGGGTTGAGTGCTGGCCTATGAATCAAATGGTCACCAGTTTGGTTCCCAGTCGGGACAAATGCATGGGTTGCAGGCCAGGTCCCCAGTTGGGGGTGCACCAGGGGCAACCACACATTGATATTTCTCTCCTTTCTCCCTCCCTAACCCTCCCTCTATCCCTTTAGAAATAAATAAATAAAATATTTTTTAAAAATAATTTTATTGAATAAATGGATGCTTTTTATAGTAATGTGTACATGTTTTAATCTTCACTCAGACTGTACTATAAGCTTATTGGGAGTTACGGCTGTGTATTTTATTTGTATCTCCTCTACTAGGTCTTACACATAGATGTGATCAAATATACTGTAATGGAACCTAATTGGCTCAGTACTTGGCTTCCTACTGAACCCCATTTTGCACATGCTCTCAGATTTAAACATCTGGAGAGCCAAGACCAAAATTGACCAGCAGAGGGCAACCAACAACTTTGTTGTGAAAAGAAGAAGGCTCCATGGTTTATAAAATGGAGGATCTGTACTGTGGAGAAACTGACAGGTGGTTTGGTACTTAGGACATCCTCCTTTTTATTCTCAAATGCTTCTCATGTAACGCTTGGGGGTGAGAGGCCAAGGCTTTGAACTCTCATGAACAGTAGATAATTTCTTTTTTTTTTTCTGTATTCACAGCCCATACTAATACCCCAATTCCTTTATCCTCCTTCCATCCCAACAAATCGTGTCTTTCTTTGCATTGCATGATCAGAAACCCTTCACTATTCTCCATTATTATATTCTACCCACTGGCATTCTTTAGTTTCTTCTGGTTCAGTATTTAGCCTTGCTTATCTGCCCTTAAGTTAACCTTTCCACCTAGGCTTCCAATTCCCACTCATTTCAATCTACTAAGGAACATTTCATAAATATCCTTCCATAACATGTTCAAATCCTCCTACTCCAATGGATCAATCCTGCATTAATTCAGAACCAACAAAACTACACCTGACACAAACTACCAGGATGTTTTCTACTTCCTCTTACTTTTTGAATAAAATGTATACCCTTTGCCTCCAATTCCCTACTATCTTAATACCCTGGGGTAGACATGTTTGCTGTGTTTGAAACCATTGATTCCTTATTGGGCTTCAGAGACCCTACACTCTTTTCTCTTACAACAGCGATTTTCAACCCTTTTCATCTCATGGCACACATAAACTAATTACTAAAATTCTGTGGCACACCAAAAAAATCATTGTTTGCTGAACTGACAAAAAAATAGGTATCATTTTGATTCATTCACACTGGATGGCTATTGTTGTGTTAGCTGTTGTCATTTTTTCATTTGGCAATCTAAGGAAAAAGAGGACAGTGTCTCTGACTAAATACTCAGGTATTGCATGTTTTTAGAAATTCTTGTGGCACACAAATTAAAAATCACTGTCTTACTTTAGGACATCTGTAAGCAGGCCAACAACCGAATCATAAGGATACTAGAAGGAGGAGATTTTATTTATTTTTAGAGAAAGGGGAAGGGAGGGAGAAAGAAAGGAGAGAAACATTGATGTGTGAGAGATACATCAATTGGTTGCCTCTCGCATGCCCCTAATTGGGGAACTGGCCCACAACCCAGGCATGTGCCCTGACTGGGAATGGAACCAGCAACCTTTTAGTTCGCAGGTCGGCGCTCAATCCACCGAGCAAGCTAGCCAAGAGCTAAAGAGAGAATCTTAAAAGCAGCAAGAGAAAAGAAGACAATTGCCTACAAAGAGATGCCTATAAGACTATCAGCTGATTTCTCAAAAGAAACTGTAGGCAAGAAGATTCAGAGTGATAAAAAACAAGGACCCACAACCAAGATTACTCTACCCAGCAAAGCTATCATTTAGAATGGAAGGGCAGATAAAGTGCTTCCCAGACAAGGTAAAGGCAAAGGAGTTCATCATCACCAACCATTATTACATGAAATGTTAAAGGGACTTAGTTAAGAAAAACAAGATCAAAACTATGAACATTATAAAGGCAACAAATTCACAACTTATCAAAAACTGAATCTAAAAGATAAAAATAAAAAACTAAGCAAACAACCAGAACAGGAACAGAATCATAGGACAGAGATCATCTGGAGGATTACCAGCTGGGAGGGGGAAGGTGGTGAATGGGGGAAAAGGTGCAGGGATTAAGAAGCATAATTGTAGGTACAAAATAGACAAGGGGATGTTAAAAATAGTATAGGAAATGCAGAAGCCAAAGAACTTATATGCATGACCCATGGACATAAACTAAGGGGAGGGCATTGCTGGAGGGAAGGGGGTGTACTGGGCAAAGGGGCGCAAAGGGGGAAAATTGGGACAACTGTGATAATATAAGCAATGAAATAAACTTTAAAAAAGTAAAAAAACAAAATTGCTGATGTAGAACACTGTTTCATCAACAAATAAACTAAGGCTTTACTTTCTGAACTATTTAAAAAAATATTTTACTTATTTTTAGAGATAGGGAAGGAGGGAGAAAGGGAGAGAAACATTGATGTGTGAGAGAAACATCTATGGGTTGCCTCTCACACCCCCAACCCAGGACCTGGCCCACAACCCAGGCATGTGTCCTGACTAGGAATTGAACTGGCGACATTTTGGTTTGCAGAGTGGCGCTCGATCCACTGAGCCACATCAGCCAGGGCACAATTATATATATTTAAATAAAACTTAACTGCAAAAAGAAAAAGAACATTTGTTTTCTCGTTCTTATGGAATTCTACCAAAGCTTCCTCTGGCACCGTTTCAGGCATGGCCTGTCAGCTAAACCATGGTCCTTTTTCTCTAGTTGTCTATGTCTGTCTACGTGGCTGACCTAATGTTACCTTAAACACAAAGCTTTTCTTCCTTTCCAAGAAACACCTTCTCAACTTTTTCCATTTATGTTGACACTAGTCTCCATTCCATCTAGTTCCCAACCTTAAGAATTACGACATTTTTTCCTTTGTGCCCATCAATCATTGCTCCCTCCGTGCTTGTTACAATGGTCTTCTAGGTGCCCCAGCTTCACCACACTTAAGTCTCTAAACACTGCTTTCATCATATTACTCCCTTATTCCAGGAACGTTTTTTTTAAAAAAAGATTTTATTTATAGAGAGGGGAAAGAAACATCAATGTCTGGTTGTCTCATGGGCCCCCAACTGGGGACCTGGCTCACAACCCAGGCATGTGCCCTGACTGGAAATCAAACCAGCAGCCCTTTGGTTCACAGGCTGGTGCTGAATCCATTGAGCCACACCAGCCAGGGCTATCCAGGAACTTTTAACACCTATCTAATCAAATACGTGCTCCTATTATCAATAAGACCCTGCTTAAACCACCCATTTTTAAAATTCTTTATTATTCCCAGTAAGATACCCCCAATCTAATCAGGCTGGGTGTTTCCAAGTGACGGCCTAATTCTTTCTCCCATGAAGCTCTTGTCTCTTCACTTTATAACCAGTGACTAGCTAATGCAATCCTATACTGATCTTTTCAGCTCCAAATTCTTAGATCTTAATCAAAGTTGTTTTTATGTGACTAGAAAGCTAATGTGTGGGAATCTAACATACAGTAACTTAATATTACACCCTTCCAAGTTGTTGACTTCTTCCAAATGTTAGGAGGCTTGGATCTCTGCAGTTTATCCAGTAAAACACATCATTAGAGGTCTTGATCTGAAATAATCTCAACTTACACTTGTTTGAGGAATACTATCGTTGTACAAGACATTCCTGGAACTCCTTCATAGCTAGTTTATGAGCCACATTTAAGTGATTCATTACTTCAAAATTAATTTTTTTAAAAGCTGATGCATTACCCAACTTTATCATTTATCTGTTTTACAGATTTTATGTTAGATTACTTCTGGAATTTCCTGAAGGTCCCATTCTTAGCGTTCTTGTTCTAATTTTGTATTAATTCCTAGAATTTCTTCATCACTTCTGGGCAGATAACTTCCAAATCTGCAACTTTAACCCTAACATCTTGCTCTTAAGCTCCAGACCCACATTTTCATTTAATGGCTAAACATCTCTATATGGAAGCACTTCCAGCCCAATGTTCCCCGAATGAGCTTATTACTTCACCTCTGAAACCTACTCATCCTCTCCTTCCTATTCAGGTTAATGACAGACACTCTTCTCATTTATACAGACTAGAATAGAAACTTGTCTTTTTCTGACTCATCTTTGGTTAAGTGCCCCTTGTTAAGTGTAGTCCTTAGGAACACAGACTCTGGAATGACTTCTCTGGGTTCAAATCCCAGTTCTAATTGCTGCGTGAATTTTGTCCTTTGTCTCAGTTTCCCCACATAGAAAACGGAGATAATAGAGCCCTTTTATAAAGCTGGGCTGACTAGATGTTTCATACTTAGAATAGTGTCTGACTCACAGTAATTGCGTGATCTGTTACCCCCTTTCCTCATGGCCTATCCTTTCAAACTCAGCTCCAGTGATTCCTCTGAGAAACCTTCCCTCTTGCATCCACCAGGTAGGTAGCTGACCCCTTTCCTCTTCTTGTGCATTGTACTTAGTCCTTATCTATTAGCAATACATTACCCTGTATTCCCCATTACTTGTTCAAGTGCATCTACTAAGCTGAAAATTCCTTTAAAGACTTGGTTCTCAATTATTTGTGTATCTCAAATGCCTGGCACCACATCTGGCACATGACAGGTATGCTATAAATGTTGGCTGAATGACTCTATAGTCAGTTACTAAGCCCTGTCCGTTGTTTTCCCTGGATGATGTCACCTGTCCTTTCCTGTTCTGTTCAAGGTCTAATCCTCTTTTGCATGAATTATGGCAAACCTGTCTTACCACTGCCACTAAAATCATGAGTTGGAAGTCAATTCTCTTCTCAAAAACTTACCTGTAAAATTAAAGTCCAAATTCCCTGCCATGTATTCAAGGCCTTCTAAGCATTGGCCCCAAATTATTTCTAGCCTTATCTCCATAATTTCCTTCCAAAAATTCTGTGCTCCAGATTACACTAGTCTTTTCTTTCCTCAACATAGCCTTCATCTCCACTTGTTTTTATTCATACTGATTCCAGCCTAACAGTGGTTGGACACTGGTAGACCCTAAAGTTTTGTGGGGTTTTTTTGTTTTTTTTGGCCCACAAGCAGTTTTTTTAAAAAAAGCTGACCCAACATTTAAAAGTTGTGAGATTTAGCCCTGACTGGTGTGGCTCAGTGGGTTGGACATCCTCCTGCAAGCCAGAAGGTCACTGGTTCAATTCCCAGTCAGGGCACATGTCTGAGTTGCAGGCCAGATCTCTGGCTAGGGTCCTGTGAGAGGCAGCTGATCCATGTCTCACACATCAACGTTTCTCTTCCTCTTTCTCCCTCCCCTCCTTGTTCTCTAAAAATAAATAAAATCTTTAAAAAAAGATAAGTTGTGAGATTTAGCATAAAATTAGGATGTCCAAAGGTTCTTGAAAAATAAGATTTGGCAATATTGGGCCCTGGGCCCTGTGTACAGTGGCAACCAACCAGAGCTACACTGCCAGCTGCCTTTCTCTCAAGGCACATATTTGTCACCTAGTCAACTTTAAAAATATCTCTGTATAACCCTGGCTGGGTAGCTTAGTTGGTTAGTGTTGTCCCGATACACCAAGGTTGTGGGTTCGATCTCCAGTCAGGGCACATAAGAAACAACCAATGAATACATAAATTGGTGGAATAACAAATCCATGCTTCTCTCTCTGTCCTTTCCTCTCTCAATAAAATAAAATGCCGATTGTTTAAAAAAGAAATTCCACTACAAGTGCACAATGAAAAGATCAGGCTAGTGGTAGGACAACTGGGCCTATCTCCTGATGTTATACAACATAAAGAACATCTCTCCTGCAATGTCTTCTGTCCCCAGAACTGTTTAACTTGAATCTCTCAGACTCCAGATCTAATTCTGTTTAGCAAAAATAGGAGCTAGAGGAAAAAGTTAAAAGGGCACTGTAAAAACAGTCAAATCCAAAAGACCACTCCCCAGGGCAACTGGCCCAATCTCTTCCATAAATTAGTGTTACCAAAAAAATGTTCCAGGAATCCAGATTAAGAGAGTCAAGACATAGAACATGGTGTAATGCAGTTCCTGGATTAGATCCCAGGCTAGACAAACATTAGCTCTAGAAGGTCTTTTCTTGGGACAATTGGGGAAATGTAAATATAGGTTTGTATTAGATTAAAGTTATATTATTAATTTTAAGCACTTGTTACTTTGGCAGTGTGTAAAATATTCTGATTTTTCAAATATATATATTGAAGTAAAAAAGTTAAAACAACTCTCTCTACACTTCTCCACCCATACTCCTGACCTTAAAAGTTTAGAATGGGTTGGCAAACTTTTTGTAAAGGACCAAAAACAAATATTTGAGGTTTTGTGGGCTATAGTTCTGTACAACTACTCAGCTTTGCTGTTGTGATTTCAAAGCGGCCACAGACAACATGTAAACAGGCACAGCTGTGTTCCAATCCTTTTTTTTTTTAACAAAAGCAGACAGCAGGATGCAAGCTGTAGTTTGCCAAACTCTGATCTAGAACCAATGCCACTTCTCCTGAAACTCTTTCCTGGTACCCATCGCAATCAGTGGCTTTATCTTCCCTCTGCTCATGTATTGCTTGTAAATCCACTTGTGACATTTATTATGTCTTAGTATGTACTCATCTCCATTAGGGAATAAGTCTTTAAAGGTAGATGCCATTTTGCTACATGAATTCTCCCACCCCCACCCTAGTGAGCACCTTGCAGAATAGTCTGACTATTGTTTCCAAAAACCAAATCTACCCTCAGAGAAACATTTGGTACCATTCATGACATTGACATTCAAAAGAATAAGCAGCAGGTTCTGAAATTAGTAATTTTGAAGGAAATTCAGAAAAAATTAAAAAGCACTACTGGTACCCCTAGAGTACATATATTGCCTCTTATGCTCTATATTATGATGTATTCACCATTATTTATCATCAGATTTTGTGTGTATGAAAGTGTAGTAGAGACTCAGTTGGCTCAAGAATGCCCATATGCCTCCCCCTTAATACCCCTAGAGTGTCTAGAGAACTATTAGATTTACATTAGGTACGTAATAAATGCTCAACAAATTTAAAATGTAATACCTGGGGAAAAGAATACTTTTCCTCATGACAGGGAGAAGGTGGCAGCAAATGCCTACAAAAGGCTTTATCAAGGTTTGACAATCACAGCAGATAGTCAAGTCATTCAGGTTCCCTTCCTCACATTTGCTCTCGGTTAGGAGGCATTGGGGGACAGAGGCTTCCTTGCCTATGATAGAATCCCAGATTCCAAAACAAAGATGGAAAAAGGGAGAAAAGTGCCATGCGCATCTTTTCTGGGAAGTGTCCCCAAACCCCAGGAGCACAAGCTGTGGAATTTGGGGCAGAGGCAGACCCTGGGAAAAACAAAAATCTGATCACTGGAGTGTTGGCTGCTACAGAACAGGAGACAGGAAGGATGATGCAGGAGGGCACACAGGGCAAAGAAGATGTGAAATGCCCACTAATTCCAAACAGATATCCTAAAACAGGTTAGTTCTAAGACAAAGCTGGGTTACAAAGTAAGGAAGAAGGAAGGGGAGTTAAGGTGAGAAAAAGGCCAAAACAGAGGAGAAAACTTCACAAGGGGAGTGATATTGAATTAAGAATTTAGAGTTGAGGGAAAGGTTTATTATTAGTGCAGTCAACGTCATGGAACAGCACATGTAACACAATCAGCAACCTTCAGAGACACTAGTGCAAAGGGTGGGGAAGCTGGAACTGAGCTTCCTGGCTCTATCTGAGGATGATGACAGGAGGGTATGGACCTTGGTAAGGCAGGCAGGGGCACGTGGAGTGTAAGAAATGTAGTAACCAAATTAAGTATAGCAGCGTTTTCAAATTCCTGAGCACAATGAAACATTGACTGAAACATATGACTGTTCCCCACTCCCTTCCAGCTGTGTCCCTCCACGCCAATCCTAGTGGAGCCATGACCCAACTACCCAGACCTACAGCAAGTTGGCCTGGACTAAAACTCCAAAAAGAGAAGAAGCTATTAGTTGGCCATCTCTCTTCAACCCCACTCCCACCTGCATATTAAAATAATTGCACCCACTTATTCCTCCCCTTCTCTTACTCTGCCAGTTACCCCAGAGGTCACAGAGTGCACCAGGGAGCCTGAAATGGAGCTGCAGTCCGTAAGGAGCATGGGTGAAACAGCGTACTGCCTGTATCCAGAGACAAAGACCTAATTTTTATTTGACCTTGCCTGGTGAAGCTTAGAACCCAGCTATGTATCTCCAAGGAAGTGGGGGAAGGGAGTTTCTTTGAAACGAGTACTCTAAATCCAGAGTTTTACGATAAGACCCTGGAAGGGCCAGGAGCAAAGTTCTCCAAAAGGCTCAGGCATCAATGCTGGAATAGAGGAAGCTCCTCATCTCAGATGGAGTTATGGAGGGCTGGGGCAGACCTATGTTCAGCCAAGGGACTCCCTTGGCCCTTTCTATATTAAAGCCAAAGGTTGTGCTGAAAAGGAAAAATATAAAACACATCCCACCCCTGTCCCACCCTATCCAGAATCCCCACCACAGGAACAGCAAAAGAAAAGCTTTAAGTTTTTTTTTTTTCCTTTCTTTAAAAAAAAAAAGTAAATAAATTAAATTGCCAACAATGTGGCTGGGCTGGAAAAGTGGGGTAGCCATAACCAGGCCATTCTTAAAAAAAAAACAAAAAACAAAAAGGGGGGGAGGGGCGGGGGGGGAGTGAAATATAAACAAACAACAATTGCCAAAGGGAATCATCAGCATAACTGGTTACAATCACAGGGCTGGAGAGGAGGCTACGGAACTATTACCGCCTGTGCCAGAGGAGGGAGTTGCCTACCTGATTTCAGCAAAGCCAGAGTGCTGCTGCTTGCTCAGCATACTCACCCCAATAGACTAACCCCCTACCACCATTCCTGTCATTCCCTAATCAAGAGAAAGTATAGGAAAGAGCTCATCTGGACACTTTCGGCGTCCCAGTTTGCACACATGCAGACCCAGTGGTGGCCCGCACCTTTAAGGTGGGCTGAACAAGGTATTGCTTGGCACAGAGGTCCAGTCTTCCCCTAAGGGCCATCAATAATGGCTAGTTACTGGCTTATTATTTCTAGGGTTTTGGTTCCACCCTTACCATTTCTTCAGGATGCCTGCTCCTCAGAGCTGCCCTGTAAGTGTTTAGAGTCAACAGGTCTGCCTGCTCCGATCCCCTGGTTTTGAAGGAGGGGAATGATTTAAGATTTCTCATTTCTCACTCTACCCTGATCCTCTGGACAAAATGAGTATCTTTGTGCTTTCTGAAAATATCTGGAACCAGGGACCCTAGGCAGAAAAACAGATAGAGATGGGGACTCTCCTAACCAAACTGAAAATTTACAGACATCTTAGGGGAAGAAATTAGGCAAAAGAAGGGAATCTGAGTTTCCCACCTGAAAGGCTGAGCAAAGTGTTCCAGGGCCCTTCAGTGCCAGAAGAGCAGGGAGATGTGTGGCTCAAGTATAAGCCACAGTATTAAGGACAGTGGGGAGGACTCAGGGCTCAGCTACTGGAGTGATGAGATTTTGATTTCCATCTCTTCCTGGCAGCCCACTGAGATCTATATCTCTTCCACGCCATGCGCAAATATCATGACAAGCCCTGGCTCCTGCACCATGTCATCACCCATATGCTGGTTCTCGCAGGCCATCACAACAACAGCCTGCTTGCCAGGGATGCGCTTGGCCACATAGTTCTCATAGTATCGCCGATTCATCTGTCTTGTCTCTAGTGTGGCCAGACCTTGGGGCCAGCTTCGCTCATGGGCATTTTCTATCAGCTCGTTGACAATAGAGGCAGGACAGCCGCTCTCCACTAGGGAGCGCTTTATCACAGCCTGGAGTACAGCATCTGGGGTGGAGATCATCCCTCCCCAGCGGGTCACTCTTGCTGGCTGCAGGGAGTTCACCCACCTGTGTGGAGGGAGAAGGAGATGGTCACCTCAGCTCACCTTCTTTCTCTGCATTGCTTCTTTTCCTAATAGGAATGACCGCGCACTCTACACTGAGCTTAACCCGATTCTCCCTCCCTTCTTTCCTTCCTTCCATCCATCCATCTAGCCATCCATCCATCATTGGTTTAGAAACTACTAATCTTTCCCTAGGCAGTCCCATCTGAGTCACCACATGTTACTTACCCAATTAAACTCCAAGAGTGTAGGGTCCCTGCTATTTTTCTTAAAAACCCCAACAGCACACACAGTGCCTGGGAAGTACTAAGTGCTCAGTGCATGTTTACTGAAGGAAGCGATTACTCCTCCGTACTGGGTCCCACAGCACTATTTGCACTGTATGTACTGATTCACCCTAAACACTTCGGTCCGTGAGATGTATAGGGCTCCAGAACTGAAAGGGGTCTTAGACTTTGCTTGTTTACTTCATCACAGTTTTAAATCCCTTTTTCTGGGTTTATATTCTTTCCTTCTCTGGATTGTAAGCTACCTAAAGACAGAAAATATCTTCTATTGCTTTCTGACCCCCCTAGCACTCCAAAGCCTCCAATACAGAGCTTTGTATATGTGGCTACTCACCTAATTCTGGAAAATACTGCATTCCTGGGTAAGCTTTCTTTCCACCCACCCCCTAAAATAAGGTTATCCTCTTCTTTTCTGCTCTTGTCCTTCATCCCAACATATAAAAAGTGGTGGCCCCAGCCCAGCCCTCCTATTACCCGCCTTCTGCCACTCCCTGCTCCTCCTCCTTTCAGGGCTCAGTGCCAGGATGTGGAATAACTCCACGTCCTGAGTGAAACTTACTCTAGGATCTCATTGTATTCAATAGTCTCCTCCAAATTCTGAAGGTTGGGGTTGACACTGCGGATTGCACGCATGTATGCCTTCAACAGCTGGATGTCTCGCTTCTGTTAGAGGGAAGAGAACCAGGGATGATGGTTCAGGCAGAGAGCAGATGAGAGACAAAAGTTTATCCAAGAATGAGGGCAACTGAGAAATCGGAGGAACCACCAGACTGTAAACTTCAGGAAGACAGGGATATGATTGTTTCATTCACAGCTGTATCCCCAGTGCTTAGCAAAGCATCTTCGTAGAGAAGGCATTTGACAAACGGTAGGTGAATGGCTGACATTGAGGGGATGAAGGGAAGGGAGAAGAGCTACAATCTGATTCCTTACTGAGCCGCAGGCACAGTATCTACTCGGCCAGGTGCACAAGCACAGGCACAGATCTGCAGCCCACACAGTGCATACCACCCACAAGCATGTGGTTATTTGCATATTATGGACATGTTTTTCCCCGTGTTCTTTGGGCCCTACCTGCTCCGCCAGCTGGTGTTTGTGTTCAGCTGAGGTCTTCTCCAGCTCTGCGATGCGTGTCTGCTGCTGCTGTACCACTGAGCGCAGGTGCTTAATACAGTTGTGGTTTGGCAGCTCATCTTTGGGCATCTCCAGGCTGCCGCCCAGAGTGAAAAAAGGGAACAGAAGCATTCAGTGGGACATGTGGGCAAAGGCTGAAACTTGCTGCAAGGGCTTTCTCCTACCCCAGATCTCTAACACTCAGTTACTTCTTTTTAACCCTCTGAGTGCCATGTGTAATTCGAAATTTGGATCAACATGAGACAAAGTTATTTCAATAAATAACCTGAGGTACAAAACATAAAATATGAATTATTTCATTGTTATTTACATTTATAGCCATCGAAAAGAGTCACTAAGAGTGACGCTGGCACTTTTGGGAAAATTTGTCCACGCTGCTCAGTGATGTTAGCACTCAAAGAGTTAAATATTTTATTTATTTATTTTTGAGAAAGGGGAAGAGAGGGAGAAAGAGAGGGAAAGAAACATCCATTGGTTGCTTCTCACACATCCCCAACTGGGGATCTGGCCTGCAATCAAGGCACATGCCCTGACCAGGAAATGAACCGGTAACCTTTTGGTTTGCGGGCGATGCTCAACCCACTAAACTAAACTAGTCAGGGCTAACATCCATTCATTTCTAACTTCAGTCTTCTCTCTTGTTTCTTCTCTTTACACTCTCCTCTCCAGGTCCCCCTTTACCCCTTTGCTATCTGCTTTTTCTGGGCTTCTTTCCCTCTCTAAGGGCATGTTTTAGCTACCACATGGCTCTCCTTTCCTCCCACAGATTCTGTCTGTGCATTCACTCTTGAGAAGACCTATATTCATAGCCCTAACAGCATTTAATCAAATATTTCACACCCCAAAGAAAGGGAAAAAAAGGGAGAAGGCTGGAAATTAGAGCAATCTGACAAAAATAAAGTAATACTGGAGTTAAAGGGAAGAATAAAGTAAATCAAGTCTAGTGCTATCATACAGATTGTTGAATTTCTGTCTCCCTTATATTAAAGTAAGAACAAAAAGATCATAGTTGAAAGTGAGATCTTCGGGCAGGATGCCAGGGAGGCCAAGGACACTCCTCATCTACATGCACCTCAACCAGTGAGCAGGGGGTCCAGGGAGAGGTATAAATGGGAAAGCTCTTATCCATGTGTCCATGTGGGGCAGAAGGGAAGGAATCTTACCCACAGCCCTGTTCACAGGTCACAGGCCGTTTTGGGTTGTGCTCACAGTCGCTGAGGTGAGACATTAGGTTGTCAAGCCGGACAACAGCACTGCAGCCAAATACAGCGTTGTCGCAGGCAATCTGCAGCTTTGACAACATGTTCCGCATGATCCGAGGTACTGGACGTAGGTGGGCGACCGTCACTACGCTACGATCCACCGGACACGTCTGCTGCTGAGAGAACCACTGGGTGATACAGGCATTGCAGAAAGCATGCTCACAATGAGGTGCCTAGAGGGAGAGCGGAGCAAAAGGGCACAACAGAATTAGCAAGAGCTAAGAGCCTGTATGTAACTCGAAAAGCCAATCAAGCCTTTGAGCAGCCTCCAGGACCAGAGGTCCCTGGTGTCACAGCAAAGGATAGCTGCACTATGGGCAAGCGAAGTATAACAAGGGACAGGCTTCAGAGAGGTTTCCTGTGTTCAAGGTTCCAACTGGATTGTGACATAAGACAAACAAGTAACAATAAGTTATGTAACAAGATATAAATAATATTCCAGGACAATAGGAGAGTGACATAAGGCACTCAATTATTAATTACCAACTGGATTGCACACACAATAATTACTAAAGAAATTCAGAGGAGGGTGAGAACTTTCTAAGCTAGGTCAATCAGGGCAGAGGACAGAATTCAATACAGGTCTTGAAGTATAAGGGGTGGGTGAAGGAGCTGGAGGGTGGCAGAGAATTACTGGTAAAAGTTCAATGTAAGAAAGCAACAGAACAAAAGCCCAAAACTCCTGGGGGGAGGTTGAATTGTTTCTGTGTGGGCCCACCCTCTAAAACAGGGCTGCTTTTTTACAGAATCATATTCTTTTCAGTTTCATAAAAATCATATTTCAGCCTACTTCCTTGATAACTCAGGTAACCTCTAAAGTTAATTCCTCAAAGTGAGTGGATTCTCTGGCCTCTGTGGAGACATTATCTGGCCTCTGCCATGGGACAAACATAGTAAGCATTTAGTAGGTGTTGATGAATGAATGAATGAATGAATGAAGTGCCTACTAGGTCCCAAATACTTCGCTAGGGACTGACAGTAAGAGAAAGACAGTTTCTGCCTTCAAGGTACCCACAGACACCAAAGACTGAAACACAGAAGGCTTTGTAAGGAAAGAAGTCATTGTCGTTATCACTAATCCAACTGTTAAGATTTTTATTTTTCACTTGAAGACATTTGATTCTTTCCAAAATCTTAAAAACCCTGCCTCTAAAAAAGTTTTAAATTTGTCTCCTTTTCCCCCATCTCTACAGCCATTAACCCAGTTTAAGTGATCATTTCTCATCCATATTACTAAATATGTTTTCTAAATGGTCTCCCTACTTCTACCTTGCCCCTTTATATTCCATTCTACATTCAACAGCCAGAGTGAGCATTTAAAAATACATACTAGATCATTATCACTCCTCTGCTTAAGCTTTACAATGGCTTCCCATTGTACTTAAAATAAATCCAAACACCTACTTAGGACCTATAACATTCTGCCTCATCTGACCCTCATGCCACATTCCCAGCACTGTGTTCAGGCAATTTTGGCTTTCTTTCTGTTCCTTGTCCGCACCCAGCTCATTCTTGTCGCAGGACCTTTGCTTTTCCTGCTCCTCTTTGCCCAAAATGTTCTTCCTCTACATCTTAGCATGAATAGTCCCTTATTCAGACCTCAGCTCAACTGTCACCTTTTTTGTGACCATCTTAACTAGACCTACAGAAATATGTAATATACTATCCTTTCATGAGGAAAAGGTGTGTGTGTAGGGGGGAATATATGTATATATATTCGTACTTGCTTGTATCTGCCCATACATTCTAGAAGGTTACCAAATAAACTAACAGATATCGATGAATGGATTAGGTGGACTGGGTCAAGGATGCAAGAGTTCTCACTGTATACCTTTTTATACTATTTTGATTTCTGAACCACATGAGTTTATTACCTATTCAAAAAATAAATAAATATGATGTAAGGAAATCAGCATCCCTAGCAGGGGCCTTCTATTCTTGGAAATATGGCTGGTAACCTGGCAACATGAGGTCTGCCTGGCCTGGTCCTCAGACGGTAAACCCTGAATGTTGAGGGGGTGGTTTCTGATAAGAAAGTCACCAACTGCCACGGACCTCTCCACATGTGCCTCTCCTCAAATGACAGTGTCAGAAAACAGACAAGGCCCTGCCAGGGTGGGGAGGGAAGTGGCAACACCAGGATAGCCTGCTCCACACCTAACCATCTGCTTCTAATAGCAATAGGCTGCAAAGGCCTAGAAGACAGGGGAGAGATCCAGGGCTACTTGCCATTGGAATACAGGCTGATTTTCATTCAGCTCAGACATCTGTGCTCCTTTGGGTTGTTGAAAACTGGACAGTAAGAATAAACTCAAAGTATAAAGGAGAGCTGGGATATAGTAGTTGTGTAAGCAGTGAGTGAGTAGGGTAAGGGCCATGAGACTTCACTGACTAGTGTCCTGGTTTGGAAAATGGGATTACCTCTAGCTAGCCAGGAGTGGCAGAGGATGAATTGGTTATCTACAGAGTTCAGGCAATAAGGACCATGCAGTTTGATGTCTCAGGAAAATAACTTAAGAATTCATCTTGGGGGTGAAAGGAACAAAGAAGCTGGTAACTCTCAAACCAGTAGGAAATAATTAACAGCTAAGACCAATTCTGTAATTGAATCATGAATCAGGGGGTTAGTCTCTGAGTCAATAGTAAAACAAAGGGAGCTACAGACAGACCTAGTACCTATTACCCCATGCCTATTACCTATTACCCCACACCTATTATCTGATACCCCTAGACAATTGCACTGGATTGTAACTATGGAGTATTCAATTAATGAAAAAATGGGGAGGGACTACTTTGCATTAGGGATAAAACCAGTTGGCTCTTGCTGCTTTGACGCACATGCCCCTGACCGGCTGTGCACCCAACTCTGCAGACTCATGAATAAACACCTCATTTTACTGCTGAAGTCCTGTGTTCCAGTGTTTTACTGTGAGCGTTTCTCACAGGGGGAGGGCAGTATAAGGGGACTAAATGGTAATGGAAAAAATATATAATAAAGAGTAAATTAAAAAAAAAAAAAGAATTCATCTCATTCATTATACTTGCCTGTTAATCATGAGCTTCTCCTCACACTTGCCCCAGGAAGATACAACTGACTCTGGTCTGGCAAGGCTGGTAGAGAAATGATCTATTGAAGGTGGCAGCTTTCATATCAAGTGCAGAGTACATGGCTGCCTCAAAAATTGGTTTTTCCAATAAATTCCAAGAAGAAAATAGGTCAGTACATACAGTTCCCCACTTCCTATTTGTTAGGCAGTAGGCAGGGCGTGCAGGGAGATTGGCTGATTACCCAAAACACATCATCAAAATGCAGAGAACTTATCAGGAGAGTCCAGAAGTTCAATCATGGGTAAGAAGACAGAACCTAGTCAGAGCCCCTGCAGAGGAAAGGAAGTCCTCAAGCTACTGTCAAAAGACAAAAACAAACAGCTGACCATTTTATAGCAGAAAAATCTCAGTGACCTCAGAAGAAAATCTGAAGCACTGGACTTCTGTGGCATCCACCTCTAGACAGACTCTGGAAAGACCTGTTCCTCTTGTAGTTGCCCCTGCTCCCCTGCTCCTCTGCCCCAAACCTCCGTTCTGTGTGTGTGTGAAGGGAGTAAGGGGGGCAATGGGGAGTCAGAACACAATGACTTCCCCATCGGTCCCATTACCTATGAATACTTTGTACTAGCTCCACTGCTACCTGTTGCCCCACTAAACCTGCCATCAGACCGACTCACCTGGACTGGCTCCTCCAAGACTCCACTGCAAATAGGACAGATAAGATCTTCATCAACATCCCCCTGGAAGCGGGTTACATCATACCCCATGTCTCATCACTGAAACCCAGGGCCTGGAAGGAACCACAGAGGAAAAAGAAGTCAGTTCAGAAGAAGCCTACAAACATGTGCCAACTTGAACTCATTGCTAAGACTCATTATTATTGAGAGCCTACTATGTGCCAGTCATTTTGGGTGACCCAAGAAACTTAATTCTAATGGGAAAAGACATTACATAGCATACATTTAAAATATGAAGTGATAAATGCTTTGATAGAGTTAAGTATAGGGCATTATGAGGGCAAGAGATGTAGATACCTAACCCAGGCTGAAAGGAGAGGGTGAATTGGGAAGTTTCCAACAGGACAAGTAAGAGTTAGCTAGATGATCGGGATGTGGGCAGGACAGGCATTAGGGCTTTAGGCACAAAAAATAGCACATTCAAAGAAAGGCCCAGAAGTAAGAGGGCATATGATGGATTCAGGGAACACTAAGCAGTTCAGAAAAAGGCTGACCTGAAGGGTGCAAGAGAAGTGCTGTCCAGACACAAGGCTGGAGACAAGCCCTTACAGAGTTTGGACTTCATCTTGAAGGCTATGGGAAGCCACTGAAATACTTAAAAAGGAATGACTGGATACAATTTTTCGTTTAGAATCACTCTGTCAACACAGGTGAAACTGGAGACAGGAAGATCATCTAGGCAGGAGAGAGATGTTGAGACTCTGACTTGGGTGGTGGAAATGGGGATAAAGAAGGACAGAGGTTCAGGAGAGCAAGGACTCAAAGCAGTGCAGCTGCCATGCCTCTTCTTTGGGTTCCTAAGGGTCAAACCCAAAGAAGAGGTCACTGAATAGTGACTCAATCTCCTGTGTCGACAGCCATCTGGTGGGCTAATTGGATGAAAGATGAGCACTTGCTGTAATAGCAGTCGATCCCCAGACCAGCCATCACCTGTGATGTCCTGGAAAAAATAAGCTGAGCTGATCAGTTTTCTCAGGAATTTATAACCAAACTGTCCAATTGTAAATAGTAGGGGAGGGATGAATTCAAAGAGGCCTTGACAGGTCAAGTGCAAGCTAAACTACAGCACTGAATTGAGTCAAAACTGATTGGGTTCTCCCCAGTTCTACTGTTCATTAGCTGTGTGACCTTGGGTAGAGCATGTAAACTTCCAAAGCCTAAGTCTTTTTTTTTTATAAATAGAGAAAATGGATATAAGTAGTAATAGAAGTGACTCTCACTAATGCATATAAAACATTTAGCAAAGTGCCTGCTGGTACAAAGTAGGCACTCAGTACATGATCATAGCCATTTATTTATGTATACATCTAATTTCTACTACTTGATTAAAAGTTCCTTAAGAGCAGAAACTCATATTCTGTATTCAATATAACACCAAGCACAGTTTCTTACAAATAAATAAAATGTATGAAATATTTGGATGTTACCTTGCCCTGGCTGGTGTGGCTCAATGCATTGAGCACTGGCCTGCAAACCAAAAGGTTGCCGGTTCAATTCCCAGTCAGGCACATGCCTGCATTATGGGCTAGGTCCCTGGTTGGGGGGTGTATGAGAGGCAACCGATCAATGTTTCTCACATTGGTGTTTCTCTCCCTCTTTCTCCTTCCCTTCCCCGGTCTCTAAAAAAATAAAATAAAATCTTTATATGTTACCTTTAACTGGGAGCTTCTAGCAACCAGGATAGAGTGGACATCTACTATTTTACTAACCTAACACCTTATTTTCCAGTTTTCCTTCAGGAATCATACCTTGGTTCCTAGTGGACATGTGACCCAACCCAGGACAGTGAGTTGGGGTACCTGGGACCTCTACTGGAGTTCACAAAGGAAGCTTTCCCCTGGGATTGTATAGCTGGTAGAAAGCACATATCAAAGTGGTTGGTAACCATCTCTGCCATTAATGAGGACAGCCTGTTCATAGAATGAAGCAAATAATGAAGAAAGTTAGAGCTGAGAGATCAAATTCAGATGAGATTCTCTAAGGTCCTAGATTCAACCATGTGTAAAGCTACAATCAGCTTTTCAACATCAGTTACATGAATAAATAAATTCTCTATTATGTTTAGCCCTGCTGGTGTGACTCAGTGGATTGAGCGCCAGCCTGCAAACCAAAGGGTCACCGGTTTGATTCCTAGTCAGGGCACATGCCTGGGATGTGGGTCTGGTCCCCAGTTGGGGGTGCGCGAGAGGCAACCACACATTGATGTTTCTTTCCCTATCTTTCTCTCTCCCTTCCCCTCTCTCTAAAAATAAATAAATAAAATCTTTAAAAAAAAAAATCTCTATTATGTTTAGGTTGGTTTGAGCTGGGTTTTTATCTTTCAACTGATTAAAATCCTAATTAATACACAAGCTTATGAATACAAGAAATCACAAGGCTACCTCTGGAATCACTTATCTTCCTTTATTTATCTTACATAGGAACAATGACACCCCGTGACATTGCTACAACTACACTGGCCTCCATGGTCACCATCTCTCTATACTATACTTGTTCCTCCATCTCTAGGGCCTTAAAGTTCAGGGCCTCGGGCTTACTAACATTCCCTCTGCAACTGTCACTGTCAACCACCTTGGCCTGGCTATTGGAAGTGGAAGCCAGGCTGCAGTGGTTCCAAGTAAACAAAAGGTGAGACAGAGAGGGGCACTGAAGGTAACTCATCAAAACCTTGATTTCAAAGGAAGAGAAAGAGAACTAGCTAGAGGAAGACAGGAGTTGAGGAAGTGGGTTATGTTGGGGCTGTTTTTCTTTATGATAAGAAGGGCATGAGCATGTTTATGTACTGAGAGAAAAGCCAGTGAAAAGGGAAAGATGAAGACAAGAGAATCTGATCACTGAGGCAGAGGTAGTAGGTAGGGAGGTGATCTGGAATTATGTTAAATAGGAAGGGGGATACCTTTAAAGCAGGAAGGAAGGAAGAATGGTACAAAAAGAGGCCCATATAGGTTTTTAAAAATCATACCAGGAAACTTTTAAAAATCAGATAATCATTTATTCATTTAAATCAATAATAAAGGTATAGTTAAATGATTATGGTAATATGAGTCCATTTGATGGAATAATATATTTATTTTAAATAATGTTTCTGGGGAATATGAAATAACATGGTATAATAAATAGGTGAAAAAACTAGGACACAAAATTGAGTACAGATCTGTTTAAAAACATATATTTAAAAATAATCCATATATAAAAAGAGACAAGAAAGATGCCCTGACCAGGTAGCTCAGTTGGTTAGAGTGTCATCCCGATATGCCAAGGTCGTGGGTTGGATCCCAGGTCAGGGCACATACAAGAATCAACCAGCCCTGGCTGGTGTGGCTCAGTGGACTGAGTGCCAGCCTGAGAACCAAAAGGTTGCTGGTTGGATTCTCAGTCAGGGCACATGCCTGGGCTGCAGGCCGGGTCGCCAGTTGGGGGCGTGTGAGAGGCAACTAATAGATGTATCTCTCACACATTGATGTTTCTCTTCCTCTCTTCTTCCCTCCCTTCTCCTCTCTAAAATAAATAAAATCTTTAAAAAAAAAAATCAACCAATGAATGTATACGTGAGTGGAACAACAAATCAATGTTTTTTTCTGTCTCTCAAAAATCGATAAATTTTTAAAAAGAAAAAAGACCAGAAGGAAATATCAAAATGTTAACAGTGATTTATTTGGGTATAGGACTGAAGATAATGTTTTCCTTCTATTTTTAATTACCAAATATTTTAATGAGTATACATTTTTAAAAAATCAGAATTCAACTTTAGTCTTCCACAAATACAGAAAAAAAATTTTTTCTTAAATTTAGAAATTACTTGAGAATAAAAAATAATACATAATGTTTTTTACTTTTGAAGTACAGGAATAAAAGATGGCAGAATTTGATCATACCCAGTTTTCCCATTGACCTGTTTAAGACAGTCTTATTTCTGCCTTTAGAGTTAGAATGGGCCATAAGAGACCATCCAGTTTAACATCCCAAGGTTGGAATCCTCTAGATAGTACCCAACAGTCAGTCACACAGTTCTTAAACACTCCTGGGAAAGGTCAAGATAGGGTGTAGGAAGAGCACAGATGAGAAGTATCTAGCCCAGACTCACTTCTCTCATAGCATTCTAGAATGCCTATGTCACTCTAAAATAAGGTACCCAGAGTTCCACATGTGGACTGACCACATGGACAGGCCGGGACTATCACCTCCTTTCCTCTCTACTTCAATTAATGTAACCTAAGACTGGTTAGTGCTGTTCTAGATGACAACTACTGCCATTCTCGTAGGCCAGACATAGGGCTGGGAACAAGGGTAAGGGGCAAAAGAAAAAGTCAAGAAGAGGGGCTACCTGAGATGGCTCTACATGAAAGCAAATATATCTCCAAATATTTATAATTAATCTGTTGATGAATTATACAGGGGTATAAAACCAATATATCAGGTAGTTTATATAATCATTGTTTATTAATAGCAAAAAAAAAAAAACAACCCACTGATATCCAGTAGAATTCCTTATATCCATCTATAAAATGAGAGACCATATAACATTAATATGACTTAGCTATATTTGTTTCTTATTAAGAATGTATTTAGCCCTGGGTGGTGTGGCTCAGCCTGTGAACTGAAAGGTCACTGGTTTGATTCTCAGGGCACATGCCTGGGCTGGGGACGTGCGAGAGGCAACCAACTGATGTATCTCTCACACATTGCTGTTTCTCTCCCTCCTTCTCCCTCCCTTCCCCTCTCTCTAAAAGTAAATAAATAAAATCTAAATAAATAAAACAATTCAAATATATTTATTATTTATATAATAAACATTTTTGCATGTTATACATGCTACAGTGTCATTTTTTTAAAAAGTATGTTTATATTTATGTGTGAAAACATTTATATTGGATAGCATCTATAAGGAAATACATTAGAGAAGCTGTCTCTAAATGTAGACTTTTAATATTTTGAATTCCATTCGGTTTTTCTTTATTGGTTTTCCCTTTTTCTACAATGATCATGTTTTACTTATACAATTAAATAATAATGAAGTCAACATTTATTGAGCATTATTATATGCTAGGCACTATTCTAAGCATTTCTTAAATATTAACTCATTGAATTCTTACAACTCTATGAATTACTCTACGAGGTAGGGACTGTCATTATCCATATTTTACAGATGAGTAACAGATGCACAAAAGCTAAAAAACTTGCCCAAAAGCACACAGCTAGCAAGTGGTTCAGTTATATTCAAACCCAGGCAAACTTGACTCCGGAGTCCAAGCTTTTACCCACTGTGATAATCTGCCTCTCAAACTGGAAAATGCAAGTTGCAAAAACAGTATGTATAGTATGGTCTCATTTTTATAAAAACAATTAAAAATAAAAAATAATATATGTAGTGTGCCCATTTTTAAAATTTATATGCTGAGATTATACTTTTAATCTATATTATATATTTCTGCAAAGTTTAATTTTTTTTAAGAAATCAGTTATCCCTTGAGCGTCGGCCTGTGAGCCAAGTGTCGCTGGTTCGATTCCCAGTCAGGGCACATGACTAGGTTGCACACCAGGTCCCCAGTTGGGGGCACGTGAGAGGCAACCACACAGTGATGTTTCTCTCCCTCTCTTTCTTCTTTCCCCTCTCTCTAAAAATAAATAAATAAACAAACAAACAAATAATTAATTTTTTTTTTTTAAAAGGAGAGAAAATCAGTTAACCTTAGAGCAAGGTGCAAAATTAAAGCAACATTATCATTTTTATCTTTGTTGTTATGTAGAAAACTGGCCTAGAGTTTGTATTGTGCTTCACTGAACTGTTCATTTTAAATCAATGCTAACAATATTGTCTTAAAGAGGAATATAAATTCTGAAAACATTTTTTTTATTTAAAAAGAAAAAAGATTTTATTTACTTATTTTTAGAGAGGGACAGGGAGGGAGACAGAGGGAGAGAAACATTGATCAGTTGCCTTTCATGGGCCCGAGATCAGGGACTTGGCCTGGGAATTGAACCGCTGAGCCACACCCATTGGGGCTGAATACTTATCTTAATGGGGCCTTGGGAGATCCCACATCCTCAAAAGAAACAGCAGAGAACTTGCCTCAGTTGTTGCACAGGTGGCCAGAGGATGTGAGAAGCCACAAGTCAGGGTTAGGAGCTGCAAGGTTCTCACTGTAAAGCACTGTTCTTCCTAAATCAAATACACTCCCCTCTCCACCCCTACCCCCAACCTTAATCTGCTAAGAGTCTCCTGATTTATCTACCCTCCTATAAATGCATTCTTCCAGTGGTGCAGCCTCAATAATTAAGGGGAAATTTAGATTTCCAATATCATTAGGGCATTCCCTATTTGTCATCTATGGGAAAGAAATGTTGACATGGATCTATACCACCTGGGAAGCCAGCTCCTTGCCCTGCCTTGCCCTGCCGCTAGGCAGATAGGCCAACAGATAGCCTAGGTTCCTTTACTATTCCTTCTAGTCTCTAGGACTCAACACTGCTGTAGGGCTGTCCAGAGGCAGGTTATCTTTCCACAGAGATCTCAAGAGTCACAGCCAATGACCAGAGCCAGGGGAAGCAGTTTCCTGGATAGTCTCCTTGAGTTGTGCAATTGGAAAAGGTTTCAAATTGGGGAACCAGTAGTGCTGAGGTGTCCCCTCAGGTTTATAGAAGTTCTGCCAGCCTCCCTGATTTGAATATCTTGAACCCAAACTGAAAACTGCATTCGCCACCTGTTATTCTGCAGGCCAGAACCAAACCAGGTTAACTGTGTTACTTTCCTTCCTCACTGTTACATTGGGGTTTCTCTCTATTCCTGGTCAGCATTATAATAAACTTACCGCTGCAGTTGTTTTCTCTGACTACCCCTCAAGAGAGCTAGGAATTCAAAACAGTTTGTTCGTAAAGGAATTCAAACACTTAACCTCCCTAATTTAGGGTTTCTTCAACCCACGTACAGGTGTGCAAATCATGCACACTCACACACACATCCACACCCTCACTCAAGAGAAACACTGGATAAGAATCATTAGTATTTTAGGGTAACCAGGCATGTTGTCACTGATTCTTGGCAAAAACATAAGGGTAAAAGTCAGGTATTTGTGTCCCTTCTGCTAATTCTCCTCTCTGCCTTGAATACAACAGATGTGCAGAGGGCAGAGGAGCCTCCAGCCCCAATTACTACAAATCACCAAACGCACAAGCAAAAGGCCCCTTAAGGAAAGAGGTAACTCCTAGGAACTTCAACCTAGTGAAGAAATTAGTTGGTGAAGGGTCTCACAGGCATACCCAAAACACTGCATCATTATTTTCCTGTCTCACAATGAAGGAATATGTCTGGAAAAAAAAGAAAACTGAGTCAAGAATCCAGAAACCTGAGCCCTAGTTCTAGCTCTATAACTGACCAAATATGTGGCCTTGGGCAAGTTACTTAACCTCTCTGGGCTTTAGTTTCCTTACTCTATAAGCATCCTGGACCTGGCCTGCGTGGCTTATTTGGTTGGGAATCATACCACAAGGCAAATGGTGGCCGGTTTGATTCCTGGTCAGGGCACATGCCTGGGTTGCGGGTTTGGTCCCCAGTTGGAGCATGTATGAGAAGCCACTGATTGATGTTTCTCTCCCTTTCTTTCTCCCTACCTTCCTCTCTCCAAATAAGTTAATTAAATCTTTAAAAAATATTTTTTTCTTAAAGAAACTAAGCATCCTGGGTTACATAACGTTTTTTGTTTTTTTTTTTAATTTTTGTAAGTTTATTTGAGCCAAATTGACAATATATGCCAAGGAGCAAGATCTCGAATATTCCCATGACTATGTAAGTTCTAAGGTGCTCTACAAGTCCCATGATTCTAAGATTCAGCATTTAAAACAAAAATAGGTCAGTTAGGTGTCCTGGCTTTACCACTAACTGACTTTGCTCTCCTTGGGCAATTCTCTTGACTTTTTAAGTGAAAGGAAAGAGTCTCTTTTATTTAAGCAGTAGAATCTTTAGAATGAAGTCACACCTCCTCTTAGAGAACTGAGTTCTTTGGAACTCATTTTCCTCACTTGTGAAATGAGAGGCTACATTACCTCTAAGTTTCTGCTTAATTCCAAAATGCTGTGATCCATACTGGATTTACTGCTGAGGATTTTAAAATTAGGCTTTAGTCCACTTTAATGGATTCACTTTACAAAGAATCCACAGGGTATACAATTCTTCAAGAATTCATCTAATACCTAAATGAGGCCTACCGGGCCTCAAACGCCAGCCAGGACCTCTCACTTGGTTACCAGCACCAAGTAGTATTTGTGTGATTACACCAAATCTCATCTCCATCCTATATACACAGCTCCCATGACAGGAGAGCCAAGTCAACCCAATCCTTGTCCTCAAACTAAAGTGTAGACTTGAGCCCAATGAGTGAGTTTACAGCATAAACACATAAAGACATAAAATTTACTAAGCAATTTATCAACAGGTAAAAATTAATTCCTTCCTTCCAGCCCTCTCTCTCTCTCTCTCTCTCCCTCTCTCTCTCACGCACACCAGTGCCTTTCCCCACCCCCTTCTCAGGCCCTGCTCTCTTGGGGAACACACCATGCCTTTCCCCTCTCTTCTTCCCAGGTGCATCACCCTTGCCTTCCTCTCTAAGCTCCAAGGGCCCTTCCTCTACCTCTGTAACTTGTTTCCTGAGTCCATGCAGCCCAGTTGGCTCACTTCTCTCTACTTCTGTGTGTGACTTTCTAAATAAACTTTCTTCTTTGCTTTGGAAAAAGAACATTAAGACATAAATATGCAAAGAAGAAACTTATGTGGGCAAATCATGAAAAGGTTTATGCAGAAAGGAGTTTTAAGAAGCAGGTTTTCAAGAGCAGAAGCAAGCCAAAATGGCAGAGATAAGGACTGAAGCCTGGAATGGGATTCTTGAATCAAGGCTCTTTACCTTCCAAGTGTTGGGGGGCAGGTTCCCTGTTCACAAGGCTCCAACCCCCTGCTGCCTCCACTCAGTGCCACTCAGACGACGCTCCCAGTAACCCATCTTGTTGGCTATTCTCCAACTGAGTCTTCCTTCCCAGTGATAAGCTCTATCACCAAGGGGATGGATGTGATGTCACAATCAGGAGCACTGTATTAATAGGAACAGGAAGAAAAAGGTAAGTCAGGGAGGACTACTCCTACTTGGCAGTAAGATTGGACAGACTTAGATCTGGCAGTTGGGTGGGAAGGATGAGACAACTCCATTATGGTTTCTCTGCTAGGTATACAGGACTCCCCTCTACGGAGTGAAATCATTAGCTAAGGAATCACATGCATGGTCCAGGAGATTCAAACATACCTGAGCCAGGGAGAGAAATGGATGAGAAGAACGGCAGGAAAGGGGAGAAGTCTGTAGTAGACAAAGGTTCTTTTATTTGTGCAAGTAACTACCAGTATGTCAAAGGTTCTAAGTTTGTGGCTATACAATGCCTAGATCCATGGTACCTTACATGCACAGTATGATGCTTTCATATTTCTGAAGTGCTTTCATGTAAATTATTTCATGTAAAAAGAATTCTGGTCCTATCCTCTAATTGGAAAATACTATTTCATAAGGAGAAGATACTCAAGAATGTTGGTACAGGTGTAATTCAACTTCCCAAGTGAGAACATATTCCTGAGGGAATCAGGCTTTAAAAAAAAAAAAAGGAAGAAAAAGAAGAGCAGTAAAATGGGAAATTATTCTGGGGGGGGGGGGGCAACTGAGAAGATTAGAGGTAGCAGTATGATTAGACTGACCAGACAATCATTACTAAAAGGATAAAAGGATGGAACCAAGCAGAGGGAGAAAAGGTTTTGAATGAACAGTGCTAAGAGATCTACTCAACACTATGCAGAAAAGCAACCATCCAAACTCCTTTCCTCACCATTACATGTCTATCAACAGATTAAGGGCTGTGTTAAGAAGGAATAGGATGATGATTTTAATACATAAAACAGGGACCATTTCATCTTCTGAGTCTAGTACACTTACCTATTACTTTACTATGTTCATCAACCACAACACCTTCAGCGTGCTATTTTAAACTAATCAGAGATAAAGGTGCAACGCCAGACCACACTTTCTCTTCTCTGTGGTTGGGGGATGGGGGTAAGTTGATATGTTTCTCCCCATCCATAATACAAAGGAAGGTATAATGCTTCTTCCTTTTAGACAACACAGTATTTCCCAACACCCTGGCATATGCCCCGTACCTCAAGAAATGCTTCCAGGAACCAGTGCCGTTGGCTCTGCTCAGTCCTCTTCTAGTGACAAGTTCCAGACTTAGAAAGCAAATAGTTGCCCATGCTGGGAAAACTAATCCTACTTCAATGCTCCCTTGGCAATAATAAAACAGGATTTTCAACTGAGAGGAGGACCAGGAGGAGTTAGGAGATTTGGCTTCTGGCCCCAGCTTTGCCAATTGTATGACTTTTAGCAAGCCACGTACCCCTGTCAAGTAGGGAAAATGATTACCTGCCTTCTACCTTACATGTTATCCTGAAAAAATCAAACGCCGCAATAAATGTGAAAGCATATTGTATACTGCTATTCTCAGGTATGGTATTTGTAGTAACAGAATGCAAAATAAATTTAGAGTACTTAGAACCAGTGAGGAAATGCTTGAAAGAAGCTTGTTTCTTCTTTTCAATTACTGGGAACCAGGCCCGGCCACAGTCAGCTGGGCACACAGGGTATTTACATTATTGCATCACTCAGATTCCCGAGCACTAGTCTACTCCATTCCTATTTGGGGGAAAACTATCAGCCAGCAACACTATCAGCTTCTTGCCCTATTGTCAGATTCTAAAACCACCTGCATAGTAAGGGATTAGACTATCATTATGACAGCCCAGTCCCCCTGAACAGTCTCAACAGCCACATTTGCTATTAGGTGGAATGAAGTCAGTTTCTGAATGGGGACGATGCCTGTCATCCCTTAGGCAAAACACCCCTGACCCCTCTTAGCTTTCTGCTCCTTTTTTAGCCCCCTCCTCCCCACTCCTCGATTTCCCGTGTCCTACACTGGAGAAGGCTTTCCGGTGTGTGAAGCCTGAGAAGAGGGCTTGGCCGCAAACCCAGGGCAGGGATGTAAGGAATGCGAGATTCCTTCATGGAAGGGTAGGAGGGGGAGAAGGGGGAAGGAATGGAGGAGGAAGACAAGGCTGCCAAAGACAAGGCACGGGAGAGGAGCCAAGCTATGGCGCTTGGAGGGCGGGGGTTCAGGTTCCGCCGCCCCTGCCCAGGCTAGCCCCCAGAATGCTCTCGTCTCCTCCCAGCCCGTCAATCATTGCCCATTTAAACACCACGTTGATCCCCGAGGTCCCCTCCTCCCTGCCCTCCAGCCCGCGCAGGCCCCCCTCCCGCACTTCTTAAGGCTTCACTGGACCTCTCCAACAATCCACCCTCCTGCACCCCATTATCACCTCCCGACTCCTCCTATTGCTGCTCCCTTCCTCCATTTTTCACCTTTACTCCCATCTCCTGCCCTCCAATATCTCGAACCCCGGCTCCAATACCTGGGACCTCGCCCCCTCCCTTCCCACACCCTCTTTTAGGTGTAAAGCTCGCGCAGGCGCAGTACGCACCGCCGGGGAAGCAGCCTGGACTTTCCGTACCCCAGCCCGGCTGTAGCTGAGGCCGCAGCGGCCACGGGACAGCCCCGGTGCCGTGTCCCAGCCTTTCCTAGGAGGGGACTGGGAAAGGAAGGAGAGGGAGGAAGGTTCCAACCACTCGCTGCTGCTGAGACAGCCTTTTGTCCCGCCCACCGCTGCTACGCAACCCGACGGAAGCTCGTCACCAAATCCCGCCTCTTTGTTTTAACTCAGACCTAGACTAAAAGCTACGAGCGGCCAACGAAGGAGGAAAGCTAGACAGGCCTCCACTGTAGACCGGAAGTCTTTATGGTCCCAACAAGGACTATATAGCCATTCGGGAGGGAGAACCCTGTGTACTTCCCAATGGGAACGTCAGGGGCTGATTCAGAGGCTGACTTTCCTGCAGGGTGAGACTTCGCTTTGGAGGGTCGCACGTATCCCGTGTCCTAAGGCTGATGCGGCGTGGTGCGAGATCGTCTCGAGTTGGCTGTCCTGCAGTGTGATCTGCTACCTGCCAGGCCCCTTGGTTTCCAGAGCCGTGATCAGCGTCCCACAGCCTTACGACCCTATGACTCATAGTCATGGGAGTGGATACTGTGTCAACAAGGCGACCAACGAGTGGGGATTGGAGGAGTATCTGACCGAAAAGCTTTGATCTAGGGTGTCCAATAGGTTGCCCATCTCTCTACTAGCCGTACTCCTGCCATATATATGTCAGTTCTCTGAACACTCGAATTCCCAGAAACACCTAAGGGGAGAGAAGGGAGATTAAATGTCCCTCTTTCTGGGTTTGATTTCCTTAGAATACAACACCGTGGTTGGGGGTGGGCGGGAGAGAATCTGAGCTCTGAGGAAAGTCAAGGTGGAGCCTAAAGCGCTCTAGAAGAAGGTGAGGGATTAATTAATTAAGCTGCGAAGGCATCACAATTACATTACCTCTTAGGTTGATTTGGTATTAAGTAGTGTTTGTTATGGATATTTGATAAGCAAATGGTAATGCACATATATGTGCATTTGTTTATACGTATTTGGTTTATTATACACAACATTACTGAGCTACCTACATTCTGTTGACTAACAAGTCCCAGAGGTAACTAAAGGTTTGGGCCTCTTTTCAGTTACCTGAGGTTTGGGGGCTGAGATCAGTGAGATAACAGCATTGGGAACAAGTGCCTTTCCAATTGTGAGAGGGACCAATGCAAATGTTGCTCTGTACCCGAGATCCCGTTTCTCCCAAGGGGCTGAGTCTGTCTATTGTCTGTGGTGTGAATGCCACTTTTCCCAGAGATCCTGGCCAAGCTAGATAGTGCATTGATGATGAAGGACCCCAAATAAAGAATAAAGATGAGGGTTAAAGCAGTGGAAGAAGAGGAAGCTGCTTGCTGTATGCTAGGCACTGCTTTTTATAATTTCCGTTTGCTTGTCTGCAAAATAGAATTACATATTTAAGGACTGTCGGGAAAAGAAGTGAAGCGCGAAGTCAGGTTTCAAATTTGTCGGTCGGATTCCAAAACCCTTGGTCCTTTTTCCACTGAGTCACGTCTAGGAGAGAAACAAAATCTTAGATCCTAAGTGCGTTCTCCCAGTCAAGTAAAGGAAAAATTGGAACCCGACGCGCCCCCTGGTGGTCCATTTTTCTCATTGCGAAGCCTATCAGCTCCCATGCTTCCTTAATACCTGGAATACGCCCCCTTCGCGGCGCGTGAATGTCGGGTCCCAATTGGCTGGGCAAGGGCCAGTGGCGGGGCGCGCCAAAGCGGTGCTGATTGGTTGGAGGAGCCTGGGGAAACTTCCGGGAATACTCGCATTCCCAGGTTCCATTCAGTTGCATCCGGAGGCCGCAGGGCATAGAGCTCCCCCTGCGGGTGGTTCAGCAGCATATACCGTACTGCCATCTGCGTGGGTGGGTTGTGGGCTGTGGATGGGGGAGGGGATGGACCGAGTCCCGGCTTGTCCGTATGAGTGTTCGGGAAGATTTAGAGACTAAGATTCTATTCCCTGGCTCTGCACCGGGTTCACTACCCACCGCTCCGTTGGCTCCCCCACCTCGGGGCTTGAGACTGAAAGAGCATCGCGGGAAGGGGTATTCCAGCCCCGAAGCAGCCTATCCAAATTCTGATCTTGAAGTTGGAGGCCCCCGGGGAAGTTCGTTTCTAACCTTTCAGAAGAGTTAGAGGGTTTGAGGCTGCCTGACCCCAGCCGAGTGTGGTAGGTAGACCTTGGGAAGTGGAGCATGGGGGCGAAGGCTGCAAGCGTTGAGCCTTCATCCCTTTCCTCCTTCTAGTGGGGTGCTGAGGCTCAGGCAGCATGACGACGGAGACGTTCGTGAAGGATATCAAGCCCGGGCTCAAGAATCTGAACCTCATCTTCATTGTGCTGGAGACAGGTGGTTATGCTGGGGCATGGGCCCTCTGCGGGGGTGGGGAGGGGTGGGGGGTAGGGGCGGGTCTCAGGGTAGGCGGCAGAAGGGGAAGAACGTTACCTCCGTTCTGAACTTGTTCCCTGGGTGGCTGGACGCACCCAAGACATGGCTCATGCCTAGTTGCTCTCCTATACCCCAACCCAGAGAGTTGCAGTGAAATCTAGGGTAGATGGAACTCTTGCCAGATCGAAGCCTCCAGTGCCACGCAGGCCTTTTCCCATTCAGCGCCCCCTTTCCATGGTGGGGCCACACCACTCCCCACCTCTACCCCAGCCTGCCCCAGAGATTTGGCTTTGTCTTGTTTGTACAACTTTTCCCTCACCTCATCAATATATCTAAATCTCACCCTTCTGACCATCCCCTCTCTACCCCTGCACCCCTGCCATTTATCTGTTCCCTGCAGGCCGAGTGACCAAGACAAAGGACGGTCACGAGGTTCGGACCTGCAAAGTGGCAGACAAAACGGGCAGCATCAATATCTCCGTCTGGGACGATGTTGGCAACCTGATCCAACCTGGGGACATTATCCGGCTTACCAAAGGGTAAGCTAGCTGGTGATTTTTGGCTATCCAAGGGCAAGTAACAAAGGGGTTAACGGTCCCTGTAACTCTTCTGAGTACTCTGAATCCTGCTTTTTATGCCCCCCACAGGTATGCTTCAGTGTTCAAAGGTTGTCTGACTCTGTACACTGGTCGTGGGGGTGATCTTCAGAAGATTGGAGAGTAAGTGCTGTCTTGGGGATTGGGATGTAGAAGCAACAGGCCAAGAGGGTAAGTTCAAGGTTTGCAAGAAGGCAGCATAAGGGTGCGCAGTCCATATCCTGTACCTGGACCTTTCTGAGGCCTCCAGCAGTGGTCCAGAGGATGGGTCTGAGGCTTTGGCCACTTTCTCTCTTTGCAGATTCTGTATGGTTTATTCTGAGGTTCCTAATTTCAGTGAGCCAAACCCAGAGTACAGTGCCCAGCAGGCACCCAACAAGACGGTGAGTCCCATGGCCATGACCTGAGGGAGGGCATGTCAGGCCAAGAAGCATGGTAGGAAGCAAGGTCTGAGTGTAATTTGTGCCATCAGGTGCAGAACGACAGCAGCTCTACAGCTCCCCCGCCTACCACCGTACCCCCTGCTGCTTCTGCAGGTAAACCTATTTCCTTCCATCCACTGGACCGCCTAGCTCCCATACTCTCCTGAGCCTTGGAGAGATGCACTGCGCTCATCCATTTTCCAAATCACTCTTCTCTCAGTATATCCCCTTCCACCCAATTCTTCTCCCAGTTCTCTTGCAAGATTTGGGAATCTGTTTCAGCCACTGATAGAGCTCTGGCACCCTTCTGCCACTACCACTCGAAGGCAAAAATGAGAACAGTTTGTCCACAAAAATTGTACTCCTTCATTCTAGCTTGTTTCTCTCTGCTTCTCTGGCAGAACATTACCCTTTTCTCTTGAACATTTAGATTCATTACCCGGTTCTGTGTACGCCGTCACTTACATGACTCAATGTAGCGCCCACGCTGCACAACTTTCAAGCACTAAATAGTTTTCACTAAATAGTTCCCTTTTGGAATCACCATTCTTCTTGAAACTAAAGGCCCTGCTTCTAGGCCTTGGGATTACGACTCTTCCATCTCATGCACTTCAAGCCCCTGCTTTCTGTTCTCTTAGGAATTGGGGCCTCGCTGCAAATCATCAGCTTTTAATTAAAACCACTCACCAACACCACCCCCTTCGTCTGGTGGTGACTTCTCCTCAGGAATCTGGTTTTTACTGCTCTTTTCTCCTTCTGGGTCATCTCTCAGCTGACCCTACTACTCCCTGAGTGTTTGGCTCTCTCTTGCCTCGGACTCATGCATTAGGTTTCTCCCTGTGACACTAGGCTTCAGGCTGTCTCTACCCTTCCTCAGTTTGTGTCTGCATCCCCAGTTACCATGGTTTTCAGAATTGTTTGTGTCAGAACCACCAGAGGTCATGTGTTTGGGTTTTTTTTTGAAACACCATGAAATAGCATTTAATCCCACCACAAAAATGAGCATCCATTATCTATGTGTACAATTGAAAATACGACTGTTGCATATTTTTAGGTCTCCATAAAAATATTTTAATTAAGGTACATTTTAACCTATTTGCCCTGATATTCATTTGCCAGATGTTTATTGACTTTGTCTTCTGCCAATAGATACAAAGGGCTTAACAAAAAAACATGTCTGGCATTAACATTGACTTTCTATACACTCTCCAAACTTTTTCTGTGAATTGAGGAAAGGGTATTATTCTTCAGATCTGGCTGCAGATATCTTTCTGGTGGAGCAGGGTTCAATAGGAACATGGTCTGAGAAGCACTAGCCTATGACTTCTTTGCCATGGTGCCCTATGTATGGGAGAGGCAGGCCTCTGCCTTCATTTAACAAACTTTTATAGATGAGGAATACCAAGGAATAAAACACAGCAGCTGCCTTTAGGAGCTTGTAGTCTGTGAAGGAGATAGTCACACAGACAATGAATACACTGTGAGTGCAATGATAAATGATAATGATATGCACAGTTATGGGAGCACCAGGAAGTCATCTCACACATCTGGCTCCAGGCACACATTTAAAATATACTCACAAATGTTACTTATTGATACTGGGGTAGGGGTGGGATGAGAGTATATGTAGGATTTTTTTTTTTTTTTTTTTAATAAGAGAAAGTTTATTTAGAAAGTACAAAGGTAGTAAAAGAGAGCCCTAGCCCTGGCTGGTGTGGCTCAGTGGATTGATTGCTGGCCTGCAAACCAAAGGGTCGCCAGTTTGATTCCCAGTCAGGACACATGCCTGGGTTGGGTTGCGGGCCAGGTCCCCAGTTGGGGCTGCATGAGAGGCAACCACACACTTCCCTTCCCTCTCTCTAAAAATAAATAAATAAAAGTTTTTAAAAAAGTGAGCCCTAGAAGAAATAGACTAAGGAAACAAGTTACAGAAGCAAAAGAAGGGCCTTGGAGCTTAGGAAAGTATCCCGGAAAAGAAGGTTCAAGCAGGTGTGCTCAGGGGAGAGAGAGAGCAAGAAAGCATGCACTTTTTAAAAAGATCTTTCTTCTATTATAACACAAAAACTTCAGGCACTTCCCATGTTTCTCAAGTTTTACAGTCCCTTTTGGTAGAGGGGAGTTTTGTCAGAGGTCCTTGAGCCTAGAACTAAATAGCTAATTCTAGGTCTGAGTCCCAGTGATACAGAGATCAATAAAAGAAAGTATAGTAATAGAGCTTACAAAATGACTGAGTCTTTCCTGGGGCTCCATTCATATTACCCACATTCTTTGCATTTGGTCCAGTTGGCATTAATGAGCAGTTGTGCTTGATTGAAGACTGAGCTACTCTCTGGGGTATGGGAGGAGGCCCTGGACCCCTCTCCTACCTTAGTTCTCTAATTCTCGTGTCTCTTCTCCTTTTCCCACAACTAGCCTCTGAAAGCCAGAATGGGAATGGACTGACTTCCTCACCAGGTCCTGGTGGTGGCCCGCACCCCCCTCACACTCCTTCCCACCCCCCCAGCACCCGAATTACCCGAAGCCAGCCCAACCACACACCGGCTGGCCCTCCTGGTCCCTCCAACAACCCCGTCAGCAACGGCAAAGAAACCCGGAGGAGCAGCAAGAGATAGCAAGACATTCTTCCTCCCTTCCCACCGCTGACCATAATCCGAGAGTCTGCTGGAGAGCACAGCCTTCTACTGGGCTGCTGGCTTGGGTGGGAAGGGGTAGGTAGCAGTATTTTTGCCACTAAACTTCACTGAAGGGGTGGTGAGAAGGGGCCTTATCCACTAAGCCCATACTCACCCTCTTGTCCAGCTGAAGCTGCCTGTGCCCTGGGATTGGGGGTCCTCTGCCTGCCTTTCTTCCTCTTTAGAAATGACAGTTATGGTCTATTTTTTCTTTGTGTGTGACGTGGAAGTCTGATTGTATCTCTTCTTATCAATAAACGTTACCACTCAGTACTGGACTCCTTTGCTTCTTGTGGGAAAATGAAGAAGTTAGCAGCTGGGTGTTTGGAAAAGTAGGGTGTCCCTAGGAGGTGGAGAGGAGATAGGTTACCTGTAGGACGCCTAGGCAAAGCAGGCCTGCCCCTTTAAGGTAGTGTCCCTCCCCTGCCCCCTCCCTGCAGGTGACCCTTGCCCGCCTGCCTGTCTACCCCCCTCACAGCTGGAACCAAGAAGGCTGTGTCCCCCATCCTCTGGGTGTCCTGTCTCCTGCTGTCTGTCAGGTAATACCAACCTCGACCCCCTGGATTAGCTGCCCCATTCAGACTGTGCTCCCCTGATCTCAAGCAAGGTTGGACATCAGAGGAGAGCCCAGATACTTCTTCCCTCTTCCTTCCCCTTTCTTTGTCATTGATTCCCAGAGCTCGGGCTCTTACTCTCTGGGGTGAGGAGTTGCTAAAAACAATTTGTTTTCCATGCATGTGGGGTTGCCACTTACCTGCCCCTTCACCTTCCTCAGCAGCTTAGGAACATCTGGGTCCTACTCTCTCAGGGAATGTGGGGATGGAGGTGGGAATGAATGAAGCCCAGAGCCAGATGTAAGGTGGGTAGGGGGAGAGTATATGCAGGGAAAGGCTAAAATAGTACCAACTGAGTTAGGGGGTGGATTATTTAGAAGAAAAGACCATGCCCAGATTCCCCTCAGCCATGTGGCTTTTCCAGGGACCGAGGATGGCCCCTCCCTACTAGGGGCCCCACAGAGACTGACCTTTGACCCCCACCCAAGAGGCCAGTGAACCATTAACTTCTCTTCCATGTGAGCCTTCCCACACTTGTCCCACCCCTGACCCCGCCCAAGGCAGGTGGGCTAAAAGGGGGGGCTTGTCCATGCCAGCCTTTCATCTGACGTGGCCTCCATTCCACCTGGGAGCCTGGAGGCTGAGGACAGCTGGCTTCCCTCCCTGGCTCCGGAACCTCTTAGTGTCTGCAGCAAGGCATGACAAGCACCTAAGGTGATGGGGCTCTTATATTACTAGTGGGGGTGAGGTTCTGGGGATTGAGAGGGGATAGAGAGGTGGGGCAAGGTGGAGGGTTGGGGTCTAGGGGACGGGAAATAGACTGTCAGCTCTGGATCAGGTAAGGGGAGCATTCTGAATCAAGGAAGGTGTTCTAGGAACTGGCAAATGAGAGGTGAGGCTGATCCAGGAGGATGTAATGGGGAGGGAGGGAGGAGGTTAGAGTGGGAGCTGCTGCTGGATTTAATGTGGGTGGCCATACGAGGAGTGAGGGATCTCCTCAGGCCTGAGCTGAACAGCAGAGCAGGAGCACTGACACTTCCTCCTCGTTCTTCCAGGGCAGTCCTCAGGATGTTCCAGGGGGAATAGAAGCTAGAACCAAAGCCTCTGACCAGTCCCCCAATAATGGGGCTCCCGATGAGTCATCTGCTGGCTGCCATATGTGTGTGTGTGGCCTTGGGCTGGGGAGGGGGTTCAGACCCCGACCTGGGCCCTGCTGAGCTGGAGCAGAACCATTACCTGGCCCAGCTGTTTGGCCTGTACGGGGAGAATGGCACACTGTCCGCAGGGGGCCTCGCGAGGCTTCTCCAGAGTCTTGGGCTAGGCCGAGTTCAGGGGCTGCGCCTGGGACACCATGAGCCTCCAGCTGGTCGGGCTGCACCCCCAGCTGGAGACAATTCCACACGCAGGTACTAACCTATTCCCCCACTCCAAAATCCCACATTCCAGCTCCTTTCAGTGCGTAGATCAGTCTCCCGTTGTCTAAATATTCTGGCTCCTAAAATCAGATTCCTGCGATTACCAATTTTTCAAAACCTGACTCCTCTTAGCCCCATCAAGGCCCCTTTTGCCTCTATTGCCTTCTAATTCTCTCCTCTTCCAAACCCCTGCGCCCTTCACTTCCTTGCTTTTAATCCAAATGCACAATGTCTCCAGGCTGACTTCGCTCCAAATTTGTAGCATTTCTGGCTGTCCCTGAACTCCTCTTTCTTATCCCTTCCATGTCCCCCATTCTTATCGTAACTGACAACTCTCAGCTCCTCCCAGGACTGACATTCCATTGGTTTCTGGGTCCCAGAAACTCCGGCCAGTGGCTGTTCTTCCCTCTTCCCCTAAGCTCCCTGGCAGCCTCTCAAGGGGGATTTTTCAGAGAACGTGAGCAAGTCTGACTTTCTATCCCATCCATCCATTCCAGGCCACAGGACCCCGAATTGAATGTGGATGTCTGGGCAGAGCTGCCTCTGGGTCCCTCGGGGTGGGGCGACCTCGAAAAGCCAAAGGCCTCGCCACCACCTCATGGGCCAGCCCCCTCGGGCCTGGACTTCTTTCACAGGCTTCTGCTGCTGGACCATTCGCTGGCTGACCATCTGAATGAGGATGTGAGTCTGATGCTCTCTGGAGAGGGGAAAGGAGCCATGGGATTTAGATGGCATGAAATGTTTAGTTAGTACTTTAATAGTTACTTTTCCAAAAAACTAGATGTGGTGTTAGGGTATGTTATTCCAATACGAAATCTGTTCCCTCTGGGCTCAGCAGAGAAGCCACACTCAGAAATCCAGGAACCAGCTTAGGTGTCACACACCTGATAAAGCAGAGAAACCAGAGGAGCAGCCCCGGGTAGGCTGTGGGGCTGGTTATCTGGAGAGGAGCCCTGCATGGAACGAACAGCTGTCTTCACCCAGAAAGACAGTGAACTTGTTCCAGGTACACCAGAGGGCAGTCAAAGCAAACCCCGAAGCATGGCTGGTGAGAGTGAGTGGCCCATGACAGGAAGTAGTCAAGCCAAGGCTGTTGAAAGGAAGTTTGATGGCATTTCAGGTTCTTTTCCCTTTGAAGGATCTGGACTGGAGAGTTGTAGTTGCCCAACCGAAGCCATGACCAAATCAATGAAATCATCAGGTGCTTGAGAGCTAGGGAGATGGTGGCAGTGCTCACGAGCACCCGATCTGCACTGACCGAATATTTGTATTGGATTGAATATTCACTGATAACTAACACGTGCTGTTTACACATACCTGTGCCCAATCCCTGATGCGCAGGGGGCCCTGGGAGAGACCCAGTAGTCCACACGCTACAAGGGCAGGTCTGCATCACAGTTCCATGTGTGACTCCCAACTCAACTCCTGCAGTGTCTGAATGGCTCCCAGCTGCTGGTCAACTTTGGCCTGAGCCCCGCTGCTCCTCTCACCCCTCGTCAGTTTGCTCTGCTGTGCCCAGCCCTGCTTTATCAGATCGACAGCCGTGTCTGCACCCAAGCCCCAGTTCCGACCCCACCAGGGGATCTACTCTCTGGTCAGTGGGTGAGAGTGGGTGGTAGGACACCCTGAATCCTGGTAGGGAGTGGGCTCCAAGGCAAAGAAGAGGCTTCACTGGGGTCCTACCTCCTCTTGCAGTGTATCTTTGCCTTTGAGCCCCTTCCTCCAACCCTGGCCTAACTTCAGCCCCTGGTTCTCCCCAGCCCTGGTTCACAGTGTCCTGGCAGTCCTGCTGCTCAGCCTCCCTGCTCCCCTCTCTCTGCTGTTGCTGCGGCTCCTTGGATCTCATCTATTGCGGCCCCTGCTGGGCTTTCTGGGAGCCATGGCTGTGGGCACCCTTTGTGGGGATGCACTGCTACACCTGCTGCCACATGTACGTAGAGCCCCTTCCCTGTTCCCCTACCACCCTTGGCAGAGAGCTCCCCCATATCCAAGATGCTCCGTCATAGAATGTCCCCTCCCTCTGTCAGCCCGCAGCTGCCTTCTAGTAGAATATATGAGTGAAGGCTTGCCACTTCCCACCCAGGAGGGGGATGTTGCCGGGTGCAGGGGTTTCTGGGGTCTGTCCTGACCTCCTCTCTGTCAGGCACAAGGAGGGCACCATGCCGGACCTAGCGGGCGACCAGAGGAAGACCTGGGTCCAGGGCTGTCAGTGCTTGGCGGTCTCTTCCTGCTCTTCTTGCTGGAGAACGTGCTAGGGATTTTGCGGCACCGAGGGCTAAGGCCAGTGAGTGACACCCTTTCTCTCTTCTTCTGCTGAGACCAGAGTCCTACCCGAGAATTGGCCACATGAACCAGGAGGTGAGGGGCCGAGTGTGCTCCTGGCTCTGCCATTTGCCTGACCTCGGGCCCTGACTACTAACAGGGAATGGGTAGGGCTCCCTCAGCATAGACTGTTCTAGGCAACAACAGGGAGGTGCCAACCTGGGAACAGAGTAGAGGCCACAAAACATCTCCAAGTGCCAGGAACAGAACCAGGTGTTCATTTTCCCAGCCCCTCGCTAAGGTCTCTCCTTAGCCCCTGGCGTTGCTGCCTCCTCCACCATTTTAGAGATGCTGCAGGTGGAAAAGAAAGGATCTCAGAACACCAAATCTGGACCCAGAGGACAGCAGCGGGATGGCACTTCAGCCCCTACAAGCAGCTCCAGGTGACTAGAGGAGAAAATGAAGAGCAGGCTCCCATTCTTACTTTGCAGCCACCAACACTGTCCTTGTGTTTCTTCCTGCAGAGCCAGGGGCTCTGGGCTGCAGGGAACAGGACAGCTGGCCCCCACCAGCCCCAGCCCCTCCTGGGCATCAAGGCCACAGTCATGGGCACCAGGGTGGCAGTGACACCAGCATAACATGGATGGTCCTCCTGGGAGATGGTCTGCACAACCTCACTGATGGGCTGGCCATAGGTGTGAAGGGAGGGGGCGGAAGGAGGCAGGTCAGAGGCTCCTAGTTATTGGCTGGGCTAGGAGAGGGCTATGAGGGAATCTAGGCCCCTCCCCCAGGGGGGGCTTCCTTCTAGACTGCCCACCTCCAATTCTGCCAACCCCAGGCGCTGCCTTCTCTGACGGCTTCTCTAGCGGCCTCAGCACCACCCTGGCGGTGTTCTGCCACGAGCTGCCCCACGAACTGGGTAGGAAGGGCAGGAGCGGGGTTGGGGTGGAACTTGGAGGCTGGCGGGTGACATTGATGAGGGGCAGCCCTGGTGTACTCCCTCCTACACCGGCCTTTCTTCCCAACAGGTGACTTTGCAATGCTGCTCCGCGCAGGGCTGCCCTTCCGGCGGTTGCTGCTGCTGAGCCTGGTGTCTGGAGCCCTGGGACTGGGGGGTGCAGCCCTGGGGGTGGGGCTCAGTTTGGGCCCTGTCCCCCTCACTCCCTGGGTGTTTGGGGTCACTGCTGGGGTCTTCCTCTACGTGGCCCTCGTGGACATGGTGAGGTGTGGGGCAGTGCAGAGACACTGAGGGAAGCGGGGAGGGGGAAGGGGAGGAGAGGGAAGTTTCAGCCCCTCCTCCACCATAGGCCACCTGTGAGGTGCTGGACCCAGGCCTGCAGTCTGAGAAACGAGGGCCTGCAAGAGTTGGGGCAGGGACTGCTGATACTTCCTGACACCTTCCTCTCCTGTTTTGTGTTTCAGTGACAGAGATAAGGGCAGGATTCTGATGTTCTTCTTTTCTTTCAGCTACCAGCCCTGCTGCGGCCCCCTGAGCCCCTCCCTACACTCGAGGTGCTTCTGCAGGGCCTGGGACTGCTGCTGGGGGGCAGCCTCATGCTCACCATAGCCCTGCTGGAGGAGCAGCTACAGCCCCTGGTCTCTGATGGCTGATGGGGGCAGGGGAAAGGCGTCCAGCTTGTTCTTCCTTCCCCCCAACCACAGGAATGGAGGCGGGACACAGGGCCAGTAGGAGCAATAGGATTTTAATAAACAGAACCCATCCCAAAGCCATGACTACGACAGTTGTACTTGCACCAAAACAGCATAGAAAACCAGGATGTGGTGGGTTGGGGGCTCAAAGCAGATCAGGAGAGGACATGAGTGGCGGCATGGAGGGTACAGGGTGCATCAGTCTGCAGGGAGAGCATTGTGCTTTAGCCCAGGAAGGGAGGGGAGGGATGGGGCAATGCACTGAGGTCCCCACTTTTTCCTGCTGACCTCAGCACCCTGGGGATACAGGCATCTGGGCAGACCTGCCCTTTATTGCTGACCGCCAGCATTAAACACCTTCGACCCCAACACTAGCACCACAGGTGGATCCAGGGCAGGGAGAAGGGCAGAAAGGGGGAAATTGCTTAGAGAAAGATTCAACTAGAATCCAGTGAATTGTGCTCAGTTCTCTTTACTTCCTACAACCGAGTACATGGGTCACAGGGTGGGGGGGGTGCGACAGGACATGGAACATGCCCCTCGGTGCCCCCAGCACACCCCTGCACACAGGATGGTGGTGTCTGCAGCATCACAGGTCATGCAGGGCACGGGGAAGGGGAGGATCACACACACGTAAGACGCCCACAGCGGGTACCAGACAGAGAACACCCCTGAATATACATAGCTGTACACAGGGAACCCCCAGGTCCCCAACCCAACCCTCTCCCCTGTCTTGCCATCCCCCAGGCAGGAGGAACTGTATTGCTTTGAGAGAGCCACCCTGGGGGCCACTCTGCCAGGCACCCTCCCCTCCCCTCCCCCCAAACCCCATTTTGGCACATCTGCAAGACACACAGCAGCAAGAGTCGGCACCCTCCCTCCCAGGCTTCTGTAGCTTGGAGCTGAGGAAGGGGATAGGAGATTTCATTCTCCATCTTTCTCCTAGCCCTTCCCAAACCCCCACCAAGCCTACTCCAGCCGGAACCCACCCCAACCCCTAAACACACACATACAAAGCTGAGCTATCCAGGAATACAGGGAACAAGGAGATTGTCCGGGACGGGAGCAGAGGCAGTGGAGAGAAAGGACTGGAAGCAGAGACCCCACCCTGGTGTGGGGGTAAGACTGGCACAACAGCTACTTTAGTGCAATTGGAGAGGGTGCCCACAGCGAGGGATGGAGATGCGAGTGGAAGGCTCTCCCCAAATTCCTGGGGACAAAGCCAGGCTCCCCAGGGAAGGGGCCTAGCAGGAGTGAGCATGGGCCAAGGGCGGATCCTCTCGTCACCTGCCGCCCTCTGCCCTCCTGGGTGCAGTGACAGTATCCCCCTCACACTCAAGTGGGCAACAGCAGCCTCGGAGTCAGTACCTTCAAGTAGTTCATAGAGCAGACCCTCCCCACCCCAGCTTCCTCCCATCTCTGGGATTTGGTCGCTTTTCTAGGGGTTGGGTCGGGAGGAGGGAGTCCTCAAGTCAGACCCTTCCTTCTCTACCTCCCTCTTCCCAGACCACTGGGCTTGGTCCTCAAAGATTCCTTACCTCCGCCCTTGCCCAACGTGGGCCAAGGCTGCGGAGGACTGGAGCCACCACGATCGGGGGGAAGGGGCTGCTTTGCTCCTTCTCCCTCCTTCTTACAAGGTAGGGTTCAAACTAGGCAGGAGGGGGCCCCACACTGGTGTGCACCAGGAGGAGGGTTTCTGGGCTAGGGTCTGTAAGGCTATTTTCCTTTGCGGTGGGAAGGGGAGGCAGGGGGTGAACACTGGGTGTGGGGAGAGGGTGAGGAATGGCGGAGAGGGAAGGAGGAAGGGGCCTCCCTGCTGGAGCACAGTCGCTGGAGTCATTCAGATGAAGAAACACACATGTGCACAAGATCCAGAGTGTGCCGCTCCCAGCCCCTCCAGCCTGGGCCCACCCCACCTCTCAGGGCCCCTTCCGAGACCCCAGAGAAGGTTTTGGGGGCACAACTGTAGAACTGTTCACTCTGGCCCCACAACCCCCATGCCCCCAGCCTCTTCTCCCCTTCTAGGTCCAGGGAGGAAGAAGGCGCTCAGGTGGGCAGACAGCGGCGGAAACAGTATTGAGTTTTCCTTTGGTTACATATTGAAGGCAAAGGTGAGCTGGACTTACAGTCAAAACGGACAGGGATGAGGAAGGAGGAGGGGCCATGGCTGGGGCTGGAGAGGGAGGTGCGCCCTCCTCAGCCCCTCCACCCAGAGGAACACGTGTCTAAGTGGGGCGGCAGTCCCTCAGTCTCATCTCTCCCACCCCCAACAGCACCAAACAAAAGGAGAAGCCCCTCCCCCAGGGGCCGCTCCCCACCCCAACCTGGGCTGTACATTCAGTGGTTTTCAGCAGTCCTATGGCTCAGGGGGCCAGGGGGTGGGGGAGGTGGCCCGTCGGTCTCAGCTGGACAGTGGCAGTGACCTGGGTCTGTCGGTCCATCCTGGGACCCATAGTTTGTGCCATTTGTTTTTCTGAAGGATAGTACACAACCCTACCAAAGCCACCACCCAATCAGAAACATACCCCCCCAAAATCAGAAACTAAAAACTGGCTCTTTCCATCTCGCCCTCTGATTCACACGTCTGTGTCTGTTTCCCTGTCTCCCATGTAGCCCTCGCTCTGTCTCCTTTGCTGGGACCTGGGGCTGCTCCCAGGGTCCTCACTTAAAACAGGCCTTTTCTCAAAAGTGCTTATTACTTGAAGCAAGTGCTTTAGAGCTGCGGTGAGGAGAGGGGGAGGGGAAGAGGGCGGGTGAAGGGGAGGAGAGGTTTCCTCCCCACCCTACCCCTGAAGATTGGGGGGCATTCTGCCTGTTTTACTTCTCCACACCCGTTTAAGTCAAAGAGGTTTAAAGAAAATATCAACATTAAAATAAATATGCAGTGGCCATGAGAATGGTCAAAATGCTTCAAAAAACACTAGGGGCTGGAGAATCTGGGTGGGGTGTGGGGTTTCCTTTGGCATAAGGAAAGGAGACTGCCAGTCCGCTAGGCCTCCTCACAGCCACGCGAGGAGGGACAGAGGCCGCCCCGCCACATGCCCAGCACTGCTGACGGTGTGCTGAGGGGGCAGCAGGGAGCGGCCAGACAGCCACCAGAAATCTCATCTAGCAAAACGACGGGGCCCCTGACAAAATACTCCGGTTCTTCCTGTCACCACCGAACGCTGATAAAGGAGAACACGACTGATACCCCGAGTCTTTGCTGCAGGACCCAGCTCCCTTCTCTTCTGCCCCTACCCCCACCAAATTCCCAGCACCAAAATGAGAGGGAGGGGGTGGAATGGGAAAATTTCAGGGGAGAGAATTAAAGTTAGGGGGCAAGCACTGCAGAACCAGCAGGGTGGGGGTGGGGGCGGGGGCTGCAGCCCTTAAGAGAGGTCATGTTGATTGTCGTATAGGGGAGGACAGGGAAGTGGGCAAGAGGGGCATCACAAGGCCCTTTGGCTTTGAAAACAAAAATAAAAACTAAAAGCTGCACAATCCTTCTCACCAATAATGGTCATTTGGAAGCTTTGAAATGGTTTAGGAACTGAGGCATGGGGGAAGTAAGACACGAGGGTGCGGACAAGAAGGGACCGCAACAAAAAGGATGAGGACTTGGACAAACACCCCAGGCATCAGGGAAGCAGCATGAGGTATGGTTGGGGTATCAGTCAGGGAGGGAGGGGCCCTGGGATGCCCCCTCTCCCCTCAGCCCACCCTTGGCAAGGGCGGCAAGACTTGCAAGGGCCACAGCTGAAAATCGGGTAAGACTGTGAATAAAGCAAGCATGCGAGGGGGCAGGAGAATGAGGGATCCCCGGGAGGGGGAGACCCTCTACTGTGTAAACGAAGCCCATCCAGTTCTCAGGGGACAATACTGATGGCAGCCACACTGGGCAAGGATGCACTGTGAGGGCGGAGGGGGCAGGGCCTCTATTCAAGTTCTGTGTCTTGGCCCCTGGCTGAGGTATTGAGTGTGAGGAAGGGAACACTGGGCTGTGGGAATGGGTCCAACTGTCCAGGAGGCTTAGCTAGGAGATGGATGGACAGGGCTTTTGAAGGGACCAGGGCCAAATTCAATGCTACATTTAGAGAAAAATACTGCCCCCTTCTCACTCCGGCCCAGTGTGGCTTATGGGGTGCAACTCTGAGGAATCTTCTCAGTGCGGCCCCAGCTCAGACCCCTCTCTCCCTGATGCTGGAGGCAAGGACCTAGTCTCAGTATCTGCTGGTTGCTCCTTAGATCAGAGCGTCAACCTCACACCAGAAGGGAAGCCTGGGTCTCGAGTAGCCACGGTCCCTAGTCTGCCCTGCCCCTCCCACCATCTTTGGCTTCAGATCAGGAGTGACTGGCGGCAGTGGGTACTCTTGGATGTAACAGAAGGTGGTAGCAGACAGGGAGCAAAGGAACTATAGGGTCAGGGGGCACAGGAGAAAGAACACAGTCCCTCCTTCCACACATGCAAACACATGCCTGAAACACATAGGACAAACCAGGGCTGTGGTTTTGAAATGGGCAGGAAATTAATTTGTTTCTTCCCCTAAAGGATAAAATACTTACTTAAAAATTCATGACAAGCCTCAAAGTTATGGGAGAGGAGAGCCAGGGAGGGAATGGCCAGAGGCTCTGCCCTCCCAGAAGTTAAAAGAAAGAAGCAAGGTTAAAGTGCGTGGTTAGGGGGCCAAGCCAGCAGAGAAAGGGAAGCAGGGAGGGGTAGGCTGTGGGGACAGAACCAGCCCTTGATTTGCATATGAGGAGCCAGGGGAGAGCGCAGGATTGGGGCCCAGGTACAGTAGTTGCTGCTTCAAGTGTTTTGCATTCGAACTTTAGGGGTGATGGGGTATAGAAGTGGGGGAAAATCTCCAGGCCCCAGTGCTAAATACCCTCCCCACTCGTCCACTAGCTGCCCCTGAAGGGGGAGGGGACGCCCCCAGAGTGCTCACACAGTACCAGAAATTAAGGCTTCTCACTGCTGCGGGGATGGAGGAGCCGGCCGAGCAGGGAGGCAGTGATGGGTATGGAAGAAGAGAAGATCTGCCTGGCAGTAGGGCAGGGGGCAGGGGGACAAGAGGAGAATCAGAGGAAAGAGCTGGGAAAGCTGGCAGCACAATGGGGGAAACTGAGAGATGGGGTAAAAGAGGGGGGGAGCCAGGCATTTAGCAATCATTTTGGGACACTTGGCAGAAGGGGCTGCCCTGGGGGTACCAAGGGCCTGGGTGCTCCCTGTCAGCCCCAGACCACTGCCAGGCCAGGGTGGTGCGGCAGAGGGGTGTGCAGCTGCTCCCCAGTGCTCCCCCCTCCGCTCCCAGACCCAGTCGTGTTCTCCTTTAAAGTGCCCTAAATGTATAGACTTTTTCTAAATAAATAGAGTAAGGTATCAAGCCACCGGCAGGGAGAGGGACACTGGAGGGGAGCTACTCAGAGTAGCAGCCATCTAACCCAATGGCGCCGTGCCGCTCCTGGCTGTAGGGGCAGGAGGCCCCGTGGGGCAGGGCCCCGCAGCCACCCACCGTCTTGGCTGCTGCAATGCCGCAGTTCTTGAGCAGGCTGAAGCTGAAAGGACTGACTGCGTCCTTGGGTGGGAAAGGCTTCATGGTGGAAAGGATCAAGGCCAGGCAGTCTGCCACATCCTTGTTGGGGGCACAGGCCAGTGCTGGGGTGTGACCTGCAGGCAAGGGTGAGAACTGAGGCACAGGGCCCTGTGTCCCTGGGTACCCACTCAGCCTGCCCCAGGCCCTGAGCTCCCTTATCTGAGGAGGGAGCCAAGGCAGGCAAGCACCCGGTATGAGCAGAAGTCAAGGGCCTCGAGGGCCCAAGGTGGCTGACAGGCAGACTGCGGAATTGTGGAGCTAATGGTGGAGCGTGGGGGAAAGGGTGCTGAGGGGTGGTGGGGGCTCTTGCTGAGGAACCTACTGGCTCCACCTAGTTTCAGCAGACTTCCCTCAGAGACTCTAGTGCACTGGTGTTGGGTCCCTGCTCTGAAGAGTTTCCTTGGGAAGAATATCCAGTTCATAGCAAGTTTAAGAAGTCACCTCCTGAAGAATGTCCCTGACCCCAAACCCGGGAGAGGTGGAGGGCTCCAGATCCCACCCACCTTCTTCATCCACAGCCAGCACAGTGGCCCCCCGGCTGAGCAGGGCCTGTACCACAGAAGCCAGGCCGTTCCGGGCAGCAATGTGGAGGGGCCTTGGAAGAAAGGGAAAGGAGGAGCACGAAGTCAGTGGGGTACAAGCTGTCCCCTCACCTCCAGCTAGAGTAGCAGGGCACTGAGCAAACACTGAGCTCCAGAGAGCCCCTGGCAGGCAGATGGCTCTTTCTTCACCCACCTGCCTCCCCCAGCCAGGAGCCCCCTTCCCTGGGCACTCACATCTGCAGCGCACTGTTGGTAGCATTGATAAGGCCAAGGTCTTGGGTTTCTGCCAGGATCAAGAGGGCACATTTCTCATGGCCCTGAGGGAGGGGAACAGAGAGTAGAGACTTGTAAAGTAGAAGGAGACAGGCCACAGAGGAGTCAGGGAGGGTAGCAGTGGGGCAAAGAGCTACACCACCATCAGACAGCCCAGCCATCCTGCCTTCCACTCCAGTCCTCTACCCCATCCGCCAGCCCAGCCCACCTCTTCAAGCCCTGGCCCCCTCGGACTCACCACCACTGCTCCAGGCAGTACGTACCTTGCTACAAGCCAAGTGGAGGGCAGTGTTCTTGTTCTCGTCCAGCACAGTAAGGTCTGCCTTACCTCGATACAGCAGAAATTCTACAAGAGAAGGGACAGAGAGGGAATGATGCCTTCCACCCAGAGCAGCAGCTATCCTGGCTCTCCACCCTCTGCTCTGATCTGCATACACTTTGTATTCCATCTGCTGAGGATGAAATGCCCAAAGACATGCCTCCTGCTTCCTGCACCCCACAGGCAGGGCTGACCCATCTTACAAAATCCCAAGGGGAGCTCCTCCCTTCCACACATGGCCCCTACACACCCACAGCAGCGGTCTGCCCGTGCTCAGCCGCCGTCATGAGCGCAGTGCGGCCAGTGTGGTCAGTGGCGTTCACCTCGGCCTGATGCTGCAGCAGCATCCGGAGCCCAGAGACATTGTCCGCGAAGGCAGCGGCGTGAAGAGGGGTCCTGCGGAGTGGGGGTCAGGCATAGTGAGAGGGGGAAGGCTCTTCCCCCTGAGCAGGAAGAGGTGGCCGGAGAGGCAGGTCAGGCTCCTCCCCACACCTTCCGCTGCACACTCACCGTCCTTTGGCGTCTCGGCTGTTCACAATCTTGGCACCCAGAGCTCCCAGCAGCATCTCTGTGGTGCTGTCCTGGTTATTAATTCTAGGGGAAGAGGAAGGCTTGGTAGGAGGGGCGAAGGGAGTGGACTCCTGTCCTAAGCCCAGGTCACAGCCCTTCAGAAGGGCTGAGGCACAGGAAGGGACTTACACTGCACAGTGCAAAGGAGTGAAGGGGTTTCCTTCCAGGTATGAAAATGGGCTGTGTTCAAGTAACAACTCCAGACAATCTTCATGTCCTGGGTATGAGGAAGAGTGGTAAGGGACAGAAACGACTACGAGGTTCCCTCCACCTGTCCTGTCCCACCTCCTGACATTCCATGCTACTTCCAGAACCAGATCAACCCAGGTCCCTCCCCCAACCCTCTTGTCCTCGGTCTCTGCACATATTCCTGTGATGCAAAGACCCCAGACCCATACCAGTGTAGGAGGCCCAGTGCATGGGCGAGTATCCGCTATAGTCCACCCCGGCGTCCAAGGGGTCTGTGGAAAGGGCGGCCTGCAGTAGGGTCCGCAGGACTGCAGTGTGGCCACATGCCGAGGCCAGGTGAATGGGTGTGCGGCCCTTGATGTCTCGGCACAGCACAAATGCATCGTGGTCCAGCAGGGCAGCCAGGCAGTCCTCACAGCCAGTCACTGCCTGTGGGTGACATGGGGGTGGCGAGTAAGGGTGAGAAGCCACTCCCTTTCGAACAACCAATCACTGGGGCTGGTCCAGGAGTAAGAACCACATCTGGAACTCTGATCCTGAGGGATGAGGAGGCAGCTTTAGGACAAGTGATGGTGGAGACGGATGGGGTAATGGCATCACTATCCAATGGGACAGGTATCCTGGGGCAGAGTCTGGGTGGTGAGCAGGTGGTTGTATGTGATTATAAAGCAAGGTAATCGGGAAGGTCAGCTGTAGATGTCAAGCACTCGTCTTGGAGCAGACATAGTGAAGCCCAATAAGAAGACCCTAGGCACACAATCCTGGCCCACCTCTTAGACAAGCTGATGTTTTACTGCTGGCGAGCCCGCATGTCCAGGCACATCTATCAACAACCCCACCCAGGAGCTCACTCACCCCACGGTGGAGGGCAGTGCGGCCCCGGAGGTCAGCAGCATCAGCTGTGGATCCTTTTTCTAGCAGCAGATGTACACAGTCCACGTGGCCATTCATTATGGCCAGCATCAGTGGGGTTCTACAGAGGGGGCGGGAGAAAGGGTGAGGGCCTGGCAGAGAAGGGGAAACCTGCTGGCCCACGCCGCTAGCCCACACTCACTGTCCGTAGGCATCCATGACATCTGTGATGTCGGCTCGTTCCCCACTGTCAATCAGCAAGTGCAGGGAATCAGTGTGGCCAGAGGCAGCTAGGAGGAAAGGGGACCTGTGTCAGGGCATGGTCAAGGAGGAGGAGGCCAGGTCAAGGCCAAAGGGGCAGGGCGATAGGAAGCTATGCATCACTACATGAAATTTCCATCCTCCTCACCCCGCTCCACTCCAAACCCCAATCCCACTCAGAAGGGATGGGAAACCAGTCTCTAAGGCCTGGTGTGGCAACAATAGGGAGAAACCCAAAGGGTATACGAACCAGCAGCGTGCAGGGGCGTCCACTTGCGTTTGCGCTCCTTGATGAGGGCAGAAGCGCCGTGGGCTGTAAGCACCTCCACACACTCAGTAGAGCCTCGCTCAGTGGCCAGGAAGAGCGCGGTCCGGCCCTTGTGGTCCCTTACATCCAGATTCACCAGCGTTTCAGCCAGTGTCTTCAGGGCTTCACAGTGACCGTTGTAGGCCTGGAGGGGTGCAGGCGACCAATGGATACAGCTCAGGACACTGCCTCATTCTTGGGGCCCGAGGGGAGACTAAGCAGCAGTCTTCCCCATAAGCTCCTCAGGCCCCTCTGGCTCTTAGCCTGCACTATGCCCATCCCCTCTCCAGACCACTGCCTGCTTGTCACATCCCCACAGGAAGGCAGAAGTAAGGACAGATGCACCTATGTGTGGGTCAGGTAAGGACAAAGATGGCAAGAAGAAAAGTCTGGAACTCACAGCTAAGTGCAAAGGGCTGACTGGAATGGTGCTCTCCACATCCTCCAGGCAGTTAAAGGACATTTCTAAGAGCTGCAACAGACAGGACAGCAGGTGCTAAGGTTCTGGAAATCCCAACATATTAGCCCTGTCCCCCACCCACAGTAATCCTGAGCCCTTGGGTCTAGAGACCACATAGGATTCAGTCATGCCTTGGTTTCGGAATCCACAAACACAAAGTTGCTCTGCCCCTGCCTTCCTTAACCAGGGCCAGAGGCCATACGCACCAGTTCGAGGTTCTGTCTGTTGCCATAGGCGGCAGCATAGTGCACAGCTGTGTAGCCCTGCCTGTCCCGCAGAGAGGGGTCTGCACCGTTATCCAGTAAGAACTCCAGACAGCTGGGGGCAAGGGGTAGACTGTGAGGTGGGGACAGGCCCGGTCCAGGAGGGCACAATTCTGGGAGAGGGAGAGAGGGGCAAGGGACCCCCTCCGGGCCTAGCTGACCAACACCCAAGTAGGCTAAGTCCTGCCCATCCGACCCCAGCTCCAGGTCTGCCCTGAACCCCTCTGGCTTCGACGCCCTCCTTTGCCCTTTGAACGCTCTCCTAGAGAACCTAAAGCACAAGTATCAGTTATCAACGTTCTGCTGACCCACACTCTCCCCTCACCTCCAGGTGACTCCCTACCTTGAATGCCTTCTCCTCCCAGCAAAGTCTACTCATTTCAAACTTGGTCCCAGCATCCTCTGCTCTGTGAGGCCTTCCCTGACTTTCCCAGTTAAGGGCCTCCTCCTCTGTACTCCCTTGGCACCCTTCTCATTGCTTAGTGGTAGTTGTACTAGTAGTGATAATACAATACTTAGCACTTACGATATGTCAAGCACTGTTCTACGTGCTTCCTGTGCATTAAATAGTTTAATCCTCACAATGATCCTATGAGGTAGATACTAGCCTTATCCTTACTATGGTTGAGGAAATTGAGGCACAGAGAGGTTAAGTTACTTGCCAAAGATCACAAAGCTGAGCCTCTTGGATTGTAAGTATCCATTTAAAAAAATAAATAAACCTTTTCATTTTGGAGCAGTCTTAGATTTACAGAAAAACTGTGAAGAGAGTACAGAGTTCCCACGTACTCCACACCCAGCTTCCCATTATTAACATCTCACATTAGGATATGTAAGTGTCCTTTCATTTCTCTTTCCCAACAGATTATTAGCTTTAAGAAAGCAGAAATTTGGGCTAACTTATCCTTTATCCTCAGTACGTAGTACAGTACTTGGTAGCTAATAAGTAATTATTCAATTAATGCTTGTGGAAAAAACAAATGATTTTGTGTGCTTGGTTTTCCTGATCCTCTCAGGAAGACCATCTGTTCCTTGAGGGGAGGAACTATGCTTCACATTTTTGTCTTCACGACCATGCTCAGTCCAGGACTAAACTCTGAGTGCTGCAAACGCACCGCTGGCTGACGACAGCACAGCAGCAGGAGTGTGGTGGCGGGACGCGCAGCACGTGGGAGAAGAAGACCAGAGTTGGCGCTGCTGGGAAAGCACAGCCCAGCAGTCTTCTCAGCTACTCACAAGAAGGCCTCCTTCCTGCGGGACTCCTTCAGCGGCTCGTCCTCTTCAGCATCGTGGCTAGAAGATGAGTGCGGTTCTGCTCTGTGGGAGGGAGTGAAGACGTCACAGGGACGTTCAGGGAGGTGAGTGGGGTTGCGAGGGCCACAGTGGGAGTCTTACCTCCTGTAGGTGTCAGAGGCAGCAGCATAGTGGAGTGGGGAGCAGCCTTTACAGTCGGCCTCATTGACACCTGCCCCAGCAGTCACCAGTGTGACAGCACACTGGTAGCTGCCGTTAGCGGCTGCATAGTGCAGTGGAGTCCTGGGGAGAAGTGAGGAGGGGAGGGGGAAGAATTAGAGACAGAGTGAAATGCACCCAGATGTGCAGCCAAAGCTGCTTTGTAATATTCTCCTCACTTGGTCTCCAGCTCCCCACCCCTTGCTCCATCACTTGTCTCTCTAATCATACAATCCCCATGTACAGCCATGCATGTTAACACACCTTCCAAATTTGTCTCTTCTCCTCAAGTCGGCTCCACTGCTCAACAGCAAATTAAGACATTCAACATTCCTACAAGGCAGAAGGACAGGGGTTGAGGAGTGAAAACCTCAAGGAGAAGTCACAGGCGCAGGGAGGGGCTAAGGAAGGATGGAACAGCCCTTTCTGCTGTGACTGCCCTCACTGTAAGGAGGGAGAGATCTGGGCAGGAAAGGGGGGACCGACCCTTGCCCAGCTCTCTTCTCAAGGCCTAGAGAGAGGAAAAAGAACTCACCCTCCAGAAGCAGCAGCATGAAGACAGGTGCGGCCAAGGTTGTCCGGCGTATTGATGTCAAACCCAGCTGAGAGCACGTGCTCATTGCTGAGTGAAGACACAATGCTGTACAGCTGACCTGCAGGGCCAGAACAGCCAGATCCCATCTGAGGGCACTGAGCAGAGAGGACAGGCCTCTGCTTCACTACACACCTGCCCAACCCCCAGCCGGTCAGCACATACCTGAGGAAAGAAGCTTGCGACAACAGTCAGAGAATCCGAAAAGGACAGCTAAGTGCAGGGGGAACATGTCGTGGATGCCGCGCCTGGGGAGAAGCTGGGACTCAGTCCTTGGGTCAAGGAGGGACCCCTTTTCTGTGACCCACACCAGCCTAGGAGATTGTGAGCTTCCCCTTGGCAAGCTTCTCTGTGCCCCCATGTTTGATGTGAGCCGTCTGTACAGATCTGAGGCAGCCGAGCAGTGGGGCCAGAAGCCCTGACTCACCGGGCGGTATCCGCGCCATTGGTCATGAGGGTGCTGATGAGCAGCTCGTGTCCATAGCGAGCGGCCACGTGCAGTGGCGTGTTCCCAAATTTGTCAGCACAATCTATCTCACTGCCTGAGAGGGGGAAACACACACATAAACTTGGGCAGAACTTAGGCTTTGGCCCATTTACACTAACTAGTTAGCTGCCACTTGAGTGCTTAGTATGTGCCAGGTGCCAGGCTAAGCATTCTCCATGTTATCTCGTTTGTAAGCTGAAAGGGAAGGGGGAAGGGGAGGGGGAGGAGGAGGTAAAGCAGGGCCATGTCCACTGGTGCCTAGCTCAGAGCTCCGGTGCCCATCCTAACTGGAAAACAGGCTGGGAGGTAGAATAAGGAAGAAACGGGTTTCTAGAAATTAGTTCTCTGGGGGAGAAGGAGAAGGGAACACAAAGTCTCCTGAATCCATACCATTCTGGATGAGGATCTGGGAGCGGGTGAAACGGCCGTGGATGGCAGCCATGTGCAGAGGACTTTTCCCTTCTTTGCTCTGTGGAAACATGGCGGGGGAGGGGGATTGTGTGTGTGTTTGTGTGTTTGTTTTTTCAGTGCAAAGCACAGAGAATGCCTTTTCCCCCTTCCAAAGGATGAATCTCAGGACGGTGTAGTCATACGGACATCTTCTCAGCCCACACGCTCCCAGGTCCCTGGCAAGGTCTGATCAACCCAGGAAGCAAGTGGACATTCCTCAGAGTCACCCAGAGGGAATATATGGTCAGGACTCCCCAGAGCCAGGCTTCTCTCCCCACTGGTTTCAGCCTCAGCCCTTCAGGTACCTGGTAGTTGACATCAGCCCCATTATTGACCAGCAGCTCCAAGCAGAGAGCGCCATTGGTGGAGACTGCAGCCACATGTAGTGGCGTGAAGCCCTTGTCATTTGGCTGGTTGACATTGGCTCCTGCATTCACCAGTTCAATAGCCACAGCATCCTGGCCCAGGTAGCAGGCGATGTGCAAAGCTGTGTTTCCAAAAGCGTTGGGCTCATCGATCTGGTTTTCCAGGGATGCAGGTAAGGAAGGTATCAGTTTAAGCAAAATAGAAGCTGACATAGACAGCTTAGAGAATCACAGAAGTCCAATGACTGCCTCAGCCCCCTCAGGTTCTTGACCCAAAAGCCTGAGGACACTATTATTTAAGGTAAGCATTATTCAGAGCCTCTTACTACATCCTCCATGCCTCCCAAAACCACACCTTTGTATCTCTGTAACAGACTCTAACCTCCAACTCCCTGCCTTAGTCCCCAGCCCCGACGCTCAGCACCCTGACCTCAGCCCCCATCCGGAGCAGGTACTTCACCACTTCAATCTGGCCACTGGCAGCAGCTGTATGGAGCAGCCCGTAGCCCTTGCGGTCCTTGCAGCCAAGATCTGCTCCCCGCGCCACCAGCAGTTTCAGGACCTCCAAATGCCCTGGGGAGAGAGAAGGTGCTCTCATCAAGGAGGGCGTGTGGAGCACCTCTTTTTGAAGGCTGCAACCCCTACTCCCTGCCCTAGGAATCTTAAATGTCAAATTCCTGCTCTTCCCGTGAATCCTTTCTCACCTAGAAAAGCTGCCCAGTGCAGAGGCTGCCGCTCCTTTTTGTCACAGACATTCAGGCTGGCTCCCTTATTGAGGAGCAGGTTCACCGTCTGTATAAGGATATGAAACACCTGTTCAATGCCAGGTTAATGCCCTCAATCTACCTAAAAGCAGAGGCCTCAGCTCTTCAAAAAGGCTGTGGCAGCCTGTCTTTGTCCTTGAGCAGAGTAATGTGGAGAACTAGAGGAAACAGAGGAAGAAGGAACTACCAAGGAGATCCCACACAGTTTGAGGGAGTCTGTTAAGGTGACCTGGTGTTTGTTTTCAATTACAGTTTACCCCCAATATTATTTTGAATTAGTATCAGGTGTGCAGTATAGTGGTTAGACAACCATGCTTTACAAAGTGATCCCCCCAATATTTCCAGTACCCACATGGCACCACACATAGTTATTACAGTATTACTGATTATATTCCCTGTGCTGTACTTTACATCTCCATGATCCTGTGGTTCTTAAACTCTTTTGAAAAGTCTTTGAAAATGTGTTGAAAAACAAGGACTGTCGCTTCAGAAAAAGGCATATATACGAACATTTTCCATGTAACCCCAGAGAGTTTATTACTCTCTTGAAGTCCAAGTCAAGAATTTCAACCTAATATGACCATTCATTCAGTACTTGAACTCAACTGCTCATATAAACATCAGGGCTTCTTCTCCCCAGGCCTGGTGGCCCAGACACCAGGGAAGATGAGTAGGAAGGAAAGGGAAAGAACTAGGCTAGGCGTAGATTGGAAGTGGTCCTCACCTCTAGATGCCCACTGTGCACTGCATGGTGCAGGGCACTGCGCCCACTCCTGTCAGCCACATTGAGGCTGCTCAACAGGGGTGCCAGAGCCTCAGCACACTTGGTGGCCCGGTTGGCCGCAGCCACATGCAATGGTGTCTGCCACAGCTTGTCCCGGGCATTCACATCTGCTGAATGTGCCAGCAGCAGCCCCAGCACCTTCTGCTCAGGGGCAAGGGATAAGAGAGATGACAGAGGGGGAGAAGGAGGTAAAACAATAGGAAATGGAGCAAAAAAGAGGTCATCATGGCACATGTGGCCCCATATTCTCTCTCCCCCTACTCCCCAGCAGAGTCTCTTCTCATTTGGCCAGCCTGTCTAGCCCCTCAAAACCTACTTCCATCTTCTGGATCTTCTTAGAGCTTAAAATCTTCCCTACCTTGCTGAGGAAAATGTGGATCCCTTCCTCTTCCTCAAGCCATCACTGTCACTCTCTAACCCAGATCCTGAAAATCTTCACCTACACATACAGCCACTACCAAGCAAATCCACTCATGTAGAGGATCCCAATCCCCCACTACTCCTAGGGAAGAGAAATGCTCCTGTGACATTAACGCCCAAATACCTTCCTTTAGCCCTTCCACAGGCACCAAAATCATATTCATTACCTAGGTAAGCAAATATATACTGGTTCCTCTCCAAAACCCAGGGTAAAATGGTCCTCCTAATCACCACCCACCCCATTCCCACTGGCCTCAGTCCCATCCCTTCTCCACTGGCTAGAGCCAGGGGTGTGACTGCCGAAACAAGAGAGAGGTCTCCTTTTCACACTCTTCAGGGCTGATGGACCCAACTGGTGAGGCATGTTTGACTCCTGTGCTGTCAGCTTTCATAATGCTTGAGGGGCCAGGATGCAACACATCACTACCCCTGTCCCTTCATCAGAAGAAAAAATTCTCAGGGCTCAGAGGGGGATCACACTCCAAGATAACCCCCCAGGGAGGGATGAGTCACACAGGCCTGGCAGCAGGGCCCCCTGCAGTCTGCCAGCCCAGAGTTAAGCTCTCCCTTTACGTCACATCAGCTGGTAACACTCAGCCCCCCCTTACCAGCCAGTTCTAGGGGTTGGCGGGGGCAAGGGCTGGTAGTCTTCCTACCCTGGGGTAGATCAGCTTGTAGAGAAGAGGATCGAGGCTGTCCAACCCTTAACCTCCACCTTTAACCAACTAATCCTTCGGAAAGGCAAAAGAAGGTGGAAGGTCTGTACCTCATTTCGGGAGGCAGCAGCACGATGAAGAGGGGTCAGCCACAGTGTGTCCTTAGCGTTGACATTAGCACCTGTGGGGATATAATTTTCTCTTTGGAGCGGAGGTGGAGAAGAGGTAGGAAAGGAAGCCAGTCATCAGGCCAGGGAATCTGGATGGAACTGCAGCCTGGCGTGGACCAACCACCAGAGAACAATCCTTGGATATCAAAAAAGAGGCTCCTCCCCTCACGTCCCTCCCTAGTGCCACACCTTCCAGTTTCCCACTTTCACCTGACATCAGTAGCAACTGGAGGATAGGGACATCGCCTACGTAGGCAGCAGCATGCAGTGGGGTTCGCCTCTCTTGGTCCTGGGAAGGCAGAAAGAGCGGCTGCGGGGATGAACTATGCAGGTCCCCAGCCCAAGTCTCACAGCCCAGGCCTTTCCCCACAACCTGTTCCCAAAGGTTCTGCAGACTCCTAAATCCTGATCCTGGGTCAAAGCAAGCACCTAGGTGGGGTGGAGTAGGGGTCAGGGCCCAGGGGCCCAGGAAGCGGCTTCCTTCTTCCAAGGGGGAGGGGGCGCTGCAGACACTGACGCTTCCGAAGAGGACGCGGTTGCAGGGCGTACTCAGCCGCTGGTCTGTGCGCCCAGCCTGACCTCTCTCCATCCCAGAGGTAGAGCAGGCGCCCACCCAGCGGTGGAAAGAGCGGCGCCTTCATCCGAACCGACGAGACACAGAGCTGCCCCACTAGTGGGAAGGCGTCCAGAACACCAGGGCCCAGATTACCGGCTCGCCATCCTTCCTGATCTCAACTCACCAGCACATTGATGTTCTCCTTCTGCGAGAGGAGGGAACGCACTTCCTCCACATCTCGGCTAAAGATGGCCTGGACCAGGGGCGGCTGCAGGGAGAACCGGCCTTCAGGGAGCGGGCCGGAGCGGAACCGGGGAGGGGGGGTGGGGGTACTCCAGGTTTTGGGGGGGCGTCGCCGAAGGGGCTCCACTCTGGGGTCCTGGCTGCAGGGCACTCTCGCGGCGTCTCCGCCGGTCGCCAGACCCCCAAGGACACCGGCTCGGTTGAGGGGAGCGCGGCGTGGGGCGGGGTGGGAGCCGCGGGAGCTCCGGGCTCGGGCCCTGCCTAGGCCGCACATCCCCGGGCTCGCGTGGCGGCGGCGCCGGGCCCTGGAGGGAGGAAGCGGGAAAAGGCAGAAGGGCTGACCTGGTCCGTGATGCTGAGGATCCCCATGGCCCGGCCCGGGCTCCGTCCGCATCGAGCTCCCGGCGGCGGCGGCGGCGGGTCCACCGGGGACACGGGGCGGCCCAGGCGGCGGCTGCGGCGGCAGCTGCGGGGAGAGCGCGGCCCCGCCTACCGGGGGGCGGGCGAGCGGGAGTCCGTAGCGCTCCCTGGCGGCCGTCTTGGGCCCCGCCGCAGGACGCTTGCCGTGCTGCCTGGGGCCGCGGCGCCCTCCGCCCCCCTCTGCGGTAGCCCCAGCCTCGCGCGTAGGTTCCCCGCTCCCTGCTCCAGTCTGGCGGCCCCAGGGTGCCTCCACAAGGCTCCAGCGGCTACTCGGACCTTGGCCCTGCGGTGCCTACCAACCTGAGGACCCAGCCCAACAAGCCTCAGTGCCTTCTCGGGAGCTAACTCCTCCTGTCAGCGGTCACACAACCCCAAGCCCCCAAAGACTTGGGGAAGCAGGGGCGTGGAGATCTGGGGTTTGTATGTGGCAATAACTTCAGAGGAAGCGTAGGCCTATAATTCCACTAGCAGTGACATGAGTTGGGTGGAAAGGAAATAGCAAAAGCGCTCAAATTTCAGAGAGAAATCCCAAGGACGCTCCTGCTGCAGAAAATCCCCACAAAGAGTCTAGGACACCTGGCAGCTGAAGGCCTCCAAGGCCAACAGAAGGGGCACTTTCGACTCCCTAATTACTACATTGACAGGTTTAGGTAGTAGGGTGGCGGCTGCACTTTAAAAGGCTCAACGGCTTCTACTCAGAAAAGGGTGAGGGTGCTTCCTCTCCTCCATTGGAGAGGCCACAGAGCAGCCAATCAGGTAAGATCTGGATGCAGGACAGTCCAGCCCAAAAAGGGAAAAAGAAGGAAGAAAAGTGGATATTGAAAAACTGTAACCTGGCTGGTGTGGTTCAGTGGATCGAGTGCTGGCCTGCGAACTCAAAGGTCGCTGGTTTGATTCCCAGTTAGGGCACACGCCTGGGTTGTGGGCCAGGTCCCCGGTTGGGGGCGTGTGAGAGGCAACCAACCAACCAAGCAGTTGATGTATCTCTGGCATCTGGACGTTTCTTTTCCTTTCTTTCTCCCTCCCTTCCCATCTCTCTAAAAATAAATAAAATCTTTAAAAAAGAAAAATTGGTACAATTTATAAAAGGTGACTCAGAGTCCTGTTCAGAGCTCAGCAACTCAGTGTATTCTGAGAAGGGAATGCATTTAGGAAGAAGGGTAAGCAGTTGACCCTTGCCAAGGCATAGATATAGACGTCCTTCCTTGCTCTCCAACAATTTATGCCACCTCACTGATTCCTGATGTAAAAACACACAGGACACTGGTACCAGTGTTTTTTCCTGGAGAGAGATACTTTTAATTATTTTTAAAGTTTTTACCATATAGAAAATGAAATTTATAATATTATGTAAAACTTACCTCTTCCATGAAGTCTTCCCTGGTTAACGGGTTCCTTCCCTTCTGTTAGGTCTCCTTAGCCTTCACACTTATTTACCCTGTAGCAGTCACATTTATTTTTTTAAATTTTTTATATTTATTGGAAATGGTGGGGAAGAGAGAGATTGGTTTCTTGTTTCACTTATTCGTGCGTTCATTGGTTCTTTTAAAATATATATATTATTTCTTTATTTTTAGAGAGAGGGGAAAGGAGGGAGAATGAGAGGGAGAGAAACATCAATGTTGTGGTTGCCTCTCATGCGCCCCCAACTGGGGACCTGGCCCACAACCCAGGCATGTGCCCTAACTGGGAATCAAACTGGTGACCCTTTGGTTTGCAGGCCAGCACTCAATCCACTGAGCAACACAAGCCAGGGTAATTGGTTGATTCTTGCATGGGCCTGACCAAGGATCAAACCCACACACGATGATGATGATGATGATGATGATGATGATGAAGATGAGACTGAAAAAGCAGAAACTGAAGGCAGCTGGAGAGGAGATGGATATGGGTGTTGGGACATGCTGACTTGGCTATTGGGTACGATGGACCTTCCAGGAAGGGCTAAGCTAGGATATGGCCCAGAGGATGAGGAGGAGGGGATTATGTGGTGTCTATTGCCTGAAATAGCTCTTGGTAACCTGAGGAATTGGGAGTCAGGAGTTAAGCTAAAGTCAGGTGCCTGGTTCTGGCTGGGGAGTGGAGGTGAACAAGGGAGGTTTCCAGCCAGTTTCTTTGGGCAGCCGAAAGGAGGAGGAAGAGCTAGAAGGGTTGTTTTTAACATTATTCAGAGCACAGAAAGAGGATTTCCCAGTAGGAAAAAAAAAGGGATATGACATAGGTGACACAGATACTTCCAGGGCTCAGGGAGATATATAGGGTTGGGGAGGAGGCTGGAGGTGGTGGTAAAGCTGTCTTATGTGTACAGTCCTACTGAATTCAACTACTAAATTCATATTTGGCTATATTCAGGCAGATGCCTGCCTGTCTTTAAGACTCAGTTTTCAGTCTTCTAACAAGTGTTGATTGAAAACTCACCATTGAATACAACACTATTCTAACTGGTTTGGAGATAGAAACTTAGAAATAATGGTATCTATTTTTTGTGGAGCTTATAACTTAGTAGAAGAGCATACATATACACATGGAACAACTAGCAAATATAGGATATATGCTACTTTACATGATATTCATGTTGAGGAATGGGTTCAGTCAAAAGGGGCTTCCAGGAGATGTATTTTGAGTCAGGATTTTAAGTTATCAATACAGAATGATGGGGAAATGGCAGGAAATTGGTTATTTAAAGTACAGGGAATGAACTAGGAAAAGTTTAAAAGGCAGTAATTAGCTAACATAATTAGTAGGGTACAAGAAGTAAATTGGCTTGGCAAGCCTATTGTACCTTGGGAATTCTGCAGCAGTTAACTCCGTTAAGGCAAAATGTTAATGAGGTCACAGTTCAGTCATGTATCCCAGTTAATTTCTGCCTTTTATTTGGACAGATCCTTCCTCCTCACTCCAAGCAGCTGCTTCACATGTGTGAGCCCTTAGAAGGAGTGGAACTAGACAAGAGAGTGGGGTTGGAAAGAGTAAATCTGTCTCTCGAGGTCACATGCCCATTGAGAGTGGCTCGAGGTTATCATCTTTGAACTGGAAGGAGATACTGTATCCTGACGGTTGAGGTGGGGATGCTGAGGGAAAAAGAAGACATGTTAGCAAAGAAAAAGAAATGAGATCATTCCCCAACTTGGGACATTATATATAAATATAAAATAAGGATTAAAATACCTTCCTTACAAAATGTTAACGGTAAACCGGGGTTCAAGGGAGGACTCCTGCTCCTTGAAATCCAGATTAAATGGGCTCAGATTTTAAGTCAGTCCATACCCAGTGGATAGCCCAAAATAAATGCCAATCTCAAGGAGTGAGGGGAGTGGGAGGATTTATGTCTGTTTTCAGGCCCCTGTTTCTGGGCAGGATGTCTCTCTTCCACACCAATTAGACCCAAAGAGGAACATAATCTTTAATTATTTTATCCCGTCCACCCCACCCACATAACTCTACTCAAATCTGTTCTGAATGTAGAGAGCTTGTCTAAAGATTTAGAAAAAAAGTAGAGGAGGGGCTTGCAATGTAGTAGTATAAACATCATTAATTGTAACAGCCAGCGTCACCATTCTTTTTATTTCCTTTCTTTTTTTATTGTATTTTTTCCATTATCATTTATCTCCCTTATACCGACCCCCACAATCACCACACTGTTGTTCATGATCATCAGTTCTTCACTTTTTTTGCTTGATCCCTCCACCTCCTAATCCTCCACAACACCATCATTCTTAAAATGTCCTTCCTCTACTCCATGGTGGGAAAATTTCAATGGCCCTGGCATCCACTTAGATCCAGTCTCTCATTGCTCATTACTCTCTCCTTTTTTTCTTCTTTTGTTCTATCCACTTTTATCAAGAGCATTTTTTTCCTCCTTGTATCATGATGGAAAACAGTATAGTGACATTTCATTGCCTGGGTTCCTCCTGCCCTTGAGGTCTCACCCTTCATTAAGTGCATATTTTTTCCAGACAAAGATGGTTTTCTCCCCTAGAAGTAAGTCTGGTTTTTCCTACCTTGACTCCTTTAAAAATTTTATTTATTTATTTATTTATTTACTTTCAGAGAGAGGGAAAGAGAGGGAGAAAGAGAGGAAGAGAAACGTCAATGTGTGAGAGATACATGGATCGGTTGCCTCTCCAACGCCCCCAACTGGGGAGCTGGCCCGCAACCCAGACATGCGTCCTGACTGGGAATCCAGCGGGTGACCTTTCCGTTCGCAGGCCAGAGCTCAATCCATGGAGCCACACCAGCCAGGAGGGTATCGACTTCTTTGTATAAATATTAAAGAAGAAAACTATGTAAACTCTTTGCCCAGAGCTTGGAACGTTCATTTCCTTTCTCAAAGATGTAAAGCACAGTATTAAGCACTTTGGGAGCTACAAAAATTAATAGAATTCATAGAACTATAAACAAGGCAGAATATGATAAAGGCTCAAAGAGATCAACAAATGTCTGCTGTTGACAAGCCTTTGCGCTCATGTATCAGGTTCATGACCCAGACTAGCCAAGTACAGTGGTTTGCCTGGCGACTTTGCACTACCGGACCATTTCTGCAACTTCTCAAACACACACTCCAGTGCCCTTTTCTCACCAGAGGTGTTAAACTACATCTCCCGACAGGCCGCGTTGTCCCCTTGCTTCCTCCCTCTCCCAGTCCCGAGCCATGGCAACCGCGTGACGTGAGGGTACTGGGAGCTGCAGGAGCAGCGGTAGCTGCTCAGTTCAAGCTCATCCAGCCGCCCGGGAGGGAGCAAAGCCAGAGGAGCCGCTGCCCCACGCCACCCCTGCGCTCCCTGAATCTACCCTGCGGCCGCTTCCTGCGGCTCTTCCTCAGGAGTGAGGAGGGCGCAGCCGGTGCCAGAGCCGAGGGCTAGGGAGGGTGGCGCGCATGGCCTCCGCGAGCGCGCGGCGCCTCCCGGTCGGGACGCGCGCGGCGGCCCAGCGCTGCTGCGGCCTCCCGCTCCGCCCGGGCGCGCGCCCGGCCCCGCCCCCGGGCCCTCCGCGACCGCGGCGACCAATGAGGTGAGAGGGAGGTGCGGGAGGCTACACCCAAGGAAAGTGGGGTCGGTTCAGGACCCCGCAGTTCTGCGGTGAGGGATTGCAACCCAGGGATGCCAGCGCGGCGGGGGTGGCAGCGGTTGTTCCCTGGGGTCCGGTGTACAGCTTTTGGGGAACCCCTTTGCAAGCTATGCGCGAAGGGAAGCTCCCGGGGTGGGTGTCAACCAGTCCTTGCCTCTCGCGGAAGCCCTGACCACAACGGGCTTGGCGAAATCCCGGGACCTAGGATGCTGCCTAGCTTTCAGCAGTAGCATAGCCCATAGTCAAAGGCAATTGGCAGTTCGCACGCATTCCGCTTTCTTCCGTCTCCTCCCGTGGCACTGTCCTCGGCCGCCCTCGACCTTTCGCACTCGTGACTGCCTGGCGGCTTGCAGCAGGTGCTGGGGGAGAAGCTTGTCTGGACGACCTTCCTCTGGGATGCGTCTCTCTCCCCCTTCACCTAGGAATGGCTGAACACAAAAGTAACATGACGTTGTCTCTCCTTTCCTTTCGGGCTTAGATTTATGATTTCCGGCAGCCTCCTCTTGCCCCGGGCTGCCCAAGCCTTGGCGGCTGAGGCTGGCTTTCCTCCCCACCGTTCCTTCATGGGCTTTGCTGCCCCCTTCACCAACAAGAGAAAGGCTTACTCCGAGCGTAGGATCATGGGGTGAGCATCCTCCCCTGTCCAGCATCCCTCCACATTTCTTTCCCCTCCAAACAAATAACCATGTCCAAGTTAGAATGTAAGGGTTAGCGATAGGGGGGAAGATTCATCCCTGATCATCTCTCCCGGCTATATTACTCTTTATCCTCCCCTGCCCGCCTTCCAACCTTAATTTCCTTTCTTCTTGGTTGCCCTGCATGTGCATTAAGCGAAACGTGCCTAGAGTTGGGCAGTGTCATAAGACAACAGGGTATTATTTCTCTGCCTACCTGGCTTAATGTATTCTGTGCACAATATAAAGTAGCTATCACTTATTGCACACTTGCTACAGCTAGCGATTTGGTTGCTTAAGTGTTTTACAAAGATTTTATATGATCCTCTCAACAAACCTACGAATCAGGTACTGTTATTACCTCTGATTTGCAGGTGAGAAAATGGAGGCACAGGTAATGGTATCCAAGGCTATAATTGTAAGAAAGTTGTAAAATGGGGATCTGAGTCCTTGTATGATCGACAACCTCTGTCCTCCCTAGATGACCTCTCTTAAGATCAAAATAGATACTAAATATAAAGACATTCTGTACACTTAAAACATAAGGTAACATTAACATCATGAAAATTTGTAATTTGCTTTTGGTAAGTTATTCGTTCAGGCTTTGTTATCTCTACTTCCTGAAGGTGCACGGTTAGTGAGCAGAGGTGCTAAGGGGAGTGCACCCAGGGCAAGGAGGAGCCTGAACCAGCTGGCAGTTCCTTGGCCTCTGATTCCTTCCCCTAGGTACTCAATGCAGGAGATGTTCGAGGTGGTATCCAATGTCCAGGAGTACTGCGAGTTTGTGCCCTGGTGTAAGAAGTCTTTGGTGGTATCCAGCCGCAAAGGTCACCTGAAGGCCCAGTTGGAGGTTGGCTTTCCACCTGTGGTGGAACGTTACACCTCTGCTGTTTCCACGGTCAAACCTCACATGGTCAAGGTGAGGCTTGTCTGGGACAGATTGATCAGGAAGTTGTTCTGTATTTTCTAGCATTTTTACATTTAAGGGCTATTTTGGCCTTCTTGTAATGATTTTATCTCCACGTGTCAAATACTCCCCTAATAAAATATTAGAAGGAAAATGACTTTCAGTTCCTTCTTATAGCTTCCTATACCTATTTTAGGTTTTATTCCATTGTATGATATGATGTTTAATTACCTGACTGCCCTATTTTAGGCTGTTTGCACTGATGGCAAGCTCTTCAATCACTTAGAGACCATATGGCGATTCAGCCCTGGTATTCCTGCCTACCCCCGAACTTGCACTGTGGATTTTTCGGTGAGTCAGGAGCCCATATGACATAGGGCTACAACTGGGTGTGCAGGCAGAGCTGAGGTACTGTGACAAATTAATTCTTTATGTATGGCTGGTACTTAGCACTTCCCAAGTCAATGATGCTTTCCACAGATCTGACCTTTTATCAGACTTGAACACTGTGCTCAGTCCTAAGTTAGGGTTTTTGAGGGGCTCTAAGGAACCAGAGGGGGAGGGAAAGAAAAGGCACTGAATAGTATCCTTGCATTTGGCCAGGGACTATCCAATATGGTTTTGAGTTTCTGACTGTCTCTTACCCATTTCCAGATTTCCTTTGAATTTCGTTCTCTGCTGCACTCCCAGCTGGCCACCATCTTTTTTGATGAGGTTGTCAAACAGAATGTCGCTGCCTTTGAGCGCCGGGCAGCCACCAAGTTTGGGCCAGAAACAGCCATCCCCCGTGAACTTATGTTCCATGAGGTGCACCAGACTTAAGGCAAAAGATCGCCCCTTAGCTTCTACTCTCCTCCCCGACTCCACCCAGTTTTCATTTGGCTCCTGCTCCAATGTGAGAGAAGAATTCGTGTTCATAATACTGTTTTCCCTATCAATTCTCCAGAAATTGGGTTCTAAGCTGGATGGAAATGCCAGGGGGATGGGGAGAAGGCAGGGGGATATGGAAGGGACGCATGCTTAGGAAATGGTCAGGCTCATCTTGGGAACCTTGTATGCCTGATGCCTACTGCCTTCTCACAGTGAGTTATAACTAGGACTGTGTGATTATCTCTGAGCCCTGTCAAGGTACTTTAGTGTCCAACCAGGGAAAATAGCAACTTTTCTTTTTTCTTTAAAAAAACACACACACACCCCCTTTATTTATTGACTTTAAAGAGAGAAAGGAAGGGAGAGAGAGGGAGAAACATCAATTTGTTGTTCCACTAGTTATGCATTCATTGGTTAATTCTTGTATGTGCCCTCACCAGGGACTGAATCTGAAACTTTGGTGTATGGGGGACGATGGTGCTCTAACCAAATGAGCTACCTGGCCATGGTCTTTCCTCTTTTTTAAATTAAAAATTTTTTTATTGATTTTAGAGCAAGGAAAGGAGACATTGTTGTTCTACCCATTTACACATTCATTGGTTGACTCTTGCACATGTCCTGACCAGGGATCAAACCTGCAACCTTTCGCATATCAGGATGGCTTAACCAACTGAACCACCAGTCCAGGGCACGACTTTACTAAAGGATTGAATAAATAGAGCCTCTTCCTCTGACAGAGAGGAACTGTAAGGTCACTTACTTTTGCTTGCCTGATACGCCTCAGTAGATGCCAGAGACCTGGCCACAGCTTGAAACATGACCTCACTTTAAGAATATTTCCATGCTAGTGGAAAGCCTGGGGCTTTCTTATCATCAGTGCCATTGGGCGAGGAGAAAAAAAACAACACGGAACAGAGTTGTACTCTTGGGTACAACTTCTTCCACTTGGCCTGAGTTTTTATAACATTTCAATAAATTAACCGTGACAGTGTGAATTTGGCTTTTTTATATTGTTTCTTGGGAGGATAATATAGATATTACAGAGTAGAATAAAGTCATGGGGAGTGAAGGTGCAAGAAAGCCTCTTGAACATAGTGTCCCTGCTAACTATAGTAGTACATTCTACAAGCCAGGACCTAGTACCCACTCCCTTGCCTATTAATAGACTTTTTCAGAAGGTCAGTTGCAGCAGGAGCCTCAAGACAGAAAAATCTAGTCTCAGATTATTAACTGATGCCCTCAGGACCACCTCTTATTTTATGGGCCTTCTTAAGGGAGGCTGCAAAGAAGAACAGGCATTCCATGAAGTACCAGAGCACCCTGGTGGTTCACGTCCTGAGCCAGCCATCCCGACCCTCTTTGCCCTTGGTATAGTTTGCTCCTTTCACCCACCAGGCTGGACCAGTTTCCCTGGATTAGTCACATCAGCAGCTGTGAGGTCTCATCTATAGTCCTTCAGTGTTCTACCTTGTAACAAAATTAGGAAGGATGGGAGCTAAAGGTCAAGGACTTCTAACTTTGAGGAAAGGCAGAAGTCTCTTCTGGAAATCTCACTTGGAGCCTGTTCTCAGATTAGGGTAAAGAAATGCTAAACCTACCTGAAAATAAAGGGATACACATAACTTATAACCCACTTTAGTCCAGAATCTTGCCAGCCAGATTTCTTACCTCATCATACATTCTTCCAGGTCTTATTTAATAGCAGGCTCAAGCATTGTTAATAAAAACATTTATTTTGCATTTTATACAGAACAACCTGAAGTCTGCATCATGACTTAACAAGTTACCCAAGGGTTTATAGACAGTGTGTCCATCCTCAACAGCGTGGTTCTGGGGATTAGGGATCCACACAAACACAGGCAGGAGTTGTGAGGGAGAAAGGGGCACAGCAGGAGTGTATGTCAATCCTTTCTTAAAGAAAAGGCAGTAGAACATTCTGAGTCACTGAAAACCTGTGCAGATGTGGTTTCTAAAACAAACACTATACTGTGAGCTCTTAGAGATGGGGCAGGCAGCATAAGGACTTCGATAAATAAAGGGATATTTTCTTGTGGCAAGGGATGAGGAAGGAGGCTAACTATTTTTAATGCCCTCAGCCCTACTACTTCATATTCAAAGGTGACCATGTCCAAACTTAAATAATTTCCCTGCACAAAAAAGGTGCTAGTACCCCTGGGACCAGACCATGAAGATACCATGCTGGTCATTACCAAATCCCTATTCTATGGCCCACAGCATACTAAAATAAAGGGAAAACAAGGTCAGGGTAATAGATAAAACTTAGTTCATGTTAAGCACTGATAAAGCCAAATGACTTGGAAAGACCATATATCACACAGTGGTTTATACAACCTGCTGAAAGAGGTCTGTCTCTAGTAGGGGCCAGGAGGGGAAGGTCCAGAGCATCCTCAGCTTGAGGCTCAGCACGTATAGAAAACCTCAAAGGAGATATTAAAGTAGCGGGGGATAGAACACTCCCAGATCTTAATTTTTATAGGATAATTAAAAAAAGAGAAATAAAAATCAAACAGTGGGTGCCAGTAACAACAAATGCCACGGCCTTTATAGTCACCTGGTAACATTAAAAAAATGCCTAAAGCATATCCAGCTAACCAATAGGTCTTGCTAGGAATTGCCTGTGCACATGGGAGACGGCAGCGGGGCTTGGTATAGCTGACAATCCAACATGATTCCTATGGGAACAAACGGGGCAGAGTCCTGGTTTGCTGGCCTATTGAGGCCTGGGAAATATAGAACCAAAAGCTCCGAAGTGATTGCAGATCCTCTGCAATCAGCTTTGACCCAGGGAAAGAGGAGCCAGATCTAACCCACACCACATGCATTAGTCCTGGTCATCCTACACTTGATGGGCAACTCATACCAGGCAGGGGAAAGAGGCTGGGATTAGGGGAAAAGGGGTCACTTTTGATCTTTTAAAGTCTTAATTTATATTTTAACCTCAAACTTACTATCAGTGCCTCAGATACAATTTAATCTTAAGTCTTTAAATGCCCCCTGAAACAAAAAGTATAATTTTTCTGGAGCTCCCTCACTTCTTCTGGTCGTTAGTTTCCCCCTAGTCTCCGGTTTTACCCTGACACAGAGTCCACGAACTTCATCAGACCATCCGTGCTCATAGACTTAGGCCTCTCTAGAGGGAAGCCTAGGGCTCGGCTCCAGATGAGCTGTGCCAGTACTCCCAATGCTCGTGACACCCCAAACAGGACTGTGTAGTAATTCATCTCCGTCATGCCATAATACTGTAATGTAAAGGAGAAAAGTGTTTTGTTAAAGGTCCAGAGGTAGTGGCATATATAAATCAAGCGTTATAGAAACCTTAACCCAATCATTCTTAAATAGAAATGACACTGGGAAAAGTATAACAATTGGGATTCTAAAGAGAGCACCCCTTTCCTCCTGCCCACAGCCCCCCAACCATAGGCAACTTTCTCAGAAAGGTAAGGAAAGGGGTGTACAAGTCCCTGCTCTGACTAGGGAGTTGATTTTGGGCATGGCAGAGAACAGCAGTGTTTTGTACAAACTAAAGGGAAAGCAGGGAAGGGAGGACTCACCTGGAGCAGCACCCCACTATGAGCATCTACATTGGGCCACGGATTCTTGGCCTTTCCTTGCTCTAAGAGTACATTGGGCACGATTTTGTACAGCTGAGCGACCAGCTTAAACATGGGGTCATGAGGCAGGTGTTTCAGAGCAAACTCCCGCTGACATGTGTATCGTGGATCAGTCTTCCTTAGTACTGCATGACCATAGCCTGGGACAACCTGTAAGAGTGAGGGGAAAAAAGTCAACAGTATTCTCAGGTAGAAATTCTTATCTTTTCTAAATTCTTCAGGGTAGACAAATGGGGGGCGGGGGGAGTTCCTTCTCTAATTTTGGGACCTCTTCTCATTCTTTTCTCCTTAATTCTTCCAAATTGCAGAACTTGGGTCTTGGCTTCTGTCTTAGTTGCTAAGCATCTCTGCTTACCCGTCCTGAGTTGAGTGTGTTCCATATGTAGTCTCGTAACTTCTCATCTGACACATCTTTGCCAACTTCCTTCTGTAACTGTGTCAGCCAAACAAGCACTTCCTATGGGTAAGATTTGGGAATAAAAGTGTCAATACATATACCAAGGAGAACACCAAGATCAGAAAAAAAGCATGGGAGTTAAGAAAAACATGGAGCAGGGAAAGAAAAAGAAGTCTTACCTGATTTGCCAGTCCATGTAGGGGCCCTGCCAGCCCGTTCATGGCTGCTGCAAAGGACAGGTAGGGGTCTGAAAGGGCACTGCCCACCAGGTGGCTAGTGTGGGCACTTACATTGCCACCTTCGTGGTCACTGTTAGAAAACAAGAAAGGAGAATCAAGGCCAAGAGTTAAAGGAGACCGGGGTGGTAAGGAGTGGAGGTGAAAAAGGGTATATAGGGTAGATAAATGGTAATGGAAAAAATACAATAAGAGGAGGGAAAAAAAGGCAGATTATGGAAATGCAGATTGTGTTGTTCTCTTATTTGTCACATACTAGCCTAGTTATGGGCTCACACCAGCCGATAGCCAGTCAGTTATTCATAAGCTCTTGTAAGAGATGTCCCAATCCATTACCAGCCTTTGTTCATTAATCCACAGAGCTGGAGAGGTTACTGGTTGATGATGCCTGTGTGCCAAGCTCCAGCTTTAATAAGCAATGACCAGAAGAGGGAGCTGCTGGAAAGCTAAAGGAAAATCTAATGTGAGCAGCTAAAAGCACTATCTTGTTCCTGGTGTACTTATTTCCCTATACTTCTTGACCTTCTTTACTAGGTCCCTTTCTTGCCTTGTATCACCCCGTATGCCATTTTCCATCACCTTGCCACCTACCACCTGTTCCCAGAAGATGAGACTGTTAACCTTTCTTAAAATTTCCCACCAATCAGGCTATGGTTGCTGGATCTAGCTCACCTGTGGATGGTGAGGTACAAGCGCATAAGCTCAGTAAACTGAGCATCCGTATAGCCTAACATGTTGGTGAAATTGTGGGACCAGTCCAGCTTAGAGTCAATGGCCCCAATACCGCTGCCCTCCCGGTACAGATTCCGGTAGATCTTTGCGGCAACACAAGGTAGTTTTGCGATCAAATCCATACAGTCTTCGTAAATTAACTAAAGGGGAGAAGAGGAAGATGGAGAAAAAAAAAAAGAATTATCAACAGAGAATTAGGCAGGGATGCTATTTGTCCTCCATGGACCAGGCTATTTAGGTTGATGCTTATAAACTGAGTGGTATACACAGAATATAATAACAATAACCATTTAACTGAGTAACTGTTATGACCCAGGCACTGTAGTAGGTAAATTAATCATACTATCACAGGTATAATACATTAAACATTATTTCCAATTATTACAATTCTACAAAGTATGTAACGACCTCCACTTTACAGATGAGGGGACTGAAGCTCAGACTATTCAGTTACATGCCAAAGTCAGACTGTGAACCCTTATATGTTTAATCATGATCTTTCCCGCTATATGACTTTCCCCACAATGAGTGTGCGAAGACACTAATTTTTTGTTTTTTTGTAGATTTATTTACTTTTTTAGAGAGAAGGGAAGGAAGAGAGAAAGAGAGGGAGAGAAATATCAATGTACCCCCGCTAGAGAAGATGGCCCACAACCCAGGCATGTATCTTGATTGGGAATCGAACCAGTGACCTTCTGCTTTGTGGGATAATGCCCAATTGAGCCACACCAGGCAGGGCAGGCTTCCATTTTTTAAGCACTTACAATAACAGGTACTGTCCTAAATATATTATTTGAACTTTTTTTCTTTTCTAAAATAATCCTGTAATGTGACATATCCCTTATTTTACAAATGAGAAAACTGAGCTTGACCAGGTTAAGTAACTTTCAAAGGTTACCCACTTAGCTAATGAGCATGATCTAGTTCAAACAATGAATTTAAGGTCACTTGTTTCACTTATACCCTACTTTCCCCTCTTATCTCTCAAATTATTTGGAGCTAATGCCAGATACCATATATTTAAACATGTATATCTAAAAGATAAACGCCCTTCATAAACAAAATCACTAAACCATTATCCTACTGAACATTTTTTAAAACAAATCCTCAGTATAATTAAATATCTTCTCAGTATTCAAATTTGCCTGATTACAAAGCACCCCCAGCTTCATTTGATTGGGGACTGAAAGTCTCTTTTTATCAATTTATTCCCTTTTATGCTTTCCTTTTTTAAATTTGCAACTTATTTGTGGAAAATTGGATAATTTCTTCTGTAGAATTCCCCCCAGATTTTGCTGGTTATATGCCTGGGATGCCATTTAACATGTTCCTCTGTCCACTGTACTTCCTACAAACTGAAAATCAGATCTAGAGGCATGGGCAGATTCAGGTTCTTTTTCTTTAGCAAGACTATTTGATAATTTTGTTGCATTCATTTATTAAGAGAAACATACAGTACCTGGCTGTCTCTCTTTTTGTGATGTTAATAGCTTGCTCAACTTTTAAGTCTCAATTTTATCTTCTCAAAGGGATTTTAAGTTCCTTTAGGGGAGGGACAGAGCTTCAATGTTTTCTTTTTTAATAACTTAAAAAAGAAACATGTTATTTATTTATTTTTAGAGAGAGGGAAAGGGAGGAAGAAAAAGAGGGAGAGAAACATGATGTGCGAGAGGTGCATCCATCGGTTGCCTCTTGCATGCCCCCAACTGGGGACCTGGCCTGCAACCCAGGCATGTGCCCTGACTGGGAATTGAACCAGCAGCAACCTTTTGGTTCAACCCACTAAGCCACACCAGCCAGGGCACTTTTTAAGTAACTTTAAAAAACTCTTCTTTCACCCACAGTTCAATATGCACGGAAAGCATGGAGTAAATACTTGACTGATGATTGATATTACATAATGCTGTCTTATCAAGATAACTGTTAAAAGCTCCTACAATAAGTCATGGAATTTCAGTAGCTCTTCTGGAACTAAGAGCAAAATTTGTAGTAACTAACCTAAATGAGTAAGCCCTGGCTGGTTTGGCTCAGTGGACCCTTCAGCTGCGAAGAGAGGGGGGGTCTGCTGCATGGGCAACAGCAGGCCCTCCATATCACCCTGCCCAGGCTCTGTAGCTTCAGCTTCACTGGAGAGGACACTTCAGCGTCATCGTAAGATGTCGATTCAACACGGGAGGAGACAGATACCGTGTCACTCCCGAGTCGGACTGCACAGCCATTCTCGGCGGTGCAGATAGACTCTTAAGAAGCTACACCATCGTCTCTCGAGACGGACGGCTGCCAACGACGACGAACCTAAATGAGTTAATTCCTATGAAGTCATCTATACTCAATTACTCAGTGCATTCTGTCAGTGCCAGAGTTCAATGAGAATACTTCCAAAATAAAAGCTACTTAAGCAAGAAATACGTAGTTCAAAACACTGGTGATAATGATGCTTACACACTTGACAGACATGCTTGAGTATGGCAAATGTATAAGGGAAGAAGTGAAGGCTGTTGTAAGTGAAACAAAGGAAAATTCACACGAAACCAATGGTGAAGGGAAGGAAGCCGGGGTTCAAAGTATCAATTTGGAACATAAGGAAGAAACAGTTAACCAGTACAGAATGAAGAAATAAGAATTGAAAAAAATGAGAGGCTTAGGAACCTCTGGGACAACTTTAAATGTACCAACATCCGAATCATAGGGATGCCAGAAGGAGAAGAGGAAGAGCAAGAAATTGAAAACTTATGTGAAAAAAATAACGAAGGAAAACTTCCCTAATTTGGCAAAGGAAATAGACATACAAGTCCAGGAAGAACATAAAGAGTCCCAAACAAGCTAGACCCAGAGGACCACACCAAGACACATCATAATTAAAATGCCAAAGGTTAAAGATAAAGAGAATCTTAAAAGCAGCAAGAGAAAAGACAAGTTATCTACAAAGGGGTTCCTATAAGACTACCAACTGATTTCTCAAAAGAAACTGCACGCAAGAAGGGACTGGCAAGCAGTATTGAAAGTGAGGAAAAGCAAGGACCTACAACCTACATTACTCTATCCAGTGCAGCTATCACTTAGAATGGAAGGGCAGATAAAGTGCTTCCCAGACAAGGTAAAGCTAAAGGAGTTCATCATTACCAAGCCATTATTATACGAAATGTTAAAAGGGACTTATTTAAGAAAAAGAAGATTAAAACTATGAACATTAAAATTACAACAAACTCAGAACTATAACAACAAAATCTAAAAACTAATCAAACAACCAGAACAGGAACAGAATCATAGGTATAATAGAGATCTTTTGTAGGGTTATCAGCTCGGAGGTGGAAGGGGAAGAAATGGGGAAATGGTGCAGGGATTAAGAAGCATAATTGGTAGGTACAAAATAGACAGGGGGAAGTTAAGAAGAGTATAGGAAAGGGAGAAGCCAAAGAAATTACATGCAAGACATATGGCCATGAACTAAGAGGGGGTGAGATTGCTGGAGGGGAGGGGGGTACTGGGCGGAGGGGAACAAAGGGGAAAAGAATTGGGACAACTGTAACCGCAAAAATTAATAAAATATACTTTTAAAAAATTTCTCTAACCCACAGTTTTCCCATTCAGTAAAATGAGAATAACATCATCTGCCTCACAGGGTTGTTGTGAGGATTAAATCGGATGATGAACATGAAGCACTTAAGTATATTTGTCATGTTTTCAAAAGTTAGGTGTTAGGATGATTTTATTATAAACAGCTTCAAAACCTACATATACTGTTCATAGGCCTTACAAAAGGAGGCATTATTAGCCAAAGTTGACCTGTCAGCAAATTTTACTCAACATTAAATTAAGGCTACTTCACAATTAAACAGTTACTGCATCACAGTAATATGGTCTTGAATGAAGTTAAGCCAAACAGAAAGAGACCTAACTCTTTCAAGTCGAGAGGTTATACTATCTAAGGTCATACGAGCTGTGATGGAAGAAATGTTATAGGCAGATCATCCTCTTAGAGTATACATAAAAAAATAAGATGAACTTATGATCCTAGTAGACTCAGATCACATATAAGCTTCAATTTTTAAACAGAAATAACCAGCTGAATGCTGTCATGTAATTCTTAAATAGCCCATGGTTAAATTAACCAAAACAGAAAAATGAACTGCAATAGTGTGTCTGACCTTTGAGAGTTATAAGACATAGCAGCAGAAGTGCATTAAGTTCCACTAAAGCATTAAAACCTAATTTTTGTGTAGTGTGAACTCATTAGACACACATCCTAAGGCTGACAAATACATCAGTATTGCTTATATTCTCCAGAAGATTGGCAAAGTCTTTAAATACATGTTTACTATGAGAAAGCCACCGCAGATGACATTTCACGAACATATGATGGCAGAACAGTCAATAAATGGCTGTACACTGAAATGAAAGCAATAGCAAACAGAAGTACATTTTAGCTATTCAACAAAGGACTGTGACGCAATGCAGCATGTCTGGATGCCTGGGAAATATCTTATGGGCATCTGTTAAAAAGTATGAAGAAGCTATTTTCTTCCCTCCTCGTGACACTTAAAACAGCAGCACTGTAAGTGGCAGCAGGCACTTCTGAGTGGTCAATTTCTAAAACACCAGTTTTAAAACAGAACTGTAGTTCTTGATTTAACCTTCTGTGTTATGGTGACCCACAGAGATAACAACTGAATAGCATTTAACAATAACAAGAAAATGAAAAGCAATATATTCAGGTTATACAGCCTTCGGAACCTCCTGATGCGTGGCTCTAAATGCTTTAAGTGCATGTGAGGTGTGTATGCTGCACCATTCCAGTACCTTCCTCTTCAATGCCAAATGGGCTAATATTAATTGCAAACTCTCCCTCCCACCTTCCCCCAACAGCAAACATAATTCTCTATAAACAGCTGGCATCAAATAAGTATTGACTAACAAGATGAAGCAGGATTTGTCCAAATCCCAAGAGGATTTCATCAGAGCAGTGTACCACAGTATGGCCCACAGACCATTCTGTGTCTTGCATCATAGTGAACTTTTGGGCCTCCTCGGTGGTTGGTATCTTATGGTCAAAAATCATTTAGTATACCTGTTTTGCAAAAACCTGTCTCTGAATAAGAAACAAATGAAAATGAGATTTCCTCTTATAAAACCGAGCCAGAAAACTTGTACTTTACCCAGTGTTTCTGAGTATGTGGGGTACTGGAAAGAGATGAAGAGAATCAGATACCACACGTTGGGACAAAGCACAATAGTCTCCTACTACAACCACAGGGAACAAACATCTCATTTTCAGAAAATAAAGCTCAGTATTCTGCATCCTAGTTCCAGTATACTAACTGCCCTCCCGCTCCTGACAGGTATCTTGAGCTGGTTAGTCCAGAACTGTGGCTGACTGGCATTGGTCCTCCCAGACTCTAGGGTTGCCTTTGCTGTCATTCTCCCCCAACTTCTAAGATTTCTGAGGTTAGGGTGAGACTCCTCTTGTGAAATTTTCCTCAGGAACCCTGTAGTTAAGTCACATCCCTTTCAATGTTCCAACAGCCCTGGGTACATGTTACAGCAGGGTTACTGAATTATAATTTCTTTTTTACATGCCAGTTACCCTGACGGAACCAACAACTTTGGGGATAGAAAGCATGCTCCATATATCTTTGTAATCTCAAAAACTGATAAAAAGCAAGTCACAGTAAAATTTTGTTAAATAAGTTTCTGGCATAACTCAAATTAATTTTCCTGCGCTGGCTGGTGTGGCTCAGTGGATGGAGTGCTGGCCTGTGAACCAAAAAATTGCCAGTTTGGCTCCCAGTCGGGGCAGATACCTCAGTTGCAGGTCAGGTCCCCAGTTGGGGGCGCTTGAGAGGCAACCCCGCATTGATGTTTCTCTCCCTGTCTTTCTCCCTCGCTTCCCTGCTCTCTGAAAATAAATATCTAAATGAATTAAAATCTTTTAAAAAACACAAAAAACCCTTCATTTAAAAAAATAAAATAAAATAAATAAACTTTCCTAAAGATTCTACTCTCTTTCTCTTCCTTCACATTCAGTTCTTTTGAATCCCTATCACACACCAATCACTACACCAAATTTCCTACCTCCCAGTACTTGGTTCGGTTGATGCCCTCTGCATATGCTCGGGCAAAGTTGCTTTCACTGTTGAGGGCTGTAATGGCTGCACTGAGCTGAGACATGGGGTGTAGATTGTTGGGGAAGTTGTCCAGCATGGTGACCACATGGGAAGGCAGAGCCGCCCTCTTTGCCCACTCTTTTGAGAGCCAAGATACCTGTGGAAAAGGAGACACTGCTCAAACTAGGCTAAGAAAAAGAAGAGAAAAAGACAGTGATATTTGAGTAAAGAATATACAAGAGAATTCAACCTAATTTACTTATACAACAGAACTCTGCTGATTCCTTCCCCTCACTGTACACACATGCCTATAAACTACCACCCACAGCCAGATCAGGATTAAGTGTTGGATATTAGAAAGGCAAAGGAGGGAATGAGAGAGGCCAATGTCCTTCTTTACCTGTTCCTCTGTTGGGATTTGCCCAGTTACCAGAAGCCAAAATAAGCCCTCCGGCAGGGGTTCTTCCCCACCCTTAGCCTTAGGCAGCAGTTTCTGGCATTCAGGGATACTGTAGCCACGGAAACGAATGCCCTAGAAGGAGAAGAGTAAGAAGTATAACTTGAAGTTATTAGCCTAGAAATCACACAATTGACTGGTCCCACTCTTACCAGGCATTTCAACAAATTACAGTAGCACTTTTAAAATTTAAATCTTCACACTACTTACTCCTGCTTTGAACGTTTAGTTTTACCAGTTGATTTATTAAAAAGATAAACTTATTTTTAAGTTATTCCATATATGTGTATTTTCACAACCTTCCAAAAAAGGTAAGTGCTTTATTTTGTTCTCCTTGCCCTTAGTGGTCTAAACCACAGTATGCACACTAGTCAGTAAACACAGTAATTATTAGTAATTAACATGAGGGTCTCTTACCTCATCAGGATCAAGAACCGATGTTTCATACACCAATCCCTTCATGCCTCTCATGCCACCATACATCTAAAGAAAAGAAGAGGATGCTAACAACAGTCAAGAATAAATCAGGCTAGAGCTTGTTAGTGCTTCATGGGATCTTGAAGAGGTCATTTATCTCTGACTTGCAAGATTTCATTTGGGGGAGGATTTCTGAGGAGTTAACTTACTACAGTATGGAACTTTACAAGGGAGACTGCTAACGGTGGAAATGAAACTTTCAAATTGAGAAATCACTACCTTTGTTTGAAGTTTCTGCCTGTTTGCTTCCTTTTCTTATTGAATTTTATTTTTTCTCCTGCCCACCCACATTCTCACCAGTCAAAGTAAACAGAATTGGATCTATTACAGAGGAAATAAATAGAGACCAATGGCTAGACACTGCTGTGGAATTATCATCTGAGCTACTCAGACTATTAGGGCTAGAGGCGAAGCCATCCTAAAGCTGCTCCAGAGGGCCTGCTAGAGCTGTGGTTTAACTGGATGGTTGGTACAGGATCAACTCAAGATACAGAGACCTGACCCCAAAAGCTAGGGGATTGGAAAGAGGAACAGAAATTTCATTCATCCCTCACATAGGTGAATTAAGTTAGGTTCAACTATTAAATCTGTAGAAAACACGTATTAATTTCTAATGAATACCATTAAGTACCAACATTTCCTTGTATGGGACAGAATACTTCCGAACAATCAGTGAAAAGAACGGTAATTTTGCTGAAGCACATTACAGAGCTACTTTTGCAGCCAAAACCCCACAACCCTTACCATGTCCACAGTAATTTGGCCCACCACCGTCTTGCCATGTTGCTGCCTGAAGGTCTTAACCCTGGCCTGCTCCTTAGGTATCAAGTCAGCCAGTACATCTTTCAAATTCTAAAAAGAGAAATAGAGAGGCTAAGTGATGGTCAAAATGTTGACTGCATTTCCTGCAAAGTAGGGATATGAACACTGCTTTTTAGAACTTGGCTTTCTCTATCTGCCAGGGAACACTGGTCAATTAGTCTGTACAAATGAGGTTAGAAGAATTAGGCAGAGGAAAAGGGAAACAATTGTGTTAATGGGTACAGAGTTTCAATTTGGGAAGTGAAAAAGTTCTGGAGATGGACTGTGATGATGGTTGCACAATAATGTAAATTACTTACTGCCATTGAACAAATACATTTAAAAATAGTTCAAATGGTTGGCTTGCGCATTTCCTAAAGTATTCTTAACATCCTCCCATCTATTTTGTACCTACCAATTTATGCTTCTAATCCCTGCACCTTTTCTCCCATTCTCCCCCTTCTCCCTCCCAGCTACTAACCCTCCAAATGATCTCTGTACCTATGATTCTGTTCCTGTTCTACTTGTTTGTTTAGTTTGTTTTTCAGATTCAGTTGTTTTTAGTTGTGAGTTATTTTACTGTTCATAGTTTTGATCTTCTTTTTCTTAAGTCCCTTTAACATGTCATGTAATGCCTTGGTGATGATGTACTCTTTTAGCTTTATCTTGTCTGGGAAGCACTTTATCTGCCCTTCCATTCTAAATGATAGCTTTGCTGGATGAGTAATCTAAGTTGTAGGTCCTTGTTTTTCATCACTTTGAATATTTCTTGCCAGTCCCTTCTAGCCTGCAAAGTTTCTTTTGAGAAATCAGCTGACAGTCTTATGGGAACTCCTTTGTAGGTAATTCTCTTCTCTTGCTGCTTTTAAGATTCTTTGTCTTGAACCTTTGGCATTTTAGTTATGATGTGTCTTGGAATTGTCCTCTTTGGGTCCAACTTGCTTGGGACTCTGTGCTTCCTGGACTTATATGTCTATTTCCTTCACCAAATTAGGTAAGTCTTCTTTCATTATTTTTTCAAGTAAGTTTTTATTTCTTGCTCTTTCTCTTCCTGGCATCCTTATGATTTGCATGTTGGTGCTTTTGGAGATGTCACTGAGACTCCTTATACTATCCTCATGTTTTTTTTTTTTCTTTTTTCTTCTGGTTCTGGTTGAACGCTTATTTCTTCCTAATGTTCCACACTGTTGATTTGAATCTCGGATTCATCCTCTCCACTGTTAGTTCCCTGTAGATTTTTCTTTATTTCACTCAACGTAACCTTCATTTCAGCTTGGGTCTTTTTTATGCTGTTGCCATACTCAATGAGTTCTTTGAGCATTTAATCACCAGTGTTTTGAACTTTGCATCTGAGATGTTGGTTAGCTCCATTTCATTTTGTTCTTTTTCTGGGGTTTTGTTCTATTCTTTCATTTGGGCTATATTTCTTTGTCTCCTCAATTTGGCGGCCCCCCTGTGTATTAGGTAGAGCTGCTTTGACTCCCTGTCTTAGTAGAGTGGTCTATTGTAGAAAAGGCACCTGTAAATTGTGTGGGGTGGAGCCTTAGGTAATGGCCAGGGTTGGGCAACTTGCTTCACAGCTTTGTGGCTCTGTGTAGAGAGTACTGAGAAAAGGGACAATGCTGCTGCCTGGCTTATGGAAGTTTGCCCAGCACTCACCCTGTTTCCAATCACTTCACTTTCTCCCCGTATGTGACTAGTGCCCTTCCAGCTGTTGCCCTGGTGCTGAATCCCAGAGGAGGGGTGGGTCTGCATAAGTTCTAAGTCCAGGTGGGCCCTTTAAGAGGAATCTTTTGAAAATCCTACAGTATCTTCTGCCGCCCCAACGCCCACTGGTTTTGATAGGCAGAACTTATGGGGGTTTACCTTCCTGGCCTGGGATCCCTTGTTGCCGTGGTATCCTCCCGATTTTTATCCACCACACATGAATGTAGGAATGCCCATTCTGTCGCCTCTCTGCGTCACACTGCATCTCTGCCCCTCTTACACATAAGGGTGAATGTGGCTTCTTTAAATCCTTGGTTGTCGGACTTCCATACAGCTGAATTTTCTGACTGTTCTGGGTGATATTTGTTTTGAGGTCTAGTTGTAATTTTTTCTGTAGTTGTGCGAGGAGGTGAAGCATGTTCCTCTACTCCTCCACCTTGACTGGAGTCTGAGTACATCACTTCTTACAATAACAACAACAATGAACATCTCCAGAGGATATTCAGGATAATGATGAGTCTGGGTGGCAGCCAAACCATCCCCCAGCCCCAACCCAGGGTCAAGCTACTCAATGATTCTCAGTCCTGTTTTTCAAACCTTACCATGGAGGAAGCACTGGCATGCCGAGCAGCAAGAACAAGACAGGATGTATTCTGCAAAGAAAACACAAAAATTTATGCAACAGTTACTCCTCCCTCTTATGTATTAACAAGGAATGACAGTGACTTAACTTTTGTCTCTCCATCTTAGCCTCTAAGAATGTATAATGGTACGACATAAGAAAGCTGTCAAAGGTTCTGAATAGTTTGGCAGAGGTTACTAAGTCTGGAGGGAGCAGTCGGTTTAACTCTGCTTCTTGCATCCAGAGCTTCATTATCACTCCCTACAAAATTCTCCTTTCCTCTCCCATTATCTGGGTTCCAAGGCTGGGCTTTATTAGGCACAGAGGAAAGGTCAGAAAGGCTGTTGTTAGAGTACCCAGTCTATCACAATTGCTCTGTTAATAGTTCTGAGTGGCCCGGAGAAAAGCAGATGGGGAAACTGATTAATTACTTAACTCTGCTGGTAAGATCTCTCCTGCACCTAGTCTTCTGGCAACACCTCAACCTCTCTTGTCAGTGTAGGACAGCCCACAGGCAGAGGCTGACTTTCACAAGACTACCTCAAATGCTCCTGAAAAAAGCAGAGAAGACAGAATATCTACAAAGTAACAACTGACAGAAGACTACTCAGCAACATCAATGGAAACTAGGAAATGGGAAAATCAACTTCCAAGTGCTGAGAGAAGAATTAAGGTAGAGTTGTGTACTTAGGTGAGAAAATATCTTAAAGGGGGTGAAATACAGTTATTTCAGGCAAACAGAAGCTGAATTTATTGCCTATACACCTGCACTCAAAGGGATGTTTAAAGACATACTTCAGGAAGAAAATTATCCAGGAAGATAGACCTGAGAATCAAGAAGGCTATATCCCTCACTACAAAGACAAATGGTGTAGCTAGCCTATTTCTATGTTTAGAGATAGGTTTTCCCCCCAAAGAGAAAGAGCTTTTTGTGAGAAGATCAGCTGAGTGGCAACAAAAAGTTCAACACTGCCTTTGAAAAACATAACCAATTATACTACGTAGCACTTATCCCTAGTTTTGCTTTCCATGGTTTTAGTTACCTGTGGTCCAAAACTACTAAATGGAAAATTCCAGAAACAAGGAATTTGTAAGTTTTAAACCTTGCACCATCCTACTGCATCCCATCAGGATGTGAATCCTCCCTTTGTCCAGTCTATGTATACACACTGTATACACATCTGCCCCTCAGTCACTTTGTAGCCAGTTTGGGTATCAGATCCATTCTCAAGTTATCATACAGTGCTTGCATTCAAGTAACCCTCATTTTACTGATACTTAATAATGGCCCCAAAACGTAAATAGTAGTGATGTTGGTAATTGGGATATGCCAAACAGAAGCTGTGAAGGGCTTTGTTTACATGAAAAAGTGACACAGTACAATGAAATAGTTTGAGAGACAGATCACATTCACACAACTTTTATTAACAGTATATTGTTATTTAGTTATTGTTAGTGTCTTACTGTCCCTAATTTATAAATTAAACTCATAGGTATGTATGTATAGGGAAAAAACACAGTATACACAGGGTTCAGTACTATTTGTGCTTTGGGGCATCCACTGAGGGTCTTGGAACATAACCTCTGCGGACAAGGGGTGACTACTGTTAATTAGCTAAAAGAACTTTAGACAGGAAGATTAGCTCTTCTGCACAAGATTATTTTGAAGATAAAATGATATAGTCAAAGTAAGTCCTGGATTCCTCATCTATAATGTGGTTCAATAGCCAATACACAACTCACAGGGTCATCTTGTAATAAAATGGATGAGAAAGCACGTTGAACATGGATAACAGTGTGGTGATTGCTGGGGGGAGGGGCATAAGGAGACTAAAAGGTAATGTAAAGAAAAAAAAAATTTTAAAGGTTTATTTTGGAAAAAAAAAGCAGCACTATGAAAACTAAAAAGCACTGAAAAGCATTTGAACCAGTGATACTTTATATATTCCAAAAAACTACATTCTTAGGATGAAGGTTGGTAGGGGCCTGAGGCTTTTTAGATTTAATACCCCCCTCTTTCTGTTGTGGCAGCACTGAGGACTGAAAAGGCAGTGACCCTTCGAAAAATGTTATTTTAGAAAGAATCAACCCGAAGCTAAACTCAGAGAGCACAGGCAAACTAATTATGTCCCTAAAGCAAAGGGGGAATGCCTCAGCTTGCTCATCTGGGCTATCCTTAACTCCTTTCATTAACTTCTTGAAGCGTCTCCTCTAGTTCACTGAGGACCATTGGGGCAAGAAGCAATCAGCTCTTTAGCCTCTTTACCCTACAAGGGGGAAATGGCACTAAAGAAATAACTGCCTATTCTTATTGGTCACCAAAAAGTGGACAAGAGAAAACACATGAATAAGTTCAAACTATTGCTTTACTGTGTGAATAACCATGTTCAAGGTCAATGGTCCCGTCCCACAGATCCCTGATTATAGAGGTCCCATCTCCCAGCAACTACATCAGTCCTGTAACAGACCTTTGAATTGCTGCAGTGGTTGGTTGTGTTTTTAAGGATGCTACAGGGGAACCTATTATCTGAGAGAAGAAAGAAATTGTAATAGTTCCATAATGGATAATTTTTCCACTTCTAAACCACCTTTAAGTTTTTATAATGGCTGGTTGCTTCATTGGCAAGAAAGATTATAAAAAGAATAGATTAAGGTTACCTATTTTTTTAAGGGTTAATTTTTTTTTTTTTTTAATTTATACCCTGGCTGGTGTGGCTCAGTGATTGAAAGGCTGCCGGTTTGATTCCTGGTCAGGACACATGCCTGGGCTGCAGTCCAGGTTCCCAGTTGAGGGCATGTGAGAGGCAATTGATCTATGTTTCCCTTGCACATGTTTCTCTCCCTTTCTCCCTCCTTTTCCCACTCTATAAAAAAATAAAATCTCCTTAAAAAAGTAAAAATAAATAAAAGTTTTTATTGATTGGTTTTTAAAGAAAGGAAGAGGGAGAGAGAGAGAAGCATCGATTTGTTGTTCCACTTATTTATGCGTTCATTGGTTGACCTGTATGTGCCCTGACCTGGGATCAAACCCACAACTTTGGTGTATCAGGACGACGCTCTAACCAGCTGAGCTACTCGGCCAGAGCTAAGGTTAAACCTTAGGGGGAAAAATCTATATAAGACCAACATAATGAGAGCCCAGATCTTAAGATGAAAATGGCAATTACCTCAAGGATGGAGGTCTTTCTTCCATCAATATGAACATGAAACAAAAAGTTTTTTCCCCCATGTGAGAAAGAACTGCTAGAATCAATGAGGGGCCCCCTTCTTTTAATTCATTTAAGAATAAAACAAAATAACGTGAAAAAACAAAAATAGGAAATCAGAAAAGAAGAGTGGGAGGTCACTCCCACTGTAAGAATATAACATCATTTAAAGGAATCAGAGGGGTCATGACTGCTATTTAGTCATTTCTCAGACCTGTTTATATGAATGCTACTTTAAGCAAATGATTAGGGAAGAGGAATTTGGAGCTAAACTATCACTCCACTTCCACTATCAGCAAAGTCTTAATTTCCTTTGTAGAGTATATCTCTGTCATTTCATCAGGAGCCTCAGGAGTAACAAAGAGTTTATCTCAACAGTCTTTAATCTCATCAGCAACACTTCTTAGCCAGATCTCCAATTTGCAAAGCAACGCTAATTTGTGGAGACTTTGTGCAGCTATAGAATAAAGTTAGTATATTCTGTTTCTACTATACTTCTCTCCCTCTTCTTGGTGGTGTGACCCTAGACAAGTCATTTAACCTTTCTGTATCTCAGTGTCCTTACCTGTAAAATGGGAACGATAACAGTGCCTACTCAAATGATTGCTGAGGCTTAAGTCAATACAGGGTGAGGCAAAAGTAGGTTTACAATTGTGAGTACAGAAAAGTTTATTCTTGTACTATAATTAATTATTGTATTTTCCATATAAACAATTGTAAACCTACTTTTACCCCACCCTGTATTTACAAAGCACTTAAAACCATGCCTGCCACATAGCAATTGATTTTATTTATTATACAATAAATATATAAAATGAGCCCTGGCTGGAGTGGCTCAACAAATTGAGTACCGGCTTGCAAACCGAAAGGTCACTGGTTCGATTTCCAGTCAGGGCACATGCCTGGATTGTGGGATGGTCCCCAGTTGGGGGCATGCGAGAAGCAGCCAATTGGTATTTCTCTCACACATCAATGCTCCTCTCCCTCTTTCTCTCTTTCTCCCTCCCTTCCTCTATTTCTAAAAATAAATAAAATCTTTATATATATATACACACACACACATATATATAAAATGAAATAGTATGGCCACTTTCTCATACCCTTCAGTGTAAGGTTTGGTCGTATTTTTAGCTAACCTTGCAGCTTAGGAAAAACTGCAGAAATCAGAAAGGTTTTAAAGTTAGCAATTCATTGGTATGAGCATTTAAAAGGCTAGAATGGAAAAAATTTAACTGAGGACAACTTTACCTAATTATGTAGAAAATAGAGCACATGATGTGGAATTAAGAACAGAAATCTGGGTTCTAGCCCCAGCTCTATTACGAAATAACTGAGATCCAAAGTCAAGTAAGTAACTACTGTTTCCCTTTCCTTCTCCATATTTAGGATAGCACTCAAACTACTTAGCTCAGAGTCTGATTCTAAGGCTCCAATAAGGACATACAGAAAGGTATTTGAAAGCCTTGCTATTTAAAATATGACTGTGTAACCAACGGCATTAGCATCACTTGGAAGTTCTTAGAAATGCAGAATCTTGGGCCTCACCTCAGACCTATGGAATCACTAGGTGATTCATATGAACAATAAATAAAGTCTGAGACACAACCATGGTCCAAAGTGCTAAGCAAGGGAGCAGAAGGATAGAATGTAAAGAGCTTGGGATTTGGGGTTATCAAGGATCAAGTCCTAAGTCCAAACCCTGCCACTATCCTGCTGTGTTATATTGGCTTTCTGACCTAACGTCTGTGCGGGAGGAAGAAACTTCCTTCTACCTTCCTAGGTTCCTTCGGTTCATCTGATAATTAAATCTACAGAAGACAGATTAACAAGAGAAAATAACCAAGTTTAATACATATATACATATGGGGATCCTACATACCTATGAGTCAGAGAACCCACATACACAAGAGGTTCAAAGACAGACAGGGAAAATGAGGTGTATTTGACATTCTGTGCTAAGGGTCACCTTGGGGGTTCAGAGGGGAGAAGGATAAGAAGAAGAGCAGATGTTCAGTAATTAGAAGTTTGCTCTGCTCTATAGATAGGTCATAAAGACATTTCTGGTGATATTCATTATGGGCAAGGCCCTTAATTTAAATTCTTTAGGTTGAGAAGTACATTTCTTGTGAGCCTGCAGGGTCTTGATGGACTTTAGTTTAAAATAATTTGCATGCCGAAGTGGCATATTTTGGCGAGGCCTATTCTGAACCCCTACACTTTTAAGTCTCAGTTTTCACATCTCTAAATTGGTAATAATAAAGCATCTAGAACAGTGTATTCTGCACAGCTGAGTTGAATAAGTATTTGATTCTTAGAGCTGTACTGTCTAATTATCTAGTACCTCAAGTGTTACAACTCTTCTGTGAAACTGGATCCTAAGAAAGAGGCAGTCAAGCCTGAGGAAGGGATGAATGGATAATTCCCTCCAGCTGGAAACAGAAAATAAAGCCCCAATTTCCTTCTTAAAGACTGCCTGACTGAGAACGGAGGAGTCAGGCCAAGGAAACAAATTTAATCTTCATCTCCACCAGCAAAGCAAATGATTCTAGACAGAAGCTGGAGGACCATCACACCCAAGGCTACACGCCTCATTTCATCTACCCATTGAACGCCAAAGAAAGCTGCTGAATAGCTTTGTACAGTACATCCAGGCTACACTCACTGATGGGACAGGAGGATTACAAACCTCTGAGTCATCCCTGATTTTCACCTCCCAACTCTTCCCCCTATTTTGGAGGCGTGGCAACTGGGCTTTTGGTTTCAAGTTGCATGCCACGTGTAGAGTCACCCTACTGCAACAGCAGCTGTCAGGTTAATCAGGGAGTCACCTCACTCAATAGGGTCAGCTCCTTCACGGGGAGATGGAGAGAGCTGCTTCCAAAGATAAGGACCTGACTCACAATGTCTGACAGCCAGGATTCGCTACAGGATGGGGGTATCACAATCACTAAGACACTTTTTCAAACCTGCTGCCACCCTTGCAAGAACTCTTCTAGTGAGTTTGCTATAAGTGGGCTGTAGCTTTCAAATGTGCTAGGGTGGAAAAACGTAATGAAAAGAATATCTTAAAGGGCCAAGGGAGGAAAAGAACTAATAGTAGATGCAGGAAATTCTGCCAAAGACTTGCCTGTAATACTTCGGGTATTTCTGGAAGAGTATTGGCCCAATCACTTATCAAAAATCAATGAAAACGACTCCTTTCTCCTTCAAATTCTGGCAACTGTAGAATTCTATTTGGATAAGCACTTACTCAATGTAGTTATTTTCCTCTTACTCATTTTGGCCTATTATCATTGGTCCACATTTAGGACCCTTACTCTATAGGGGAAAAGCAAAATTTTCTTTGATCCTCCATTGCAGATACATCCAGAACATGTCCTGCCACATATCCAGGAACTCCAACATTAAAATCTTGAGAGAGCCCTGGCTGGCGTGGCTTGGTGGATTGGGCACTGGCCTGTGAACCAGAAGATTGCAGGTTCAATTCCCAGTCAAGGCACATGACTGGGTTGTGGGCCAAGTCCCCGGTTAGGGGTTAGGGGCATGCGACAGGCAACCAACCAATGTTTCTCTTACACATTGATGTTTCTCTCCCTCTCTGTCTCCCTCCCTTCTGCTCTCTAAAAATAAATTAAAATCTTAAAAAAAAAAAAAAAAAAAACACAAAAAAACAAAAAAAAAACCTTGAGAGAGATGTTCTGCGTTTCAGCGAGTCCTTGTCCTTCATCAACAAAAGAGCTTACCAAGTTAGCAGAATTGACTTAGCTGATGAAGCAAACATAATGCACTAATAACTGCTAGGAAAAATCTTGTGCTATATAAAAGGCTTCCAATGCAGAAGGAACAACTTGCATTAAAGGAAGAAGAACACACATAGGACAAAGGCTCTTCTCTCCCCAGAACCAGGTCAGAGAACTAAAGCCATTCAATATCTGTGTTTCACAATGGTGGTATTGGAAGTCTGCCTACACCTAATAGGCCACTTAATAGCCTAAGCAGAGTAATCAGGTTTCATACTTTGACCCCCTTCATACTCAATTTCCTTATTCATTCTACCTGTCATTTCCTTTTCTTTTTTTTTAAATTGTTGTTCTTACAGTTGTCCCATTTCCCCCCATTGCTCTCCCCTGTACCGCCCATCCCCACCCCACAGTCATTCCCCGCCCTGTTGTTCATGTCCACGGGTCATTTATACTAGTTCCTTGACTAACCTCTTCTTCTTCCCCGTCTTCTCTTCCTCCCCCTTCCCTTCTGGTCTTTGTCAGTCTGTCCCTTATTTCCATGCCTCTGGTTCTACTTTGCTTGCTTGCTTGTTTTGTTCATCAGTTTCCTGCATTAGGTGAGATCATATGGTATTTGTCTTTCACCGCCTGGCTTATTTCACTTGGCATAATACTCTCCAGTTCCATCCACGCTGTCGCAAATGGTAGGAGTTCCTTCTTTCCTTCTGCTGCACAACATTCCGTCGTGTAAATGTACCACAGTTTTTTTATCCACTCATCTACTGATGGGCACTTAGGTTGTTTCCAGCACTTGGCTATTGTAAATAGCACTGCTGTGAACATAGGAGTGCATAGGTTCTTTTGAATTGGTGTTTCAGGATTCTTTGGGTATAATCCTAGCAGTGGAATCACAGAATCAAAAGGCAGTTCCATTTTTAGTTTTTTGAGGAAATTCCAAACTGTTTTCCACAGTGGCTGCACCAGTCTGCATTCCCACCAACAGTGCACTAGGATTCCCCTTTCTCCACATCCTCACCAGCACTTCTTGTTTGTTGATTTGTTAATGATGGCCATTCTGACAGATGTGAGGTGGAATCTCATTGTGTTTTAATTTGCAGCTCTCTGATGCTAGTGATGTTGAGCATCCTTTCATATATCTACGGGCCCTCTGTATTGCATTTTCTTTTTTGAATTTTTATTTATTGATTTGAGAGAGGGAAACATTGATTTGTTGTTCCACTTATAGATGCATTCATTGGTTGATTCTTATGTGTGCCCTGTCTGGGATCAAACCAATAACTCTGGTGTATGGAAACAATACTCTAACCAACTGAATGTGAGCTACCCAGCCAGAGCTACCTGTCATTTTCTAACAGACTCTTCCCTAAAGGTATGCAGATCATTCAGCAAGGAAGACAGCAAAAGACACCAATTCAGCTTCAGGAAAAAAATCAAGAGTTCTAATTCTCTTTTCAGTAGAAATCCTTAATGTTCTTTAACAAATATTTGTTGAACTCCTACTTATTATGTGCAACACTAAGTGTACATTTGCAAATAAAATGTTAGATCTGTCACCTTACTCCTTTCCCAGGAACTAGAAACTGTTCCCTCACTTCTACTAGAAATTCTTACAATGCTTTACTAGAGGGATTTATAAGAAACTTTCACTATGGTATTTGAAAAAAAAGACCTAGGAAGACAAACCCAGAGATAATAGCCTAAAACAAACTACATATTGGTCAGAATAATCACTTTTCAAGTCAATTTTAAAAATAATCACTAATTTCAAAAAGTGCCTGAACACTCATAAAGTTTCATATGTACATTCAATAAAGTTGCATACAAAAAGGCCTACATGTGGCCTAACAGAAAAGGACCACTGAATGTCATCAGTCAACTGAAGTAGTTGAAAAAACTTCAAGTTTCCAGCTCCCATCCCACCTTTGCTGAAAGAATCAGAACCTAAAGAAAGGATTCATGAATGTGCAATCTGAACAAGCATCTCAGGTGATGAAGTCTACTGTGCATTTACAGATCCTTTAAAATGATATTGTAAAAAAAAAAAAAAAAAAGCCCTGGCTGGTGTGCCTCAGTGGATTGAGTGCTGGCCTGTGAACCAGAGGGTCGGTCGCTGGTTCGATTCCCAGTCCGGGCACATGCCTGGGTTGTGGGCCAGGTCCCTAGTTGGGGGTGCATGGGAAGCACCCACACATTGACGTTTCTCTCCCTCTCTTCCCCTCTCTCTCAAAATAAATAATCTTAAAAAAATAAAATACAATAAAATCTTCATTACAAAAAAAAAAAAAAAAAAAAAAAAAAAAAGCCCTGAATGGTGTGACTCATGGGTTGGGTGTTGTCCTACAAACTGAAAGGTTACAGGTTCGACTTTCAGTCAGGCCACATGCCTGGGTTACAGGCCAGGTCCCAGGTTGGGGGTGTGTGAGAGGCAATTGATCGATGTCTCTCTCTTTTTCTCTCTCCCATCCCCTCTCTAAAAAATAAATAAAAATCTATTTTAAAAAGATATCATGTTAAAAATATAGGAATCTAAGGAATTTGGGCAGTTGAGGAGGGAAGAACTGACAGTAAAAGTCAGATCTTAAGAAAGATCTATCATTAAAGTTGCCTCACTTCCATCTGATTGTTTTTTAAAGATTTTATTTACTTATTTTTAGAGAGAGGGGAAGAGAAACATCGATCAATTACCTTTTATATGCACCATGTTCTGGGACTGAACCTGCAACCCAAGCATGTGACCTGACCAGGAATGGCCACACTGGTCAGGGCCCCACTCCTGTTTTAAATGTCACATCCTACTCAACTTTATCACATGAAGTACTGAAACAGGGGAGAAGGAATTAGTGTGTGCTTGAAGAAAAATCCACAAAGTCTGGTTTCCTGACTTTTGCCCACTTAAGATTCCAAGAACTAGGAATGCCAGCCTTTCCTTCTCTGATTATCTACTTCACCTTGCCTCCCCACATCCAGGCATTCACCTCCTACCAATTAAAGGCCACTAGGAAGAACACATGCAATCATCTCATTACTAGCACATGATGAGGCTTTACTCTGTTTTTCATCTCTGGTCCATCTAGTAAGCATCAGGGACTTGCCATTACTTTGGGTAGGCTGATAATAAAAGTAAAGACACAGAGATTTGAACGCTTGCTTTTGAAAGTTTTGGGCTTTGCCCTGGCTGGTGAGGCCCAGTGGACTGAGCACTGGCCTGTGAACCAAAGGGATGCTGGTTCGATTCCCAGTCAGGGACACACAAGAGGCAACCACACATTGATGTTTCTCTCCTTCTCTTTTTCCCTCACATCCCCTCTCTCTGAAAATAAGTAAATAAAATCTTAAAAAATAAAAAAAGAAAGAAAAGAAAAGAAAAAGAATGTTTTGGGCTTTAAGCCTAAGTAACATTTGACACGACAAATATGACTCAGTTGCATTGAACCCTATTTCAGACTAGAATTTATATAGAAAAGGTTATGCAGTGGTGTAGGTCTGGATAGGTATTAATTTAAAAGTCTTTAAAAGCCTAGCAATAATCTAGAAACATTTTGGATTGATTTACTCCAAGCTATCAAATACCCACACCTTGAGAAGCAAGTCTCAATGGTAAAGGAAGTTACTAGGGTTGGTTACGTCACACTGGCATTAGGAGTCCAGAAGTGAATTGGTGGCCCTACTCCAATTCCCAGGCCAAATCCAAACCCAGATCATCTGTGAAAAGACACTGTTTACATCACAAAGCTATGCCACCAACAGCTAATACTAAAGCCACTGTTTAGTATAAATTCATTTGGATAAACAAGAAGTCAATCTCAAGGCTCTGAGTAAGACTAGCTCTCCAACTCAGATGTTCATTAAATTACATGGAAAAACAGAATGACTAACATTAGTGTCTCCTTGCAAGGTTAAAAAAAATGTATCTCCTTAGAAAAGTGAAATTATATAATGAGTGGTAGGGGTCAGTTCTCCCAGGTCAGAAGACTATTTTTCCCTTCTAAAGCTTACTTTCATAGCAAAAGTATAATTGAGTACCAATTAAGCTGCAGGCTAACCTGGAAAGCTCAGACAGGTGCTAGCAATGCTGACAAACTGGAAGGCTTCTTGGTATCCTGACCTTTTTGGAAATTTTCAGTCCTGATTCAGTTGGGTTTTGCTAGTGTTAAGGGTCAAAAGCCTTCGAATGGCTTCCTATTTACAGGTTTCTGGGAGCCTCAGGTTCATTTCTAACAGAAAAGCAAACAAAATAAAAATGGTATTATAGCTTCGTAGCCCTGTCATCTCAAGTTTTCTGAGCTTCCCCAGAGGCTTAAGAGACAAATAAATTCAAAAGGTAAGTTCTAAAGTCTTTTTCAAATTCACTGCGGGGTCAGATTATCTGCTCTGGGTCAGCAGCTCTGCAATGAGCCAATTATGGTGTCCCCTATTGTGCCAAAACACTATCTAGAACTTGCTCCATGTCCCAAGAGGCTTTCTTACCCTGTTGCCTGGCAGAAAGGAGAAGCAACAGTCAAGTAAAACAAGTATCTCCCAAGTGATCAGCCTCCACCAAATGCCAAATCCTACAGGCTTCACTTCATTCGCCAACCATGCAAAGTAACACATAGAAAGCCAAAGCCATCCTCAGATTTTCCTGAACTTCAGGTGCTGGCAGCTTTAATCTGTCTACAGAAGAGAAAGCATGAGTTCTTTGCAGAAGTCAAGGTCACTTATGGGACTGTTCTTGCATGGATTAGAGGGCTGGGACTCCCTCAACACAGCAGTTTCTCTGTTTAAAGGGCCATATTACCCAGAGACAAAAGTACTGGCAATTTGAAACTGAAAGCACCATCACCTGCAACAATACTCCAAAGATCCAAAAGGCAACGAAAGTCAAGTAAAGGGCCCCCAAAACAAGAGGACTCATTGCTGGATAGAGCAGACTTAAGAGCAACAGCAAAACCTAGATGATCAAGTAGTAGGATTGGTCATATGACCTTGGGATTACTATCTCCTGCCCAGTTATCCTTACTTAATGGCCTGCTATCTGGAGGAACAGTGCTTCCGGTTCTTTCTCCAATCATATGTGGTATCCATGCATGCTTTACAGAGGCGCTCCACCCAACTCAAGTCCTCCTATATAGAGTTAAGTGAAAGAGTCCCAAGGACAAAGAGGACCCGAGTCCCATTACTCTTGCAGGAAATGCTATGACTTGATCACTTAAGTCTTAAATAGCTGGGGTGGAGAAATGGAAACAGTAAGGAACTGACAAGACCCTCCCTCCAAAACAGAAGCCGAAATTAACCATCCACCCAGCTCTGGCCCAGTCCAACAAGCACATCTGTTCATCCTACCACTCCTCTGACCCCGCCAACCCCTCCTCCAAACAGGCTCTTTCCCTAACTCCGATGGAACACAATATCTATGTTCTCCACCGGCAGATCCTTTTTCCAGGACCACGCATCACCCACTTCCACCATAAACATGCTGGTGGACACTGCAGTCCGGGGCCTCTCCAAGCGCACAAGACCGCATGCCAGGGGCGAGCAGCGAGTCTTCACTTCTCCTCCAGCGGCCGGAAGGCCAGCATAGCACATGGCCCTGGGAGGCCCACAAAAGACTGGCAGCCAGCCAAGTGCAGGGCCCCTTTAAGGCGTGCTGGGGCGCGCATGGATAGGGGAGGGAGACCCTGGGGCTTGAGGGCCCGCAATAGCTTCAGCCCCACCCAGGGACCGCGCGCTCCCTCCTTCAGTTGCTCACCTTGGCTCCGATGAGCCGGGCGGCTGCAGTGAGTAAAGCCATGGCGGGAGAACTCGAGGATCTGGTGGGGAAGGAGGGAGGGGATACAGGTGCGGCAGGAAAGGGAGCCTCTGCAGCTGCACCAGACGCCGCGCCGACGGGTGCACAAGGTTGAAGGGAGGCGGCCGAGGGAAAGGGTAGACGAACCGGCGGCGGCGCCCAGCCCGGGGTCCTCGGCGAGACCCCGCCTACAGCCCGGAACCCGCGTTTGCCCCGCTCGGGGAACTCGACCTGGGCTCTGCCATTGGCCCTGTGTGGAGGGGAGGCGGGACCGGAGCCGTTGACAGCAGTTGTGGCGAGAATGATTGGACCGCGGGTTTAGGCTAATTCAGGATCCGGGCGGGAGTGACAGGAGGAGCTTGTAGGTAGCTAAGTATGTGCCTGAGAACTCAGTTAACTTTCTTCTTCGGCTTTTTCCTTGCCCAGAAACACATTTGGGGTTAGTTCTTAGGTGACTATTAGTGAATAGTAGGCCTTTGAGGCCCTCGGAAGCCAGCCCCTTAATATATTATCAAGGCAAATGATCAGTACCCCGCTTCTCCTACGTCCTTGGTGTGCTTTCTTGAATGTCTTTGGTCAATGACTTAATGGCCAGAGGTGACATAATGTGAACATAGGTTATAATGCCAGAGTTTGAAGCTTGGTGGAGATCTTTTGAGGTAAGCAGAGGCCATGTTATTATAGATTCTAACAGACCCCCACAATAGGCGGAGAAGAAAGCAAAGGCAAGAGCCTGAATATTCGGTGCTCTTTGTGGGCTGTCAGTTCTGTGTTTAGTGCCAGGAAGTCCAAGTCGTATAAATGTCTCCTTAATATGGAGGCTTCCAGAACAGGCGAGAGCCTCTGGGTCCTGGGCATTAGTCTTACCGTTCCTCCAGTCACATAACTCCCCCTACAGTCAGCCCACTCTCTCCAGTTCTAGCCATAAGATTAGGAGCTGCAGATGAAACCTCATCCAAAACCAGGGATTAGGCACCCCCGCCCCCTTCTCGTCCCACCACTCCCATAAGGCCTATGGATCTCTTCTACCTGCCTCCCATACGCACCCTGACGAGGGACCGAACCCACAACCCAGGCATTGCCCCAATAGAGGATCAAACACTCAACTTCTCGGTTTACCGGATGATGCTCCAACCAGCTGAGCCACACTGGCCAGGGCTTGGGTATCTTTTATACACTCTTATCCTGTGCTCCCTAGAAACCATTAAATGAGTCATGGCACTAAGTGATCTTTCACATCATTCTTTACTAAGTCCTCTGGGCAGATGAGACCTCAGGACCTTTCTACTTCCCAAAGCCCATCACTGTCAGTGACACTAGGGCAAAGGGGAACTGACTCAAGGACCAGGGCACCTTATCTACAAACCCAAGCCCCAAGTGAACAGTCCTCTTATCTCCTCACATAACAGTAACAAGTTTCAGAGGTCCCAGTACCATCTAAGCCAGGTTTAGATAGACCTAGTTTATAAATAACCTAGTTTATAGCTTGGACTTGGAAAAAGAGAAAGAAAACCATCCTTTTCTCTTGCCAACTTTCCTCGTACCCAGCTTCATACCTACCAACCAATGCTCCTCTGGACTGGGGATCATAAAGGTATGTCTTACGGTAGGACTTCATAAAAAGAAGCCAAGCAGTACCCCAGAGCAGTGACCTCCGCTACCTCGTCGCTAACTTCAAAGCTCCACTGATCAATATTTGATCCTAATTTAGCATCTCACAGAGGATTTCCTCTTAACCCTAGAATAGTCTGACCTGGTTTCTTCTCTCTGGTTAATTATCCACAGAGACTAGCCAGCTGACCAGAAGACTGAACTCCAGTGCCCCAAGAGACAGGAGGCATTTTTTTAAATTAAAAAAAAAACAAAAAAACAACATATATATATTTAAATATTTATTTATTTATTTTTAGAGCGAGGGGAAGGGAGGGAGAAAGAGAGGAATAGAAACATCAATGTGTGACTGCCTCTTGTGCTTCCCCAACTGGGGACCTGGTCTGCAACCCAGGCATGTGCCCTGACTGGGATTTGAACCAGCGACCCTTTGGTTCACAGGCCTGCACTCAATTCACTGAGCCACGCCAGTCAGGAGGAGGCATTTTCAATGTCAGTCTACCTATGGAAAAATTACTAAGTAGCCATAAGGGTAACCTATTGGAAATCTAATGATTGGAGGGAGGGTGGGAAACGGTAATGCTTTAAGCCCTTTGACAGTGTCCTGGAGCCTACTGTCACGAGGACTATATGGACTTGTGTTGAAGTTGTTCAGCTGTGACATTTACTGCTATTAGGCCAATGGGAAAGCCGAGGGAGCAAATAGACTAAATGGTGTCTCTCAGGAGCTGGTTTAATTTTTCTGAAAGTGATAGGACCTGGGGAAGAAATTTAAGGGAAAAAGAATGGTACGGATAAAACAGCCAAGTGAGTTCTAGGCCCAAATATAACTAAGTGCCCAAGAACTTGAGGGGGCAAGGGAGAGAGGAGGCTGAGCACGGAGGTCATCTTGACCTTGGGAGAACCTCTTTAAAATAGACAAAGGCAATGGTGCCCTCTGGTGGCCAAGGATAAGTGCAGCCTAAACTTAAACTAAAACTACATCAGTAAACCAAAATCCTGTATTTAAGCTAAAATTAATGCTATTTCCAGATACTATTTAAATGTGGTACATGCATTATCTTAGTTAATCCTCACACTCTAAGGGATGTAAATAATATTAATATCTATACAGGGGAGGAAACCAAGGTTTAGATAAAGTATCCTGTTTAGGGATATAGCTTGTAATTGGCATTGCCCAAATTCAGACTTAGGTTGGTGTCACTCCAGAGCTGTATCTTAACTATTAGGCTGTTATATGGTGATGACTCTGAATTATCAGCTACAGCTCAGAAAGGGGACTTTTGAGTCATTGTTAAATGTCTCCTGGGCATATCAGTACCCTGTTTTGCTATATTTAAAAATATTTTAAAAGATAAGGAAATACAGTCTTAACTTATCTATAAAAACCTTTATACACCCATACCTGAAAAACATAAATGGTGACACTCTCAGAATACATAAAGTAGGGGAGACAAACATTTAGCACCTAAAATGACCAGGGGTATAGAAGGGGCTCCCTTACACAGAATAATCAGTTTAAAAAAATGGCTGAAGAGGATATAGTGTTTTTTCACTGTAGATTATTAGAATCAGAGGGCATGCGTTCAAACCTGGAAGTAGTTTTCAAAGAAAAGTAGTAGTACTTTCCATAGCCACTGGGGAACTATGTGGAGACTCCACTACAGGTGGCAAGGTTTAGCAGAAAGGCCACTGGCCTAGGGATAAGATGATCACTAGGGTTGAAGTCTTGGCTTCCTGCTGACTAGCAAGGTACAACCTCTTTGAGCTTAGTCTCTTCATCTGTAAAATGGGAGTAACATCTATTTAAGGTGTAAAGTTAATTCAGAACACAGGTTTCACTGTGTGAGTCCACTTATTGTTGTTGTCTTTTATTTTTTAAGATTTTATTTATTTTTAGAGGGGGAACAGAGGGAGAAAGAGAGGGAAAGAAACATCAGTGGGTGGTTGTCTCTTGTGAGTCCCCAAATGGAGACCTGGCCTGCAATCCAGGCACATGCCCTGACTGGGAATTGAACAGGCAACCCTTTGGTTTGCAGGCCGGCCCTCAATCCACTGAACCATACCAGCCAGGGCTGCATGAGTCTACTTATATGTGGATTTTTTTCAATTAAATATACAGTCAGCCCTTTGTATCCCCAGGTTTCACATCCACAGACTCAACCAACTGATCAAAAACAGTATTTTTGATCTCCATTTAGTAACCATGGACACAGAGGACCAAGTGTATGCATTGTTTGATGCCATTTTATATAAGGGACTTGAGCATCTGTATATTTTGTTGTCTCTGAGGGTCCTGGAACCAGTTCCCCACAGACACCAAGTTTTTAGGGAGACCAAAATTGTTTGTGGATTTTCAACTGTGTGGGGATTGGTGCCCCGACACCTACATTGTTCTAGGGTCAACTGTAGTAGTTCCTTTTCCTTGCTATTCACCCCAGTTCTTTATTTAAAGGAAACTTGTCCCTGCTCTGAATCCTTTTAACAGCAAAAAGTCCTCTGAAACTTATTTGTAAAGGACTAGATTTTCACATAATAGATTTTCCTAGTCACACCTGGATCTCATTTTAACACTGGTTTGGGGAATGTTTAAGTTCCATCATTTTAATGATAAATTCATTTAGAAGATATGTGTGACCAGATATGCACGGTTGGGTATACGTTCTGTCACAGGGGTCCCCAACCCTATCCCTGCTGCACAGCAGGAGGTGCGAAGCCTCCTCTGTATTTATAGCTGCCCCCCCCCCCGCCCCCACATTACTGCCTGAGCTCCTGAGCTCCACCTCCTGTCTGATCAGCGGCATTAGATTCTCACTGGAGCTGAGCCCTGCTGTGAACTGCGCATGCCAGGGATCTAGGTTACACGCTCCTAATGAGAATCTAATGCCTGATGATCTGAGAGGTGAAGCTGAGGTGGAGCTGAGGCAGTGATGCTAGTGCTGGGGAGGGGCTGCTAATACAGATTATCATTAGCAGAGAGGTTTGATTGCACAGAGACCATCATAAATAAACTGCTTGCAGACTCCTATCAAAACCCTATCAGTGAGTGGCGAGTGACAAGCTGCGTCTGGTGGGAGGCTATAAAGCCATGCCTACCCATCCACCCCCAGGACCATGGAAAAATTATCTTCCAAGAAACCAGTCCCTGGTGCCAAAAAAGGTTGGGGACCACTAAATACTAGGCTAGAATAATTTGTTATGGTGGGCTCCCAGAAGGCTTTAGATAAATTCATGGATTCCTTGTGGTAACCTGTAATATGAAATCAAAGATGTGCAAAGTATACCTTCCTAACCTTCCCAGGATCAAGTCAAAGAAGATAACATCTGCCCCTCCCTATGTAGGACACATTTCTGTGTACCAATGGCAAAGACTTGGACTGGAGAGTTCTTAACAGTTGTACCTTGACAAACTAGTGAGGTGCATCACAAGTAATTTGTTACCGATTAGCATTAAATTTATTTTATTTATTAAAACTTGTGAATAATTTGTTTTGTAAATTAAAAGCTTCAAGTTCCCTATATGAGTACTCTCACTTATACTTCTGATAAGCTTTCTGATGAAGAGTAAGATACTGAGTAGGTAATGGACAGAATCCCAGGTATACTCACAGGAATATGAAGCATGTGAACATTATTTATATGCACCACAGAAGACAAAAAGCTTAGTAACAGCTGCTCTGGAAAATTAATTTGATAGGATACAGCAATTTTATGAATGATGAGAGAAAAAATTAACACTGGACCTTGAGTTTAGCTGTCAACTAATATCAGGGTACTTGCTCTGAGCTATGTCATGTGTTAGATTTCATTGGGATTTGTGGTATAAGACAGCTTTGTTGAACACATTCATTCTGTGTGAAAGATAATAAGAGGCAAAAGGACTTAAAATAGAAGCTAGTTCACAGTTATATCAGATCAGATTAACTATTAGAAACATTAGCTTATAGATGCAGTTTTGCCACTACATACATAACTTTAGGACCTGTGGTTTCTCTGGACCTTAGTTTCTTCACATGTAAAATGGGCACAGGTGAACTAGGTGACCTCCAAGGTTCCTTTAGATTATCAAACACTTAATTTAAAAAGTCTTTAAAATGTTTATGCAAGTGTTCTCTCCCTGAGGCATTCCTGGGACAGAAATGTTCCATTCCAAACCCTGAGACAGCCATACCTCAGAATCAGGGTATTTAAAAAGCTCCTCAAAGAAGGTATCCTTTGTTTCATTCCTATGTCCCAGTACAAAATCTCTACATACAGAAAGTGAGGACAGACTTATAGACTAGATTGACAATAGCTAGTGATAAGGATGAAAAAGGGATACTTTAGTGTTGCTGTTGGCATCAAATCTAAAAACTCAGGTTATCAAATAAAACCTTTCATTAAATAACATTCCTTACCTAATTTCTCCCTATCTGAAAAAGCCCTTACTTTTCAGCTGAGTTGATCACATCCATTTCCCCCTTCCTGTATGATCTTGCTGATCCCTCCATCTGGAAGGGCAGGGAGGGAAGAATAATGCATGTCCATTACTTCCTTTGAGACCAAGTTCTGTCTTACTTTATGTTTCATCAGTATGAATACATGTACTTTTTAGAATCCTATACTATCATACTTCTGTTGTTTTGCTTATTCATAGAGGGTCCTCTTATCTCCACAATTAAACTTTAAACACATTGTATTGAGTAGGCACTGAATAAATGTTTATCTAGTTTGTCAGTGCAGTAGGAAACTCAGATGGCAAAAGAATGAAAGCTTCAGCCTCCTCCTACTTCTGTGCTATACCATTCCCAGAGCTCTTCCTTCCCTTCCCGTTTCTTTCTTGTCTGGACTCCCCTATCTTCAAACCTAATCTAAGCGCCAATACTGAACATGAAAAGACAACACAGTTCATACTTCGGTTTCATGTTTCTTCAATTCATTTCAGTAAAAACATAATATAAAAGGCATTGCCACCTTTGCCCCTCCTGGGGGTGATCCATCAGTCTGGGCCACTCCAGTGGTTCATAGCTCATCATGTGATATGTGCAGGGCATGGTCACACAGATCTGCAAATAGCACATAACAGTTTGAAGGAAAATGCCATTCTTATACTAATATATGCTACTATCAAGAAAATACCAAACTGATATACATAACAACCATTTTTGAGAGCATATGCTTTTAAATGACAAAACATTTCAATTATCCTCTCACCTGTACCTCAGATGAGAGCCACAAATTATGAAAGCTGACAGAAGAGAATGGATAGGAACAACCCAAGTCCCTAAGCCATGGGTAACAGAAGCCAACTCTTGAGCCAATATCAGAGGATTGAGGGTGGTAGGGACAAGCTAGGGAATGTGCCAGATTCCACAGAGCTGTGAAGACAGACAGAAGGTAAAGTGGGAGCAGCTTACCTGTTCGCTTACTACAAAGTTTGTCTTTAACGTTTTCAGCCTCTCGGGAAAAGAATTCAATGAGTTCATCCTCATATTCTTCCACAATGCTCTCACACTGCCAACCCAAGGGAAAAATGAGTGAGAGAAGGCAGCAAGAAGAGGCTTCTTGCTTCTGACTCCAGTCAGAACAAAGATATTAACCCAACTTTCCACTAGGTTCTCCAATAAGCCCCCATCCCAATTTCTAAGACCCAAGCTACCCATTTCCATAGCTCACCACAAACTTGAGGGTGCCACTGATGTCTGAATCAATTCGAATGCCCTGTAGATCCAGTTTACTGGATTCTCCATTCCGGCTCACTACACGTACATAATTCTTGCGGTGTGTGGAAGGATCAATTTGTTCCCCATACTCCTTCATCCGGTCACATACTTCCTCTAGCAGTTCTGTGAGGTGGGCCTCTGAGCGAGCGTAAGGCACCTAGAAATGTCCTCAGCCTTGGATCACACTCTTCTACCTCTGTACATCAGTAATTTACATCCTTACTTTTCCTTCTAAATCTAGCTCAATCAACCTATTCTAAAAAGCCTGTCCTACTTAAAAACAGTATGGCTTATCTGTGTAATTACAAAGTGCTTTCAAATAATGTATATGGTCTTTTTTTTACCTCATTATACAATTCTAAGAAATAAAACAGGTGTTGTTAGGTCCAAATTCTGAACAGAGACCTCTTTGATTAACCCTAGTCAACTATAAGTTCTTATTTGTTGAATTCCCTTAATTTTTATGGATGTAAGATTTTTTGTTTATTTGTTTTAATTAAAATGAGACTAAAACATGCCCTCAATAGGAGGGCATTAGAAAGGTAGGGTAGGCTTTGAGGATAACAACTATTAAATCATTTCACAAGCATTAGGACATTTATAATTTATTGTTCACTAGGTACAGCTTTGTTATGTATTATGTTTTCAGCTAAAATAGATTTCTTCAATACAAGGATGAGAACTTGTATTTCTTTTTTGAAAGAATGTTTGTGAATACCATATTGCCATAGTGAAAACATGAGTCACATGGATTAAGAATGTGGAGAAGGAGGCTGATCACGGTTACACATCTGCTAACAACATCTACAGCAGAAACAAAGTATCAAGGTTTGGAGCTAGGAAGCAAGTGCATAGGGTTTAAGTCTCCAGCCTCTTCCAAATGAGACAATCCTATCTTTCAGATACCTCTCTAGGTCAATGTTTTCTTCATTTCTATTAAACCAAGCTCCTGCTTAATTAGTTGAGTGCTTATTCCAAGTCAGAGTGAACTACTTTATTTGGTGAAACAGTAACAGTTACCTCGACCACTGACTGGCTGCCATCTGGATTGATTCGGAAAGAGCCCATCTGAATGGTCTTCTTGGGATCCACCTGGGCAATTTCCCACTCTAGTTCATCCACCAGAGCCCTGCAAGCTGGTGCAGGGTGGGGGGGGGGGGAGAAGGTAGGGCGAGGGGGGCGGAGAACCAACCCAGGGATTTCCATTCATTCTTACCCAGGCTTTGCATCTCATGCCCTCCCAAGGCTCTGCATTCCCCACCCTCCTTCCTCCCACTTCTTTGTGTCTTTACCTCCACAATGTAGATCCTGGCTCCTCCGAGTCCAGGCAGTTCCCAGCAGGGCCCCCAGAAGCAGGGCCAGCCAACCCCAGCCTTTCATCTTTAACGTGGTGGGGTTTCTCCACCTGGGTTTGGATTGGAGTAAAGCGTAAGTATTCGGAGCTGGCTCCATTCCCCCACCCATCCCTCATCCCAAGGCCTACAAAGGCCTCAGTGTGACTCTGGTTCTACTTTCCAGGAAATGGCCGGGATACAAAGGGGCTCCTCTGTTTCGGTGCTTGAGGACCCGGATTCCCCCAGGCGGCGGGTTAGAGCGCTAGGTCAGCGCTTGGTGCTCAGTCCCAGACACTACGTCGACAGGTGAGGCCCTAGATGCTGGTACTTCAGCGTCCTGCGAAGGGCTCACCAGGCTATGTGGCAGCTACGGAACGGAAGTCGGCGATTAAGCGCGGACGAGAGGCACAGAGGAGCTGTCGGCCCAGAGGTAGCGAGGTGGCTAGCCCGCGAGGAGCACACTTAATAACTAGGGTCTATTTGGACGCAGCACTGAAGATTACTGAATCCCCACCTCCAGCCTATAAACTATTTCCCCTGCGGACCAGCCCCCTTTTAAGGACCCCGCCATTGCCTTCGCTCCAGTCCATTCCCGACCCTCAGCGCCACTCGCATCCGTCCTACCTCTGTTACCAGGGCCGCCGCCGTGGCCCAGGCGCTAGGAGATGACCCGCCTCTCACTTAGCTCCCGACCCTGCACCTGGCTGCGGAGAAGAGAGGCCGTCCGGGCTTCTCCAGAGTGCCCCGGCGACCGCCTGAGCAGCTCTCCGCACCTCAAGTGGGTGCCTAAGCAGGGCTCCGATTCACTGCGGTGCAAGCCCCACACCAGAGACGGACTCCACGCCCGCCCATCTACTCTCGCGCGAACACGCAGCTTAGGACTGACTCCAGGCAGCGAGGAGCCGGGTGGACCGAAGGACCCAGATTTGCGTGGCGAGCAGCTCCAGGTGATCCCTAGGGGTCAGCCGAAGAATAGGAGTGGCCTGCAGCAAGGACAGGTCCTGGAGTGGTATGTGGAGGCAGTCAGGCGCATGTGTGTGTCACTCTACATAGGCTAGGATCTTCAAAAACAAAGGTGCACTAGCGGCCAATAAGAAGTCCTAGTTGTGATGCTCGGGAAACTACATCTCCCAGGAAGCACCGCAGTACCAACACCAAGCCTCCGTTGTTAGCTACAGGTTTTAAGATACCCTGGGGCCTGTAGTTTGTCAGCTTCCCCACGCTCCTACAGTTAACGGGTAAACCCTACTGTATGTCTTAAAAGAATCCGACCTGAGGGTACTAGGCAGCCACAGCAAAGACCTAACATTTTCCATAGATATTATATTTCTCCAATATCTTAACATTGGAATCCACAGAGCTTTACCTTCACGTCTAGGTAGGAAATTAAAAGCCTTAGGTTTTCCCAGCTGTTAATTGTAAGCCAACACAAAAAAAGGGAGAGGAGGACTAAAGTCAAAGAACCTCACACTCTGGTTACCAATGAGATGACAGTCAAATAATTTTTTAATTTTATAAAACATGCAGTTTAAAACAAAACTTAAAAAAAAAAAAAAAAGAAAACAAAACTTGGGACAGGAGAGTAGAGTGGATGGAAGACAGAGGCTTCTCAGCTGTCAGCAGGAGTGAAGCCAGCAGCCAAGCTTTGTCCTGGACCCAAAGGCCCTTTTGGCAACGCTGTGTTGGCAACACTGGTTTGCTAGGGCCACCAACATTCTACGTGTTGGCTTCCTGGCATCCCTCAGGCAGTCAGAGACTTGAGCTAAATCTTGTACTGTTGATTCCGATGACTGTCCAGTACTTCAGTCCTTAGCCAACTAGGAACTGAAAGTCTTAGTTCCAGGATCTTCTTTGCCGCGATATTAATTACCCAGGATATTTATTAAGAATACCAGTTATTTACATCTGGGCCAATTCTATACTTTGTTTCTGTCCCACTGTTTTTTGCCAAGGATGAAAACGGAATCTGGCTGCTAGACCCTTTGCAACAGTTCTGCATTCCAGTTCTATTAATAGCACCATCTGTAAACCCTGAGTAGGTCCAATTCTGGAAGTAGACAGGGTATAGCCAACTTAGGAAGCCATCTCCCAGTTCTGGGACCACAGAACACTGAAGGAAGAGGCTGTAGTTCCTTGGGAGGAGGTGAGGTCAGAGTGCCAGCACTGAGGAAAAAACAGCTGCATCTGTCAGAGACAAAACCAAAAACATTGGCTCTTAAGGTGAATGGAGAAAAAGCACCTATGAGTCCTCTTAGGAAGGAAAAATGCAAGAGAAAAGAGGGCATGGACCTGCCCCAAACATTTTAGAAGTGCGCAAAAGGCAGTTAGGACCAATGGGCAGTTTCAATAAAATCTGTTTCACTGACTATTGGGAGGATTAAATGCTTTGTAAACTGTTAAGTGCTTTGCAAGAATAGGGTAGAGTTGGTACTGTTGTTAACATCATCAGCATCATCATTATGGTGAGTATAATCTTCACATATGCAATTAAAACCCACCCAGTCCAGTTTCCCTTGTCCCATCCCAGGCCTTACTCTTGGGACTTGTCTGGCCCTCAGGCTCAGGCACCTTCCAATCCAGCTTTCGGCCCTTCTCGTAAAGACCCTTGAGCACTTTGTGGAAAGACTCAGGCTCAGTGCCATTTTTGCTTAGCTCTAGATACTTTCGGTAGAGCTGAAGGGCTGTGCGAGCATCCTCGATACTATCATGGGTCTCCCCTTGAATCTTCAGGTCTGCGGGAAGTAGAGGCGGAATAGTTTGGGACCTAGCAAAAGAAGGTAAGAATATGTCCCCCACTCCCACCCCCAACTCCTAATAATAAAAAACCTGACTGCCCTTAAAGGAAGGAGCCAAATAGCATTCCTTGTGCACAGGAGGGATACTGAAGCTAATTAAATCCATTAATAACTTCACCACTAACTCAGGATCCTCCCTACTCCCTTTGGCCCCTCAACACTTCTCCTGCTCTTAATGAACACCAAAAGGGTCTTCAAGGCAGAGCAACTCACCCAGAAAGTACCAAGCAAGAAATCGCAGGGAAATCATTCGTTTTCGGGGCATGTGAAACAGATAGACAGTGTCAAGGACTTGGTCCTTGGGCACCTGGCAGGGATAAAAGAATGGGAGACTGAAGGTAGGGGATCCGTAATTTCCCATTTCCAGAAGCACAATGTATATACCCTAAGGAGCCCACACTCAAAGAAGACTCTTAAAAAAACCCTGCCCGAACCATGAGGTTGATGACCCGGAAGTCCTTCTGCAGACCATGACCCACAAACTTGACTCCAATGTCTATGAGAAAACGAAGCTTTAAGTAGGTAGACTTGAGAGTTGTGAGGTGCTTAGAGGAAATCTTGGCATCGAGATCTCCTGGCTTTATCCCTGAGTATTGAGTCAAGTAATCCACCACCTAGGGATAGAGAAAAGGACACATTTTCCAGGAAGTTAGGTACAGTCCCCCCCTACCGCTCTTCCCTGGGTTCTAGGGTACTCTATATAAGCACAGGGTCTGCCTCACTTGCATTTTCATATCCTAATACCTGCTCCTGTGTAGAAATGTAATCATCAATGAAGGGGATACCCTCATTGGGTCCCTGGCCCCGAACACAGGTAATCCTAGCTACAGACATCTGGCTTGGTTTGATGGTAGACTTGGTGCCATCACTGCGCAACTCTGCTTCCTCCTACATGGAAGAGTTTATAAGGAAATCAAAGAAAAGCTTATGACTCCTAATATCCCAAGTTCTGTTCCAACACTCTATATTTTTGGTCTTGGTTACCTCATTAAGGGTGACAAACTCAGCATCCAGGCCCACCAGGTCCCCAACTTGTGGCATCTCATTCAGCATTAGCGGAATAAAGGTAGTATGTGTTTTCCGCTGCTTCCGTGCTAGTGAGGCTTCAGCCAGCAGGACACTTGCCTCAATAGGGTTCTTGACTGGAAGGAGAGTCCAGAAGACACACTGCTGGGGACAGGGAAGTGACCAAGGGAGGGAAGCCCAGGGTAGCTCACCAGGGACTGGGTCTACAATAATTAAAGCGTATAAATGAAAAGATGAACAGAGCAAATGGATGGAACAGGTAAATAAAAAATTATCAAGGAATGTGGTAAGGGGAAAAAACTCAACAGAAAGGAAAGAATAAAATTTTCACTTCAGAATTTAGCTTAGAAAATTCAGAAAAATGAAGTTACAGAGAAATTCCAGTTTAAAGGCACCAATAAGGGCCTTAATAAGGAGTTCATGTCCAAAGGAAGAGATCTTCACTTGGGGATGAGAATGATTAGACTCAAAATCATAACCTTAGCCACTCTGATCAGACTTTTCCCCATCACCTCTTTCCCATATACCCTCAGGAGTTTCAGCTTCTAAATTTAAGGCTTTATGAGCAGGAATCTCTGTAGTATCCCTGGAAATATTAACATTGGTTAGAGATCCTAACCTTTTAAAAAAATTTTTACTTATTTAAATCCTCACCTGAGGATATGTTTATTGATTTTGGCGCTAGGAGAAGAGAGAAAAAAACATCAGTTGGTTCCCCTATGTGCCCTTACCGGGGATCTAACCCACAACCTTCTGGAGTATGGAACGATGCTCCAACAAACTGAACCACTGGCCAAGGCCTAATCTTTTTGTTTTTTAAAGCTTGCCTCCACTTTTTAAAAATTTTTTAGTTGGGGGTGGAAATCAATTTGTTACTCCACTTGTTTATGCATTCGTTGGTTGCTTCTTGCCTGTGCCCTGACCAGAGATCGAACCCACAACTTTGGTGTATCAGGACGATGATGTAACCAAATGACCTATCAGCCAGGGCACAGATCCTCATCTTAACAAGCTACTTCCTAGGGCTCTTCCTGAAGACCAATCTAAACTACCCACACCTTGGGACTACTCTTGTATCACTTACTGTTCAGGCTGTATCTGGAATTAAGATTCCTTTTGATGTAATAAAGGATAGCAGGCACTTTCCAATTCATGTCAAACTGCACAGCTTCATGCTATAAAGGAAAAAGCACTTAATGGCCAACATATATGCACCTTTTCCCTTTTTCCCAAGTCAGACAGAAGATAGGACTCAGGTGCTATTTTTGGCTCTGCTAATGCTTTTTATTCTTGAGAACCCATACCTCCCTCTTGAATTTGTCCAGCATTCTGTAGGAAACTGAGGATGAGAATGCTAGGAAAGGGGGAGATGAAAGGGGGAACACAATGTGTTACAACTAACCTTATCAATAGGTTCAATAAGAAAGTCATTGAAGAGATACCACTGCTGGTGGGTAACGCCCTATGGAGATACAGAGAAAGACTGATGCCAAAGTGATGGTGGGACCACTCTGGCTCAGACTGAAGATAAGGACAGATCTGGGATTCCATTCTGGCCACCACCAGGAGTGTCCCAACCCTGTATTACCTCACTCACCTCCTTGCGTTGGTGGTACGTCTCTCCAACTTTGATGTGAGCCACCAGGCTGCCCCCTGTGCGCGAGTCCAGGATGTGTACCACAGTAGCCATCAGGTCATACACATAGACACCATGTTCCTCCTCTGCCCTGGCTGGGCCCCACTGTGAGGGGGGTACCCAGGCTGCTAAGCTAAGTTTAAGGATGGGGAAGGAAGGGGAACGGGGATAGAGGACAGGAGTTTGGGGTATGGAATGGGGCATCAGGGTGGGTTATCTCCATCCTAGCCCATCTATGACTCCCAACAATAAACTTAATGATGCGGGAAAAGCCCACTACTGGTAAATCCTGAACCTTATTCCCTTTCTTTTCCCTAACTAAGTTCCATCTTCCCCCTGCCCTGCTGCTGCCCCATCCCTCTCTTCCTTATATCCCTTCCTCTTCCCAGTTTTCCAACAACCTGCATCTCATCCCCATCAGTCCAATTGCAAACATCCAGTCCTTTGTTCTTGGTCATCTTCATGCGAATAGAGAAAGGAAGCCAGACATTCTTCAACTCCTCAATGGAAGAACACATCAGCATGCCCTCCGGACCCCCTAGTTCCTTCCTGTCAGGACAGGAGAATTGGAAATTTGTTCTGAGGAGATACAGCCGGTGACAAGAGGAGCCACTGGGTAGTTCAATACTTCGATCACTCCTAAGACAGTACCTACCAATCAGCCAAAGCAAATTCCTTGCTCTTGGAGATTTCCCCACCATGTTTCTTTATTGCCATCTTGAAGGCAAACTAAACACAAAAGAGAAAATATGGTTCCTCAGGAATATTAGTCACTTATGGCGGTCGACCATAAGAAAAAAGTACTCCCTAAAAAAAAAAAAAAAAGAAAAAGAAAACTCCTGAGACCCTGTTTCCAGCCCCAGTCCTTACCTCAGCCTGCATTCTCCAGAAATCAGCTTCTTTTGAGCTGTTCACTTCACAATTGATGACAAGAATATCTGGCAGATGGCGGATGTTGCGTGTCTGAATCTGAGAAGATAAAACAAACAAGTGATGGAAGGAAGCCTACAGGAAAAGAAACCTAGACAGGAGCAGTGAAACCTGGATCTTCATCCTCAAACTGGGGTTCTTTCCACTCCCTAGAGATTCCTGGATGGCAGTGCTCACCTAGCCAGTCCCAGGTAAGACCATAGCTGAGTCCCCAACATAGCAGGACTCTAGTCCAGTATAAGAGCCCACTCACCGTGGGCTGGTACTTTTCACAGTTGTCACACCAGGCCTGTGTATTCTGCTCCAGGCAGATGCTTCGCTTTAGCACCTGAGCAAAGTCACAGTTCTTCCCAGTTTTATCTGTGGGGAAACTGGGTACTTCACTCCAGGTTCTCCCTTCTATCCACTGTTAGTGTTAGCCCCCCAACACCCTCTCCTTGATGTTAGAGGACATTGGGAAGCCTTCCCAACCCAGCTGCGGGGTATACCACTGTTGCTACCCTCAGGGTAGGAGAGCGTGAAGAGCAGGGTAGATGAGGCTCGCACGGTCTCACTGCCACAGCGGCAGAGGCTGCAGTTCTCCATCTCACAGCTGAACAGCTGCCCAATGACAGAGTCCCCCGATGAGCAAAAGCTGCTAAGAGTGGGGAGGGCGATATATGTGCAGTGAGGGTGTTAAGAGACCCTATAAGTCATAGAGGGGCCTGTCATAGTAGCTTTAACTATTCCTGTCCCAACTCCATACCTGCCTCCAGCACCTCGATAAGCCTGGGGTACTTCCAGCTCCTGCATATCTTGATGCAGCTGAGTAAGAATGAAGCGATTCCACCTCTGGATGAGCCTGGCCAGATTTCCCTTGCCTGAAGCCTCATCCGAGTCAGCCAGGATCAGACCAAGGGCTGAGGCCTCGGGAATGGTGCGGAATGCCCGAAGAAAATTACTGCCCTGGAATCCAAGAAGTGTGTTGGTGGAAAGAGGTTATTTTCCCTTTCGTGGCCATTTGCACAGCAATGTCTCTTGACTACTAGCCATCTGCCTTCCTCTTTTATTGTCCCAGGTCTCCAAGCACTGACCTGACAAGGGTCACCTCGGGAGAGGTCCAACATGTGGAAGAGGAAGCCCAGCTCACATGCCAGGCAGAACTCCTTCTGGCAAAGGTGGTTCTGGATTAGGCAGCGAACGGGCTCCAGGAAATAGAGTACCTGGAGGGAAGAGCAGGAGAAATGACAAAGGCCACTGCTACAAGGAGGAAGAGACTGGTAGAGTAAGTGAGCTGGGGGAGAATCCAAATCAGGAGTCTCCTGAAGGAGTGGAGCTCAGAGAGGAAACTTGAAGGCTTTGGAGCAACAAAAGAAAAAATGGTAGAGGGGCCATGGTAAAGTAGGCCTGGGTGGGGAGACATGGAAGGAGAGTAGGAGTTATGGGACCACAGACAAGAAAGGCAGCAGGCACAGTGAAGGTACGGGAATACCCACTCTTACCTGGATCATGCAGTTACAGTAGGCATTGGGGATGTGGGGCTCTAATCCAGCAAAGAGGGTCTTATTGTAGTGTTTGAAGTCAAAGTCCTCTAGCCCTAGCTTGGAGTATTTGATGGTTACCTGAGGCAAAAACAGTCTAAGCAAGATAAAGAAATCCTCAAAGTCCCTTAGCCCTAACCTTCCCCAAAACCTCCCTCCTGAGTCCAGTGTGGTAGGTGAAAGCCTCCCGACTGAGTCCTTCAGTTTTTTCTCATATGACCCTCTTCCCTGGGAACTTTTCCCTTCTTCCTTCCTTGGTATCCCCCAGTACCTTACGGTATTTCTTAGAGACCATGTGGAGATGTGGCTCCTCTTCTCGCCCTACTGGTGATTCAGTGACCTGGCTGAAGCTGTCAAATTCACTGTCTGACTCCTTGAGTCGGTAAGGAATCTAAATTTTTAAAAAGAGGTAACCTGGTTGGATGTCTTAATCATCTTTGTTCCCCCAACACTGAAAGAGTCACCAAGTCCTCAACCTAATTGCATAGGGTTTTCACCATTCACTTCTTTTTATTCCCACTGCCATCAACCAACCTCATCACAGCTGGACAACTGTGACGGCTTCCATACTGGGCTCCCCACGGTCACTCCATCCAGCATGCTGCTACCAAACTAACCCTCCCAGAGTGCCCCTTTCAGTCATCACTTCTTCCACACTGGATTTCAAGGCCTCACAAACAGGCCCTTTCCTATCTCAATCTCTCATTATTTCCCTGTATAACAGCCATTCCAGCCAGACTGGCTGGTATAGCCATTGTCCCCATTAGGCACCTATTTTACAGTTATGCCTCTTGAGACCTTTACTAACACTCACCTCTCATCTTTAGCGTGCTCTGCTGTTACTATCTACTTATCCATCTCTCTCTCCAGCTCAGTACCTACCTCTTTCAGTATGCACACCCTGACCACCCTGGCCCAGTGTAAAACTTTCCCTCCAAACAGCTCTGGCGATGAATGCTTATAATATTCCTCTAGCACTTAACAATAGTTATGAATAGGTTCTATTTTCACCAACCAAATACTAAACTTTTTAAGAGCAAGGACTCTTTATCTTCTATGTCTCTGAATCCTCCCTAACACCTAGCATAGTGCCTTCAATTTAGTAGGCTTCAAAAAACCTTTACTGGGCCCGTTGCCATGGTGGCTGTATACACAGCCCAGCTGCCACACCCGGCTTTCTGTCGCAACAGTTGCAGCGGTCGACACACTGTGGGAGGGCTGCTACCTCTAGCGCAGTGACTGATGGACCCACATGTAGAGATTCAGTCACCCTCTGACTTCCAACCATGACCATCACCACCAACCACCATTTCTTGAGCACCTCTCTGTGCTGGGCGCTGTTCTGGACATTGAGGGGGAATTCAAGAGATAAAAGGCACAGTCCTATCCCTCAAGAAGCCTGTAATTTAATTTGGGAGCTTAAATCCACTCAAATGAGATGGCATAAGAATAACACAAGCATTATTTCACTAGAATGAGTACTAGGAAAAAAGTTTATGCATTTGTCCACGTCAAACCTACCAATGACTTTGCTCATGAAATGATCAGATAGAGATGCCAATAAAACCATTGATATTTACTTAAAAAAAGATACTAGCCCTGGCTGGTGTGGCTCAGAGGACTGAGCACTGGCCTAAAAACCAAAAGGTTGCCAGTTCAATTCCTGTGTAGGGCACCTGCCTGGTTTGCAACCAGGTCCCCGATTTTGGGGCATGTGAAAGGCAATAGTATTTCTTTCCCTCTCTTTCTCCCTCCCTTCCCTTCTCTCTGAAAATAAACAAATAACATCTTAAAAAAAAAAAAGATACTAGGAGAGGAGTTGTCAATAGCGAGCAGACAGACTGGTCATTAAAGCTGAATGAAGCGTTCCATCATGCCTCCCAAGACTTGGTTTATGAGAGTCACAAAGGATGTGGTTTCTCAGGCACCGATAGCTATAATGGTAATTTAGTTAATTAACTTTTTCTTAAGAACCTGTGGAACCCCCTGTGGAGGAAGAGGTGCAAGTATCATATTACATGGTAAGTAAAATATAACCTCAGAAAAATTTACTAAAAAGAAAAACTACTGATAACTAGTAAAGGAAAAAGGAGAAATGCTAGTAGGCTAGGGTAGGGGAGGGCTGCCCACTGTACATACCTGATTACGCAGCCTGGTACGTGGATTAGGTGCATAGCCAATGAAACCCACCTTCTTCATGGTGCGCAGAATCTCTGCATCCACAGGGGGTGCTCGCCTAGAATGTAGTACAGTTCTAAGGTTTGAAGGTTGTGGTGTCTGCCTATCTAATCCCCAGTCCCCAAGGGGCCAGATAAAAAGAAAATACTGAAAGTAGACAAAAATCAGAAAAGAAGTAGAATAATAGAGAATCCCTGTATCAGCCCTTTCCCTACCCCACTTTTGGCCCAGATGTGAGTTACAACCTGGGAGCTGGAGCAGAGTTGGCAGCAGGCCAATCAGAGAGAAGTGTGTCAGTGGTGAGTGGGACAGGGATGAGGGAAAGAGGCAACAGGTCCTGGCTCCAGTCCAGTGGAGGCAGTGAGTCCACAAGACAGGGCAAAGCAAACTCAGTCTCCCGGGAGTAGGGGTTGAAGGAAGGCTCAGGGGAATCAGTCCACAGGTGCACACAGCCCTCAGAATCTCCAAAGGCCAGGGCCTGCTTGCTGGCTGACACATCAAACGTCATTAACAGAGGCCCCACAGGATTCACATGAAAGATGTCTGCTGGGTTGGCCAGGCCTGTGGGTTCACAAAACTGGCATTGCCCTAGGAAGGAGGAGGAAGCCCATTGAGCGAGCCCTGGAAGGTGAAGGGAGACATCCTTTTATGCCCTTCCTACCCTCTTCCCGGGGTATCAAGGAAAGAATGGGCCCCAAATCCATGCCTAGAGCTAGAAAGAAAATCATCTGACACCTTCCGATAAACCTCGGGGAAGTATGCTATGCAGCAAAGGGAAGTTCTAAAGTTGGTTTGCCTGCTCCACCTTTCATCTTTTTTCTGTGTTCTTCACACCAAGGGAGACAACAAAAGCTTTAATCTCTGACCAAACTTAAGTGAGATCCAGAGAACCTACTGAAAGGTTACTTTTTCTCCAACAAAGAGGTTCCTGGAGTATACTTCCTCTAGCACCTAGTTCCCCCTTGCTCATCAACCTCTCTTACACCATCTTACATTCCCTTCATACCTGACTGGGAGATGATAGCAAGACGAGAAGTGTATGTAGGGATGAAACGCAAGAAGGCAGGATCCACATGCACTTGAAGTGGAGTGATGGCACGCATCATGCGCAGATCATACACCTTGAGGAAACGGTCACAGGCGAGTCCAGTGAGGCGGCTGGAGAAGCCACAAGTGGCCAGCAGATTGCCGTGCACGTCAAAATCCGACAGACTCCCTGAGAAAGCATCAAACTCGTGCTCCACCTTAAAAGTACGAAGGTCTCGAAGGGAAATCTGAAGAAGAGACAACTTGCTTATCTGCCAAAGCTGTTATCAGGAAGAGTATCTGCTACCTACTGAATCCTGTGAGGCCCCTACTAAGCCTCTAGATATGGGCAATTAAAGCACACAAAAGGCAAAAAGAGAAGCCAAGAGTTGAAAGGGATCCCAAAGAGAACTTGTTTACCCTTTTGCCCCTAAGGTACCTAGTTACAACAGAAAACATGAAAACATCAGGCTGAAAGATTAATCTCATAGTATAACATGGCTGGACAGGAACTCAATTCACTCCTCCCTTCCCTCCAACTATAGGCACTGCACTGGAGAACAGCTGAGCCCAGTCACATATCTGGTGAATAAGGGCCCCATGGTGGGAGGAAAAATGGGACTTAGCCACCTTGCCAGATGTGTGGCCACAGAAGAAGAAGCGGTTTGTCTGTCTCATGATGGTGACCCCAGGTGTCTCAACTGCATACTAGGGAAAGAAGAAGGAGAAACCAGTGAGAATGATTCTTCCCACAAACCAAAAGAACAGAAAGGTCACACACACACATCTTAGGCACGTTCCCAGCTCAGGTATCACCCACTGCCCCGCCACAATAAACTCAGACCCTGCTTGGGTCTTTCCTGCCCCAGGCTTGTACCTTCTGAGTCTCCTGGACAGTGTTAAGGTCAATCTCCAATATGTGGTTCTGTAGCCCACCCACAAGCAGTGTGCTGCTGTCAGTCAACAGAAGACTGTGCATATCCTCACTCTCGTCCAGCCTGTGGAGGAGAGGAAAGGCTAAAGGGCCAGGGTCTCCAAAGCTGCCAGTCCTTTAGCCTTCCCATTCTATGAGGGACTCTCTCTCAGTCCAGAGCTGAGAAGTCACTTACAGATAATCAAATATAATGAGGCCCCCACGGGCCATATACTTGAGGTTGTTCTTGGTGAGAAACAGGATACCATTCTCCAGGCTCTGGATCTGCCGAATGTCATCATTGCCATTGACCTGAAAGGATGAGTAGCGCTCCAAGGCAGGGCCGAAAAATGAAGTGGCATGACCCTGTGGGGGACAAAAACGATGAAACACCTGAGTGGAAGGGCAGCACCATCCCAGATACAATTCAGGAGCCAGACGTTGCTCAGCTTGTTTCCATTCTTGCTTCCTGGCCTTTCTGGCTAGCAGCAACTAAAGCAAAAAGCTAGGCACCAATCGTAGTGATAAACACACTGAAAATACCATCTTATGTTTGTTTAATACTCTACAAAGTACTTTTGTAAACTGTACCTCATTTTATCCTCAGAATGACCCTGCTGAGCGGGTAATGGCTCCATTGGTTAGAACAGGGTTCAGAAGGTTAGGGACATGGGGCCTGATCCTCCACTGGCGACCTGGCTTTCTTATGTTACCCAATCAAGTCTTAATCTTTACCAGCCATGAAGGAAACGTGTCCTGTGGGTCACAGGCTGGAATACAGAATGTAAGACTCATTCTACCCTTGGCTCCTATGTCATTCACTGCTGGCTTCTCTCCTGACTCTTAGCTCATCCCTCTCTTTATGTGCTCCCCTTTTTACCACTCTTTCCCCCCACCCCCAATATTTTGTTTTCTTTTTAGAGATGGGAAGGGAGGAAGAAAGAGGAAGAGAAACATCTCTCACCTGCCTTCAGCAGGGGACCAGGCCTGCAACTCAGGCATGTGCCCGGACTGGGAATTGAATAGGCGACATATTGGTTTACAAGCCAGCGCTCAATCCACTGAGCCACACCAGCCAGGGCCCCTCTGGCCACTCTTGAAATATGGCTATTCCCAGCCCACTATCTTCTCACTCTACTTGTCTTCCTAGATAATCCCATCCACTCTCAAGGTTTTAATTATCCATTTTTAAGCTGATGAATCCTTCTAATTCCTTCCCTAGTCCAGACCACTGCCTCAAGCTTTAGATTTATACATCTACTAAATATATAAGTCTAAACATCTCTTTAGAGATCTCATTAGAACCTCAAATTCATTACAACCTAAATTAATTTCATGACTTTTATCTCATTTCAATTCATAACTGTATTCCCTATGGCACCACGATCTACCCAGTGGACCAAGTCACTGGTAGTCATCTTGTTTACTTCCTAAATATGTCCCAAATCTGTTTTCATGTATACATCTCTACAGTGCTTCATTCAGACCTTCGTCATATTTTATGTCAACTACTACAACCACCTGAAAAATGACCTCAGAAGGCCCTGCTTCATTCCCCCTTAAATCAAACAATAGACTGCTACCTCAGTAATCCACCTAAGTTGCCAATCAGACCTTATCATTCTGGATAAAAATCTTTGGTGGCCTGAAGGATCAGGTCCAAGCACCTTTAAGATAGCATATGGGGTTTTCTAGAATGTTTTTTCCCCCAGATATCTGCACAGCTCCCTCTCTCCCTTCTACATGGATTAACATGGGCATCTGGCCTGCACCCAGGTCTCTACTCAAATATGACTTTATTAAGAGACCTTCCCTGACCAACTATCTAAAATAGCAACACCTCCCACCCTTCATTACCTTAACACCTTTACTGTACTTTATTTTTCTTAAGGATACTAAGCAACACCTGATATATAAGGGAGGACCCCAAAAAACATGGAATTATCCTCTGGAGGGTGGGCCCCTTGTAGTACAGGCTTCCCCTGCTAGGTGAGTGCTCCAGGAACCCATCTGTATCAGTGTACCAACTGATGTTACTGTGAGAGGCCGTGAGAGGCTTCAGTTAATTTTTTCTGAAGACTCTTTCAATGCGTTTACCCATTTCATGATGGCTGATTTATGAGTGCACCTACCCACACCATTCTGAGTGTTCAGCAGTTTCTGACCAAAAACTGCATGACCCCACATGCCCAACCCCCCCGTTCACCCAATCTTGCCTTGAGCGACTTTGTTTTGTTTCCACAGATGAAAAAAGTCCTCAAAGGGAAATGTTTTGCTGATGTGGAAAAGGTGGAACAAAAAACAGCAGAAACACTAAAAGGCATCGAAATGAAATCAACAAGTTCAAAAACTGTTTTGAGCAGTGGAAAAATGTCTCGATAGGCGTATTACATCAAATGGACAGTATTTTGAAGATGACTGAAGTTTCAACATGTAAAGATAAATACACATTTTTTAATAAATAAATTCTGGATTTTCTTGGGTTTTCCCTTGTACTATAAATTATTTTTGTTCCCTTTTAAAATGCTTATTCCAAACTTAGACCCCAGAACAAGGTCTGGTACCTAGTAGGTGCTCAAAAAATACTGGTTGAATGAAGAAATGTCTAACTCTTCAGCTTCATCTTCTAGTCCAGTAAATCTTAATAGTTTTTAGTTCCTGCATCCTGTAATCGCTATGCCATGTGATATATTGGGAATTTTTATTTATCCCATTGCTTGTGCCAAGAGAGCATTTTCCTCTTTTCTTCACCTGACTTCTGCTCATCTCTTAGGACTCAGTTCAGCTGTCCCTTCCTTCTGGAGGTCCTCTGACTCTCCTCTATGCTCACCAGCACCCAGTACATATTTTCAAACAGTTTAGTTTCTTCTAAAAGTACTATAAATTATCTGTTTATATGTCTTTTTTCCTCATTGTTCTGTAAACTCCTTGAAGCAAAGAGTCTGTTTTATTCAGCTTAATCCCGTGCCTAGCCTAGCAGTAAGTACTGCCAACGTATCACCAGAAAAACCTTTTCGTTCTTTGCAATGTAAAAACAATTCATACCCTATGTAAGATAAATTAGTAAACCAAGGCTAGTGTGTTATCTCTTCCAAAATCTTTGGGCTCCCAAGCATATTGGCAGTATGGATACACATTTTTTAAAAATAAGCATTGATAACTGCTCTGAGATATAAAATCAGCCAGACAGAATGATTCCACGTAAGATATATAGAAACATACAATAACCATTCTATAATAATAAAAATGGGGAAAAAAGGAGCATTAGAAATTGGATTTGGATGGCTATAGACTGACAGTTATCAAAAGTAATCAGAGTATGGAATGGCAAATTGTGGTAGAAGTAGAATGGCTTCTGAAAAAGAACACCTATGTAAGTCATCCCTGGATCCCATTACTCCCTTTCTCCTGGCTTGACTTAGAGACCCAGCTATCTCTCATCGCTTCAATTCTGGCTCCTTGCTAAGCAGCTAAAACCAGATAAAACACATCCAACATCTCCCTTCAGCCCTTGCAAAGGGGTACAATTCTTACCCCGTGGCTTCCCACCCACAGCATCTCCTCGTGCAAGTCAAAGTGGGAGACGGAGACAGGCACACCCACTTCAGCCACCACACTGTGCAGTTCAGAGTAGACACCTTCCATTATGTGCACTGACTCCTGGACAGGAAGAGCCTCCAAGGCCACTCCCTCTGGGTCCAGCTCCACATTCTGTAGCAGACTTGGGTTCAGGTGGGCATCCAGGACAGGGTCCAGGGCAGAATGCATGGCCGGGGCATACTCTGCCAGTCCAGGGTCCAGACCCTCGAAGTTCATGATGATGATTGCAGCAAATCAGACCCGTTTCACACCCTACCTTGCCACAGCCCCTTTAGATGCCTGACCCAACCTTCAGCAGGACAGCACCAGTGGGCATCCTAGCCTGTAAAGGGAAAGAGGTAACTAAGTCAGGAGTAGACCCAGGTACTTGTATTTAGTGTGTTACATGTTATCTAGACAGGAGGAAGATGCAGCAGGCAGGGGATGAAGCAGGAAGGAATGGGTGAGGGACAGCAGGGCAGAGGTGGGAGAAGCAGCCTCCCTTCCTCTTCTCTTCTATGCCCTCTGTACTGCCCCCGACCCAACTATCTAACCTAACCCTTGACTTCCTTTTCACTTCTCTTCAGGCCTGCTCACTTGCCTGGTTCACACCTGAACCATCAGCGGAAAGAGCAGCAATGGCAGAGGAAGGAACTGGATAAAGCGGGGTAAGGTGCTAATTCCCCAGAATTAGGGCTGGAGGTGTAGGGATGCGAGATGAGAACAAGAGGAGCCAGTTTCCCAGAATCCTCTGTAATGTTACCCAGCATTCTCTAGGAGAAAATAAGAACGGCCAGTTACCCGAAATTGGGGCGGGGGTAGGGAAACGTGATATAAGTGGCTAGTTACCCAGAATTCCCTGGGGGACCCAGAGAAATCAACTACCCAGAATTCTCCCCCGCCGGTGGGGCAGGGAGGGTTTAAGGCAGGGGCAGATGTGTTCCTACGATGCTTACGGGGGCTGGGTCATTACCAAGATTTCTCCATGGCGGATATTTTGGAGCGCGTGGAATTAAAACGAGTAGGGGGAGAACAAGCGCCGTCAGCTCCGTGGGAAATTCCAGTTTCCCCAATTCTCCCCCGCGCCTCGGGCTCAACCGAACTCTACGACGGAAAAAAGGCGGATTTCCAGTCGCAGTTGCCAATCAGGAAGGGCTTGGGGCTCACCTAAGCCAATCAGTAGGAAACGGGTTCAGACGGCTCCGCGAGGAGACTGGTGCGCGAAGTTGAGAAAAAAAAAAAAGGTTACGGCACGCCGATGGGGACAATTGTACTCAGAACCTGACTCTATTTGATAGTGTTAAAAAGTAATCCCTTATCTTTTAAGCCTTCTTTGAACAAAATCAGAGAACGCCACTTCCTAAACAGAACTTTGATGTTCCCTGTAATTTTAGAAACTATAATCAGGATAGCTCAAGGCAAAGCACTGGGGACTGACTGCAGGATGTTTCCGCTATAGCCGGTCCGTTCCCTCTTTCCCAGTGCTCTTGTGAGCTACTCCGCCACCTTTGACCTTGCCCCCCCCTCCCCGAAAGTTGGTGGCATTTCCTTTCACTTCCAAAAATGCGAGAGAAAAAAGGAAGCGGGAGCCAGGCTCCTAACAGGGCCCAAGTTGCTGCATCTTCTGAGATTGTAAGGGCGTCCATCTGAAACTCCCGTCTGTGATTATAACCTCCCCGTAGGCCCGGGTAAAATTCCCAGGGAACAGGACCCCTCAGCTCTCAAATTCCCCTAGCTCTTGCAGCTGGTCATTATCCCTCAGCGGGGCACGAGCACGACAATTTGAGACATTTGCCTTTCCAAAACTCTTACAGATTTAGCATCAACAGTTTTTCAGAGGGATTCTTGGGTCCTAACTGAGCTTTAACTGCTTTGATATGGATCCAGGTTGTAAGATGTTTCCAAGGCACTTAAGCTCAGTTTTAAAAGACCATGTAGAGGGCCTCTTTGGTGAAAAGAATTCCTAACGGAGAACACCGTTTTAAAACATTTCTCATCCTCAATAAAGGCTGGTACACAGACTTTTATATAAGGACCCCAGAATTTAGACTTCCAGACTCAGCATGGTCCTAGACTCAGTCAAAAGTCACAGACCAAGAGGAAAATACCTTAATTCAGAGCATCTTTCATATTAATCTGATTTCATAGATCTCTAGATTTAAAATCTCATAAAAAGATTGATGCTGAAAGACCTAGACAATTCCTACACTTAGAGAAATTTCCATATTGAGGTTTCAAATTGAGAAAAGACTTCACAGACCCACGAGAATTACGGGATCTGAGGTACAGAGATACCTGGGCTAAATGAGCTACTTTATCAGATGCTCTGTTTCTCCTCACAGTGTGTGCCATAATAGAACAATTGAAAATGCAGGATCTGCCCTGGCTGGTGTGGCTAAGTGAATTGAACTCAGCGCCTGAGAACCAAAAGATCACTGGTTCGATTCCCAGTCAGGGCACATGCCTGGGTTGTGGGCCAGGTCCCCAGTTGGTGGTGTGTGAGAGGCAGCCGACTGATGTGCACATTGCTATTTCTCTCCCTCTTTCTCCCTCCCTTCCCTTCTCTCTAAAAAGTAAAATAAAATCTTTTTAAAAAAGAAAATGCTGGATCTGAAGCGAGGTTGTCTGCACTGGAATTCTGGGTACTTAGTAGCTCTGTGATCGTGGGCAAGTTATCTGTCCTTCAGTTTCCTCATTTGTTATATGGGGATAATAATACTACTTCATTAGGTTGTTATGAGAATTAAATGGATTTATACATGAAAAGTGCTTAGATCAAATACTTGGCATAAAATGAGAGCTGGATATACAGGATGGGGCAAAAGTAGGTTTACAGTTATGAGTACGCAAACGAGTTTGTTCTTGTATTATCTGTTAATTATTGTATTATTTTCCATATGAACAACTGTAAACCTACTTTGCCCCACCCTGTATATCACCTATCATTATTAATCACCTGGAGGAACTTCAACTGGATTTGGAGCCTGGGCATCCAACTGGAAAGGTCTGCTTAGACGTGTCTTGTGAATGTGATTTGCATAAGGGCTAAAGCCCTGCTGACGTCAAGGACCCTTTGCAGCTCCAGGTCATATCTAGTTCCGGAAGTAGTTCCTGCCACACAACAGTCCCACAATCGCCCCACCAACCTTGCTTCCAACCCAACTCCCAAAGCACCAGGAAGTGAAACAAAGCAGCAGAACCCCATGCCTCCAGCTCACCCTTGTCCCTGTTATCTCATCCCCCAGGGCTCCACTTCCTCCTCCTCCTTCTCACCTTTCACCTCCTATCCTTTAGGGCTCCCAGAATGGGGATCCGAGGTGGGAAAAGCATAGGACACATACAGAAGTGAGGTGGGCTTTCCTGCTTCCACTGGCTACTACCAATTTCCTTATTCTGTGTGTATCCACAGTATGTGGGGAGAGGGAAACCATTTCTCACTCAAACTGAGATAACATCTCTGATGCTGGAAATGTTTTATCCAAAGGGTGGATTTACCAGAGAGTCATATTTGAATTAGAAGTTTCACTGGGCAGTTTTGAGTAGTTCTAAGGGAAGGGAGACCTCTGTTAAGGGTTTCTCAGAGGAAAAGGGTCAACCTCTTGGGGAGACTTTGGGAGCTATTTGTGTGGTCACTCATGGCCTCATTCTGACGTCCAAATTGTCCTGGGACCCTCCACTAGGGTTGGGGCAGCCCCAGATTTGGACCACCCTCCACTCCCACGCTTAACCTCACACTCTAAGCTGTTTCACTGATGTTGCATCAGGGAGTGTGATGAAATCAGTGTCAGTGGATTTTACCCATGGATGCAACAGACTGAAGGAATGGCCAGGGTCATTGACACTGTGCACCTTTAACTATCTAGAACTCCTGTATTCTTAGCCATGGTGGAGGGGTTAGAATATCTAAACTGGATTTGTAGCCCTTGCTTACGCTGGTGTCTCCCCCCCCCCCCAAAGAACATCAGTTGCATCCTGTACAGCCCATGAAATTTTGTGCCACTAATGTTGAGCGATCAGATGGTTGTTAGCAACAAGTCCTCCCTCCAACAGCCCCTCTGCCCTCCATAGTGAGGCCTGAAGTGGGGAAGCAGTGACACTTTATACAGCATTTATATGGCTGCCCAGTTCTCAAAGTGCCTTCAAGTCCATCCTCTCCTGGTGAAAATAAGTTTCCAATGGAGAAAAAGAGTCCTCTTATTTTTAGAGGGCATCTGGTGGGAACCAAACTTCACTCCAATCTGAGTTTGCCATCTTATTGGGAAATAAATGAACACTTCTGTTTTGGTTTTTCCTCAGGCAGGGGAAGGTAAGGAAATTAGATGGGGGTGGGGAGTGGGTAGCTTTGAGAGGCAAAAAGATGAAGAAAAGGTTGAACAGGAAGGAACTTGAAACTAGGGTCATTTAAATATTTGTTACTCCCACCCCACCCCTGCGACAGCCATTTCAATTCCTGGAGAGCATTACACATACGGCTCATCCCAGACCTCCAGCCACAGCAACCACAGGAGTCATTTCCCCTGGAGCTGAGGCTGCATACCTGGGCTCCCTGTGGAGGAGGATGATGCAGGAAGGGAAATCCCACCTGCTGTGAGTCACCTGCTAGTATAAAGGGCGGGTGTTACAATGCAGGGACCTTAAAAAGGGACTCAGAGACAAGCGGAGAAAATTAAGGGAAGCAGCTCAGAACCTCAGTGGACAGAGGAAACCAAAGCAGAGACGCACACAACGGAAAGAATCAGGCTCTGAGCAAGGGGAAGTGGACAGAGATTCCACAGGGACTGGTGCAAGGCAGAGCCGGCTGGATTTGAGAAGCAGGCACCAAGATGCTGGGGAGCAGAGCTGTGATGCTGCTGGTGCTGCTGGTGCTGCCACCCTGGACTGCTCAGGGCCGGGCTGTGCCTAAAGGCAGCAGCCCTGCTTGGGATCGGTGCCAGCAGCTCTCACAGAAGCTCTGCACACTGGCCTGGAGTGCACATCTACCAATGGGACATGTGGTGAGTGGCAACCTCTGGGACTAAACAGAAGCCTCTCAGAGCTCTCCAAGGATGCAGTGGAAGACTCCGTGGCCTTGGGTGGAAGCTGGAGGGTTAAAGGTCATCAGGGAGTGAGAGGACAGGGGAGTGGGGCCCCTAGGAGAGTCATGGATCTCAGAGTCCACGTAGAGTTTGAAAGTACTTATTTTATGCTTTTGCTCCATTCTAGGATCTACCAAGAGAATCGGGAGAAAAAGATGACGAGACTACAAATGATGTGCCCCGTATCCAGTGTGAGGACAGCTGTGATCCCCAAGGACTCAGGGACAACAGCCAGGTACTAAGATGAGGCTGGGCCACCAGGAAGCAGTGAGGATGTAACTGGACACCATGGTGAATTAGTAAAAGTTCTATCTGACCTTGTCCATTGAGACTGCTATAACAGCATACCATAGACTGGGTAGTTTAGAAACAGAAATTTCTCACAGTTCTGGAGGCTGTGAAAAATAAATTTCTCTAGGTTCATGCCCAAGATCAGGGTACCAGCATGGTTGGGTGAGGGCCCTCTTCCAAGTTCTATCCTCAGAAGGGGCTAGTGAGCTCCACGGGTCTCTTTTATAAACTCTAATCCCATTCATGAGGGCTTCACCCTCATAACCAAATCGCCTCCCAAAGGCCCCAACCTCCTAATATCATCACATTGGGGGTTAGGATCTCAGTGTGAATATTTGTGGGAACACAAACATTCAGACCATAACTGTGTCCAGGAAAAGACAAAAGAACTGGGTGGGTCTTTGGTGAATGGAGTAGGAAGAGTATTAGTTTTCTTTCACCACTTTTTCTCCCTAGTCTTGCTTGGAAAGGATCCATCAAGGCCTGTTTTTTTACGAGAAGCTGCTGGGTTCAGACATTTTCACAGGGGAGCCTTCTCTACTCCCTGATGGCCCTGTGAGCCAGCTTCATGCCTCCCTACTGGGTCTCAGGAAACTTTTGCAGGTATGAACTAGGGTAGCTTGGAATTTCCAACAGACTGGGGGTGGAGGTGAAGGATCTAGAGTCCTCTCTAATTGTATTCTTCCTTTCAGCTTGAGAGGCACCACTGGGAGACTGAGCAGACTCCAAGTCCCAGTCCCAGCCAGCCATGGCAGCGCCTCCTTCTCCGTCCCAAGATCCTTGGCAGCCTCCAAGCCTTTCTGGCTGTAGTTGCCCGGGTCTTTGCCCATGGAGCTGCAACCCTGAGCCCCTAAAGTCAACAGCTTAAGGATGGCATCCAGATCTTAATGGCTCAGCAATGCTAAGATGTGAGCCAACAAGTCAATCAGTCCATTAATTCTAATGGGACTTCCATGTGTTGAAAAATTACCAATACTGGCCAACTTATGATGCTGACCTAGGACTTGTTGAGTATTTATTAGATGGGAAGGAAAAATTTGGGATTATTTATCCTGTTGGTAGCTATTTAAGGGGGAGGATTATTTATTATATTTATACTGAATTATGTACTTTTTTTCAATAAACTTATTTATGTGGATGAGTCTCCTTTCTAGGTTGGGTGGGAAAAAAACAAATGAAAAAATAGGGACAAGGGACTACAATATGCATCCTTCTACTCTGCAGAACTATGGTGGAGAGGGTATTATTTCCTTTTGAACCCCTGGAGTATAGCACAACTGAGGTCCTTTTGTCATAATCCCTATATGGCTAAGCAAAATGAAAGAGATCGCAAGGGGTTGAGATTAGGAAATAAGGCACCTCTCTTGTTTCCCTATCTAGTGCCTCCTTCCCTGCTTTCTTGGCCAAGAGTATATTTGGCCAAAGTCAAAATCCCCATCACTGCAGATCAAAGTCAGAATTGTTTGAGCAGGAAGGGCATTCTAGGAAGATAACGGTAAATCCCCCGAACTAATGAGATTCTGTGTCAATGGATCTCTGTGGGCCCTTCAGAAGGGACTGTGATTACCCAAAGGGAACTAAACTACCTTAGAAAGAAAGTGTATGGGAAAAGGCTAGTGATTATATCCTTTCCTTTTTTTCCATCTTCACAATATCAAAAGGATACATGGGCTTTGGAATCAGACAGACCCAGGTTTAAAATTTGGCTGTGGCACCAACCAGCCGAGGAACAACTGGCTAGTTTAACTGCTCACCACCACTCCCTTTTATAGCTTATAGCCGCCCCCCACCCCCGACTGCCCCTACCCCCAACCAGAGGACTCTATGGGTCAGGAAAGGCTGCTCTAAACAGGGAGGTAAGAAGAAGAAACATAACAAAAGGGGTATACTGGGGTGAGTGGAAGACAGGCTATGATTTGCTGACCTTGATCCTACATGACCTGTTGGTGTCTTCAAGAACATTAGTCTTTGTGAGCAGAGAAGTAAGAAGTTAAAAGAGGAAACACTTCTAGATCAGCACAAAGTTTATTAGCCACTTCTGCTCAGATGGGCCTTTCTGAAGAGTACTGTTTCTCTCACACAGATTTTCAACCGATGTGCCACAAGAATTAAAAAATAAACAAACAAAAAACAACAGTCAACACAACAATGGCCATCTGGTGTGAATGAATCAAAATTATTCCTATTTTTCTGTCAGATCAGAAAAAAATGTTTTTTGTTGTGCCACAGAATTTTAGTAATTAGTTTATGTATACCATAAGATGAAAAGGTTGAAAATGGCTGCTATAACATACCAGGCAGGAAACAGCCACATGTACAGGGCCTCAGTTTCATTTACATCTCAAGTTTTACTAGAACCACACCTTAAAGCAATAGCAGTTGTCCTGGGGTTCCCTGGGAATGGCTAAGGTGTGACATTGTCCAGAGCTCCATGATAAACCTTCAAGTTTCTAAGTTCCAGGAACTTGATCTTTGCCCAGGTCCATGCCCAAGGAATAGAAACCGTCTTTTTGGGTAAACAATATATTGTACAAAAGAAAGGGATGATATCTTAATAGAGAAATATCTAAGACTCAGGGCTTCTCTATCTCTGTAAAAATACCAAATTCTATCCATACTATAAAAAGCAATTCCTAAATTCCCATCGACCATACCATCCCTGGCCTCCAGGAGCGATTTGCCTCATAAGCATTGGGAAAGTGGAGACCGGGCAGAATAAGTTATAGTGCAAAGCTTCACAGGCACATTAGGCTGGCAGGATTATTTTTCGAGGGAGCAATGGGTGTGGCCAGCTTGAGAGGCAGGGGAGGAGACTTGTAAGAAGAGGAGGTCTACCTCTTACTCCCTTCCCCAGATGGGAGCTTCACATGGTGGCTGAGGCTCTCAGTCCTTGTAGGAAAAGAGGAAATTTAGGACTTGAGTCCAGAGTGAGGGGAAGAAAGGGAAAGGTTATGCTAGACATGAAGGGAAAAATGGAGTCCTATCATGTGTCAGTTCCCCACTAATGGCCAATGCTGGTGGGCACCAGATTGGTCTTACTAGCTATTAAAATGCTGAAATCCTTCCATACTGGAAAGCAGCAACTTCCTTGAACTCTCCACATACCTAACTGTCCTGGCCTGCTCCTAAAATCACTACATGTCCCAGCACAGACCCCAGGATCCTAGTTAGAGCAATGACCAACATATGGCCCACATTATGCTTATACTTTTCACTCCAAATCACAGGGTTAACCCAGCTTAGAAGGGGCACATGCCTGATTTCCCATCCTTAGAAAACAACATCATGATGTGGGGGTTAGCAGGGGTGAAACACATGGAAAGAACAGAGGAAACATAGTTCCTAGTATTCAGAAGGAATCAAGGGCCCATCTGTGTAGAAATGGCTGGCATGGAAGATGTACGTCTCATCTGCGGTGTTCTGGCCAGCTAATAGTGGGTCTCCATTTGGCATGATTTCTTCAATCTTCATACTGTTTCTGAAGACTGCATAGTCCAGAGAAAGAAGTCAGGCCCTGATCTTAGGCAAGGAATTCCCCAACCCAGTAAGGAAAGTGAGGGCTGGAAGGACCTGAAGGAGTACTTAGGTGGGCCAGGAGTTGGTGTGTACATTTACTAATGAAAGGAATTACATGGAAATGAGCCTCCTCTCCAATGAGGAGCTTAGATCTGGGCCTTTTCTGTAATGGGTGAGGGAGGGGAATTGGGAAAGGGAAGGTACGCCGTTTCCCCGGCCTATCCCATCACTTACTTTCCATTTCTTCAGTGTTCAGGTGTCTCAGATCATGGGGCAGCTCCGGCTCTGGCTCTGATACCAGCTGTGAAATAGGCTCTAGAATAGGCTCCAGCATCAGTTCTGGTCCCAGGTTTGGCTCTGGTACACTCTGCGGTATTGCACCTAGTGTGGGCTCCAGTGGTGGCCCCAGATCCAGCCCTGCCTGTAGCAGTGGCTCTAAGCCCAGGCCCAGTTCTGGCTCTGGCCCTGGTGCCAGCTCTAATGACTCCACTTCTGGCTCCAGATTAGGCTCCAGCAGTTGTTGCGGCTCATCTGCCTGTCTGGTTATCCCAATACAGAAAAAGGAGGAGGGCTCAGTTGTTTAGGTGAAGTGGGGAATGGTAGAGCAAGCAGAGGCTACCTCTCTAGTCTAAAAAGGTAATAAAGCAGAGGACTTAAGAGCACAAGATTTGCTCTGCCCTGCCCAGGTAGCTCAGTTGGTTAGAGCATTGTCCTGATAAGCCAAGGTTGCAGGTTCGATCCCCAGTCTGGGAACATAAAGAGTCAATCAATGAATGCATAAATAAGTGGAACAACAAATCGATGCTTCTCTCTCTCTCTCTCTCTCTCTCTCTCTCTTACCCCTCCCCTTCTCCTTCTCTCTAAAATCATTAAGTAAAAATTTTAAAGAAAAATAAAAAATAAGTGCAGACTTTGTCTCAATTTTAATCTTATCATGCAAGTTAACTAACTTCTTTGAGCCTCGGATGTATCATCTGTTAAACTGGGAACAAAACCTAATAATACTTGAGAGGCAAGAGGATGGTTAAAAGCAGGGCTTTGGAATCTGACAGATTTGGGTCATTTAGTAGATATGCACCTTAAGCATATCACTTCACTATGCTAAACCTCAGTTTCCTTAGCTGAAAACAGTAATAACAGTGTCTGCCTCACAGGACCATTATGAAGATATGCCTGGTACATAATAAATTCATTAAATGTTCCTACTCACATGAATTCTCATAAGGATTAAGTTTTTAAAAATGTTCCAAAAATATTCAGTACCATGTTTGGCATCAAGCAGATGTCCATTAACATCAGTGATTATGACCATTATTATGGGGGAACCCTGTGGAGACAACCTAAGGATGGCAGCAGGAGAACAGAGGAGAGACAGACTAGAAGAGCAGGAAAAAAACTAGAGGACTGGAGAGCATGAGGTCATAGGAAAGAAGGCCAGAGAGACTGGACCTGGGCAGGTTCAGTACGCTATGTCAGCCAAAAAGGGTTGGGGGACGGCTGAGGAGTTCACATCTCACCTGTTAGAGACCACAATGAGCTTATGTTTCAGGTATTTTTTTCGTTCCTGGAGATTAACTGTGGGGGACATACACAAGAGGTGGGGAAGTCAGTGGACTGGACACAGACTGTTGGTGTGACAGTCATAGCTCCTTATTAACTAGCAGTGTCCCATGAGCAAATCCCTTAACTTCTCTGGTTATTGGTTTTCCCACGTTTGTAAGAATGGAGTTGGAACTTTGGAGACTGGCAATCTACCAGTGAAGTATGTCAATGACTCACCTTTGTCCTCATAGTAGCTCCCAAAAGCCTTATCCCGGGGGATGTTGGGGTAGAGGAAGCATAGTGGGTTCTCGGGTATGTTCTCCTCAGTGAGCAGCTGGTAGTGCTGGATGATTTTGGTCAGCGGGAGTGAATGCAGCACCTCCTTGGTGAAGGGCTTCACAGAGTAGATGACCACCTTATCTAGAAAGTAGAAACAGGAACACGCAGGCTGGAGGGAGGAGCTAGGCCTGGGAGCTGCCCACCATGCCTGCCCAACCCCAGACCTGCTGAGGGATTCAGGACAGAGTCAGGGGAGCCAGGGAAGGGCAGAAGGGCAGAAGGGAGAAGTTGTGGGAAGAGCAAGGCAGAGCAGCTGACCATCATCCTGGTGTTCCACCCAGGAGCAGGTAATGCCCCCTTCCGATGTTTCACTGAAGCGCAGCAGAAAGGTACCAGAGATGGTCTTCTTCAGCAACTTGCGCTCCTGTCTCCGGCTCACAAAGCCCATGATGCGCCTGGAGCAGAGAAAGCAGCTGAGAGGCCTGCCTGCCTCCCTGATTTCTTGGATAGGGAGAGAGTGCCAGGTTTTGGCGCTGACTCTGCCCCTTATAAGCTGTTCCACTGTGGCCAAGTCACTCGTTTCACTGACAATATCCATATCCCAGGGTTGGAAGAGGTGTGAGGATTCAGTGAGGCCATCTAGATCAAAAGCACCTTATAAAAGGCCAAGTGCTGTACAAATGGGCAGGCTGTGTGGTGGAAAGAGCAAAGGTTTGGGGTCAGGCAGGCCTCGGTTTAAATTCCAACTTGGCCCCTTGGATAAGTTCTTTAATTTCTCTGGGCCTTAGTTTCCTCACTTGAAACAAGGGTGGCAACACCCACCACTCAGCATGGTTTTAAGGATTACTTGAGAGAATTCATGAAAGTACCCAGCAGGATCTGGAACACAACAGGTGCTTGACAATACTGGCTCTGACTATTATTGCAAATGTGAGGGAGTGTGACCATGAACCAGTTTTCACTCTCGCTCCCTATTTGCCACCTGAGGGTGCACATAGTCCACTCTCAAGCCCAGAAAGGCAACTGGGCTTGGGGAAAGGGAGGCTGATCAAAGTCTTACCCATCATTCCAGAGGTCCTTCAGGTGGTCATGTACTAGGTCCAGAATTTTGTCTAGCCATGTCCAGAATGGTAGCTTTCCAGGGGGGCTCTCTCGCTAAAGGAGGAATGGAAAGGCAGGAAGAGATAAGGAGTTGCCCTTGATGTGGGGAAGGAGTGATGGGGAGGGGCAGGAGTCTGGACTGGAGACTAGGATCTAGCTGCCCAGGATGCAGGGCATTACCTTAATGAAGTCAGCCCAGGACAAGAGCGCCCCCTCCTTCCCAGAGTTCCGTCCTGTGGCAGACAGACAGACAGTCCAGATGATGAAAGGAGACAAGGCCAGGGCTGTTGGGACAGGAAGGACAGAGGGCTGGGGCTGAGAGAAAAGGAGGTTTGTACCGAACAGCTTGTCCTTCAACATGCTCAGCTGGTCCTGGTCGAGGCCTCGGCCAACGTAGGATGAGAACTGCCAGCTGAGAGCAGGGCCCAGCAAGTTCCAGGGGGCCTTGGGGGGGCTGGAGAAGAACTGCTGATTCTATGGGCGTGGGAGGTAGACAGGATGGCTCAGAGCAGCACCCTCACACCAACCTGCCACACCCCTCCCAACCACCCTTACCTGTTGGCCCCACTTCCTACCTGGGGGTTTGAGCTGAGCAGATTGAACCAGAGAACTGAGGCCCAGGCAACTGAGAGTTGATTCATGTTAGAAATAATCACCACAGGGAGGGTGTCTGTCTAGGGAGGAGACAGGGATCACAGAGGAGGCTGTGATGATTTTAGCTGCAGACATTTGGTAGGGACAAGGGGTAATATTTCACCCTGAGGGATTTCTGTGTAATCCTTCCTTATGCTGTCTCCCAAATCTGTTTCATCTCTCCCTGCCCTCCATTTTTACTCACTTTCAGTTCCTGCTTCAGATCTTGGTAGGTGTATTTGACTGTGAAGCTGAAAATGTGCAGTTCCTCTGTCACACCCAGCAGACCCTGGGACAGCCAAAGACACAGTGATCAGAGGGCCCTTTGGCACGTTCCTTCTACCCCCCAATCCTCTGTCCAGGCCTCACCTTATTGCTGCCCTTTCCTGAGCCACCTGAACGTTGCTCCAACAGAGTCTGTGAATTGAGGGGAAGGAGAAAGAATGCCGGAGGAAGAACCCCAGCATCCCTGGGACCCCTGTTTTGCCCTTAAGACTTCCCAAGTCCTGGGAACTTGCCCCAGCCTGTTCCACTGGACTAGAAACTATAGCTACCAGTCCTTCTTACCAGGTAGCCGAAGTCCCAAATTAAGCCCTCACTCTGCCCTTTCTTGGGGGTCAAAGTTTTCTGGTTTGAGGGCACAATGTTGAACTTCCGAAAGCTATTCCAGGAGGAAGAAAAGATATGAGAGACAGGAACAGAGTTATTCTAAAATTCAGCAGGAAAATAACCAAAGTTCCACTTCATTTCAGACCTCTCCATCTTTCTCTGCTTATATGCTACCCAATCAACACCCTCCTTGTTTGTGCCCCATCACAGCTGCCACATATGGTTGTGCAGGTCATGCAGTGCATACACATTTGCAGCATTTTTGTTAGGTACCTACCCTTGTGATTGAGGAGGATTCCTGGGAAGAAATTAAAAAATATATATCAATCAATCATTGGGAAGCAAAACAGTGTAGAAGTCCACAAGCTATATGGACTTCCACAAGAGACATCGTCTCTCTGAATTTGTTTTCTTATTTGAATGGAGCATTGAGAATATCTAATTCATGGGGTTCCTAGACAATTAAATGAGTATTTGACAAGCTGCATGTCACATACTAAGTGCTCAACAAAAGGGATGAGTTATTATTTCTATGAGGTAGGTGTCCCCTCTACCCTAGCAGCCCACATCCTGGCCACTCCTTGGTCCTACCCTTCACCTGCTCCAACTTACCCGTCAATACAGACTTCTGCAGTGAGTGACTCATTGCCTTCCTGGAGTCTTACCAGCAGCCTGGGGAAAAGAGGTGAATGAGAGAAGTGGTCAACCTCAATTCCCTGTATAGACCAGATGTTTGAAAAAGATAAGGGAAAAGATTAAAAGAGGTGGGCTGATTGAGGGGGAAAAAGAGAAGAAACAGCCAAGAGGGGAAAGCTCTGTAAAGCCAGAAAGTGAACAGTGCGAGGTCAGGAAAAGGGAATCGGAAACAAATTCTGAAACAACAACCTTGTTCGGACAGTGAACTTGCTTCCAGTCCTCAGGATGAGGGGTCGGTGGAGAGTTTGAGGCATACAGGGCTGAGTTTCTACCACAAAGGCTCTGGGAAGAGAGACGTGGAGAAAATATATAGCTCAGCATCTGTAAGAATGGCTCCCCTTTTTCCTTCCCTCTGCCCTCCCTAGAAATCCCTCCCTGGCCTCTAAACCTGTGGAGCAGACGCTGTAGCAATTCTGTAGCCTGGGCCTTCTGCAGGTCCACTCCTTTGGTCAGAGGGTCATTCTCATAGGTAACCAAGCAACTCAATCCCTTCAACTCCTTCAGCAGCTGCCGCAGATGAAACAATAGCTTTGCTCCATCTGTGAACCTGAGTGACAGAATCCAAGGAGAGAATCCATGAGTTTCCTGGAGCCCCCAAACAGACTCTAAGACAGCTGTTCTCAACCTGTGGGTCGCGACCGCTTTGGGGGTCGAACGACCTTTCACAGGGGTCGCCTAAGACAATCGGAAAACACATATATAATTACATATTGTTTTTGTGATTAATCACTATGCTTTAGTTATGGTTGGGGGTCACCACAACATGAGGAACTGTATTAAAGTGCCGCGGCATTAGGAAGGTTGAGAACCACTGCTCTAAGGGCTCCCCTTTAACTATATGGAGATTTAGAAACTGATTGGGACAAAAGAAGAGCATGATTCATAATCCAAGGAATAAAAATCAAAGCGACTTTCATATTAAACTGGTAAAAGATTAACATAATAAAACTAACTTTCATATGATGCTTGATATGTACTATTTCTTCTAAGTACTTTACACATGTTAATGCATTTAATCCTTACAAAAACCCTATGAAGTCGGTACTAATATTTCCCCCATTTTACAGATGATAAAATTGAGGCACACAAAAGTTAAGCAACTTGTTCAAGGTCATAAAACTAATAAGGAATAAAGTTGTATGTAATCTCAGGCAGTCTGGCTGCACAGTTCGTACTTTTGACTTCTATAATTTGTCTCTATTAAAAAAAAGTAGTAATAGGCAATATGACAGGAAAACAATCATACACTACATATAAGCAAACAAATTGGGATAGCAGTTTGAAACTATTTTTTAAAAGCCTCAAAAAATGTGCATACATTTTATAGTATTTCATTTCTGAGATACATCCTAAGAAAATATTCAGACACATAGACAAAGACAAATGTACCAGGAAGTTCATAGTTTTGTTGTTTGTAATAGAAGAATTAGAAACAATTGGTATTAGGTATATAAATTATGGCATATTCACATCATGAACTACTATGCAACATTAAAAATTACATAGGCTCAAATATTGAACATGGAGAGATATCCAAAAATATTAAATTTTAAAGTTACAGTATGGTATAGATATGGTATGATTTTTAAAAAGATTTTATATATTTACTTTTGGAGACATAGGAAGGGAGTGAGAAAGAGAGGGAGAGAAACATTGACATGAGAAATAAAAATCGACTGGCTGCCTCTTGCATGTGCCCCAATGGTGGACCAAATCTGCAACCGAGGCACATGCCCCCACCAGGAATTGAACTAGTAACCTTTCACTTTGTAGTCGGCCCCAACCAACTGCACCACATCAGTCAGGGTTATATATGATACAATTTGATTTCTGTTTAGAATAGATGTTATTTTTGTGCACAGGCATATGAATAATCAGAAAAAAGTATGTAAAAGCATTAACAGAGGGTACCTACCTCTTTGTGATCAGATTATACATGGATGATTTTTACTTTCTTTAGTTTTTTCAATTTTTCTTATTGTTGTTCTATTACAGTTGTCCCAATTTTCCCCCATTGCTCTCCCCTGCCCTGCCCTCCCCCACCTCTCCCACAGTCAATCCCCACCCTGTTGTCCATGTCCATGGGTCATTTACACTAGTTCCTTGACTAGATCCTTCCCCTTTTTTTCCTCCCTTCTCCCCTGTCCCCTTTCTCCCCTCCCCTCTGGTCACTGTCAGTCTGTTCCTTGTTTCCATGCCTCTGGTTCCATTGCTCATTTTGTTTGTTTTGTTCATTAGGTTCCTGTATTAGGTGAGATCATATGGTATTTGTCTTTTGCCACCTGGCTTATTTCACTTAGCATAATAGTCTCCAGTTCCATCCATGCTGTTGCAAAAGGTAGGAGTTCCTTCTTTCTCTCTGCTGCATAGTATTCCGTTGTGTAAATGTACCACAGCTTTTTGATCCACTCATCTACAGATGGGCACTTAGGCTGTTTCTAGGACTTAGCTATCGTAATAATGCTGCTATGAACATAGAGGTGAATAGGTTCTTTTGAATAGGTGTTTCAGGATTCTTACAGTATAATCCTAGCAATGGAATCACTGGATCAAAAGGCAGTTCCATTTTTAGTCTTCTGAGGTAATTCCATACTGTTTCCACAGTGGCCGCACCAGTCTGCACTCCCACCAACAGTGCACTAGGGTTCCCTTTTCTCCACATCCTCACCAGCACTTGTTGTCTGTTGATTTTTACTTTCTTTTCTCTTTTATGTTGTCTGTCATTTTTTCAATTGGTATACATTATATTTATAATCAGAAAAAGCAATAAAGCTTTTTTATTAAAAACAATGAAAGAAAGCAAGGCATGCCCTCCCTCCTGCGGGCATGCTTGCACCCTTGTCTTACCAGTCTTCTCCCATAGGCGCGCATCTCCTAAGTTCTAAGGGACCCCATGAGACTTGCAATCAGGGGAGCCATGGGCAGTGGCACTTTGTCTGGTGCTAACCCCCTGAACCTGTCTCCAAGGCCCTGTTTTCTCTGACTCTCCAGTAAGCTGACAGCAGCCCTGCCTTTGCTCACTTTTTTCCCATAAGGTTTCTAGAGAGCCAAAGCAGTTCTCTCCTGTTGCTTTTTCTGTCCTAGGCCTTTTCTAGTTTCACTGTCCCCAGCTTTAATAAATGTACTCTCAAACAAAACAAAATAAAACACAAAACAACAAAACAAAAAAATCAATACAACACCACCATTATCACCAATGAGGAAAGGTACATACTTGAACCCAGAAATACCACTTCTGGCAACTTACATTACAGAAATAATTAGGAATATAAATAAAAATGTAGCTATGAGGTTATTTAAATAATTTAAATATTGATCATGTATTTGAAGCCCTATATACCTGTTTTTAATTTACCTGTATATTTTTAATAGTTTAAATTATAATGAATTTCCTCATGAGAAAATATTTAAAACAGTAGGTATTTTTCAAGTATATTGAAGGACACATTCCTTTTTTTCTTACATCACAATAAAATTAATATAAAATAAAAAGTTTACTGGAAAAATAGCAATAAATTAAAAACAATCTTAATGTCCAAAAATAAGAGTTCATTCATTAAACTATGCTACCTACATATAAGAAACTATAATGCAGACATTGAAAGTAACATGGAGGGGGATAAGTAAGGGAAGGGTTTAATTAAAGAGCCTGTATGAAAGACTCATGGACATGGACAATGGGGAGGGATATGATTGTGGGAGAGGGGATGGGTTGGGTGGGGGAGAGAAATTGGGGGAAAAGGGGACAACTGTAATTGAAAAACCAAAATAAAAAAATTAAAAAAAAAAAAAAAAAAAGAAAGTAACATGGGTAAATATTATAATATACTGCTATGTTAAAAAAAAACAAAACAAAACAAGCCCACATGTCTCAAAACAATATGAACAGTATGATTCAATTTTTGTTTAATAATGTTACAGTAGATACATCTGGGTAGTAAAGTAATAAGTAAATTTTTTTGCATTATATTCATTGCACACAAAAAAGTAGAAGATATGTTTTTCAGGTGATTAAACAGAAAAGACTCTGGCCCTGGCCAGGTAGCTCAAGTTGGTTAGATTATCGTGCAGATTCAATATGCAGTCAGGGCACATACAAGAAGGAACCAATGAATGCATAAATAAGTGGAGCAACAAATTGATGTTCTCTCTCTCTCAAAAAATTAACAAATTTAAAAAAATAAGGAAGGGGTAAGGGCTCTAGGCTTCCTGGGTAGTGAGAAGGAAGATCAGAGTGCAGTTGTAGTCAGATAAGGAAGCTGGGATCATTCTGGGGAGCAGAAATTCAGGAGAGCAATACCTCTTGCCATATATAGGGCATTACAACTTAACAAGCACAGGGCAGTGGTTAGGACTAGGGTTGGATGAGTTTGAAGGCAGGGAGATCGCCTCTTACCACTTCTCTAGCTGGAGAAGTTCTAACCCTCCATCCATGGGGGCTCCAATGCAGGCTTTCTGTTGCTGGGCTTTCCACTCCTCCAACTCAGGCAGCAATAGCTCAATTAGGGTAGTTAAACGGCCTAGCAGTGCTCTGGAGGCATCCAGCACCTCCTAAGAAAGACAAAAGTGAGTACTGAGCACCTCTCACCATCACCCTCCACCATTAGCTGGGGATAAGGGGACAAAGAAGCCAAGGCTAAGAGGCCAAGGCTCCCAGGTCCTTCATTTTCCCCAGTTCCCTGCTGCCCACTCCCTCTGTCCTTTGCCACCCACCTTTCTCCTTTTGTCCAGTTCATTAAGAGTTTCCTGCAGAAGCTGCTGCTGTCTGGTATGATGGGGGTCCAAAGAATGTGTCTTCACTGGATGGCAGGAGCAGGAAGTGAGACAGTACTCAGACCTAGGACTCCTTCCCCTCACCTTCCTAACCTGGACCTTAGTCAAGAGTCAGGAAGGGGGAATTCTGAAGGAAGAAGGGAACCAAAGCAAAGCACAAGCACCTCTGGGCCCTCAGGTGAATTCTCAATGGTCCTGCTTGAAACAGAAGCCCACTCTATCTGCTAAAGCATTTTCCTATGCATCTCCTCCAACATTCACTAGCTGTCCCTCAGCCATACCTCCAGCCCGACCTCCACAGCACACCTTGGCACTTCTAGCTTCGCATGGCAGTGGGACTGTGGCCAGTGGGGTGTAGCCAAAGGTGATTGTTTACTGGGGCTTTTCCCTTCTGCTCTCTTCCACCCTTGGCCTTTCCATCCTTCAAAGTGCTTCCTACCTTTGGCCTGGATATTATATCGGAAGCAGAAGACATCTTGCTGGTCTTTCAGTTGACTGATGGACTTCACCAGCTTCTGTAGCAGGGATAAGACCCAGATAAGGCTGCTTCTGTGGGAGGAGGCGGGCTGAGTCCTGCCCTCCCTTACTCTTGCCACGTTTACCAACCTCCTTCATAGCCCTTAATTCCAGGATCCGGGATTCAATCTCATGCTGCTGGCTCTCTACAGGTGCTTGGAGGGCTGGCTCTTCTTGCTCCTGAAAAAGAGGGTCTGAGTACATTCAACTCTGACCTTTCATCCCTAAAATCCAGGCCTGAAATTATACAACAGGCTATTAGGGAATCTTATTCTGACACAAATTTTCTGAGTCCTTTCCATGGTCCCTCTCTACTCCAGGAGTTTTCAATATCACCAGCAAATTGTTCTTACCACTTGAGCCCTCTGAGCCTGCATCAGAATTCTTTTTTCTTCCAGAAGGAGATTAAAGATCATCCCAGCCAATTGGTTAGGACCCCGAGGAAAAGCCTGCAGGAGGCAAAGAGTACTGATCGAACTCAACTGCCTTCAATGAACCTTCCCACCAGTGAAGCAGTGCTTTCCCCTCCTTCAGGGTCCCTAGCCCTTCCCCTTCTCACCATTGGTCCCCAAACCCTAGCCTCTTCTCAACACTGGCCTTCTCTCTGCCAGTGAACCCTTAAGTTCAGGTTCTGTTCCCCTTTCCCCAGATCGGCCGGCCCCTGTCCCTTTGCATCGCCAGGTCCCGTTCCATACCCCAAACCCTACTTCTCTACAGCTCCCGTTCCTACTTTGTTATTCCCAGCTCCTCCAAGTACCTGAATGTCCCGACAAAATTTTCGCAAGTTATGCTGTAGCAATAAGCACTCAGGGTCCTGGCTGCAGCGGGCACACTCATAGTTTAGTTGGTCCAAGAAGTGGAGGAATAGCATGTTAGCCTGGGAATCATCATTGCCCAGTGCAGCTTCCTCCCTGGGGACCAGGAATGACAAAGATTAGTAAGTATTTCAGCAGGACTGCCATTGTCTTGAGGCCTTCCGACCCTCTCTTTTCCTTGGTGTCTCAAGGATCCTGGGCGCTCAGAAGAAAGAAACTATTTTCCTCATTCTCCACCCCTCAACTTCCTGAGGACCTCACCAGTTTTGGTCTTCAATCCAGACAGCCAAGTACTGTCGAATGTCCACCGGCAGGAGGCTGTTTGTGTAGAGCTGGTGTAGCTGATCCTGAAATGGGCTGTCGAGATTCTGCAGCATCTCCCACTGCGCCATCTGGGATCTGAGTCTGAATTCAGGTTCCTAGTTGTAAATTTTGCTGGGCTAAATCATCCACAGTCTCATGATACTTTATTGTTACAAATTAAATTTTTTAATAATACAGTTAAGAAAAAAGGGGGGTGTTAAGACTGACCCCATTTCCAATCTTCATCCCTTCCCCTCCTCTCCAGAAACCAATATTATTAATTTGGTACATATCCTTCCAGGGAGTACTATTTAAGAGCTCCAACATGTGGGCCTTTTTGTTTTAATGGTAATTTTCAAACACACACCAAAGCAGAATGAATAGTAGAAGGATCATCCATGTAACCCATCCTTTGTCTTCAACAAACATTAATGACATTTCTACCATTTTTATTTTATCTACCTTCCCCAATAAGTTTATTTTAAATTTATATGTTTGTATTTGTTTATGCTGGAGTTCTTAGAGGTATTGTGAGTCATAAGTATTTATTTCAGCATGATCCCTGCTGGCCACAGAGCTTTTTCAGGGGCTGAAACCTCCTTGGAGATAAGGTACATTCCATAAACTGCTTGCCATGTAGGAAGGCTACATTCCAAATGTTTAAATGCTGTGTAAGGGGTATCCCTAAGATTGTGTCACTCTTTATGACTTCTGTTGATCTCTGATTCTTCATGTGGATTATCAACTTTTTCAGAGATCCAGAAATTTCACTCAAAACTGGTCTTTGCCTGTCATCAAGTAGACTGAGAAGAGAATCTTTCTATCTAGCTTGCTCTGTCTACTACCATTTGTCTGTTTAGGAAATTAAAACTTATTCTTGTTGCAGCCTGAGCCTAACAGAAAAGAACATACATGCACATCAGTGGTCTAAAAATGTCACATGATTTTATTACAAATCAAAGAAAAATGTTTGGGCTGGGAAAAATATTTTTCCACCATAATGAATAATTATGAGCTGCCTTTCTACCTCTAGGGATTAGGAACAGGGGAAGGAAAGGATTGGGCAGAGGCTCTTATTTTTCATTTTAACCCTTTTAGTAGTGCTTGACTTTTTAAACTATGTACACCTGTATTGCATTTTAAAAGACAAATGAAGAGGCCCCAGTTCTTAAGGAACTAATTGGCTGGTATTAAAACAGTAAAGCAGAATAAGAAACAAAAGGGAAAAAACACAAAAACAAAGGGTCAAGGCAGCAAGTAAACCCAGAGGTTTAAATATGAAAACAAACAAAACTGTTTTTTTTCAAAAAATTTTCAAATGTTCAAGAAGCTATTCTGAAATGAATTTCATTTTGTATGTGATCTTAGGCAAATAGTTTCACCTTTCTGTATCTTATAATTTTTAACATAATAAGGATGATAAATCATATCTACCCTTAGACATTGAACTTTTTGGGGGGTCGGGGGGGTCGGTGATGAGGATCAAAAATATAACAGACCAGAAGGTTAAAAGCGTTGGCTAGCCCAAGCTGGTGTTCAGTGGATTGAGCACCCGCCTGCGAACCAAAAGGGTCACCAGTTCTATTCCCCGTAAGGGCACATCCTGGGTTCTGGGCCAGGTCCCCAGTTGGGGACGGGGGGCGCGAGAGGCAACCACACATCGATATTTCTCTCTTTCTCCCTTCCCCTCACTCTAAAAATAAAATTTTTTTTAAAGCGTTGGCTAATACACTAAACCAATGCAACAATGCCAACTTTTGGGAGTCTGCAGGGGAATTTTGGGAGCGGGGGGCATTATGTTTGGGGAGCAAGGCCGTACAAGAAGGCGGCGATCAGGATGCGGCAGGCGACAGCTCCTATTTCAACCTGGGGACTGAGGCTGACCCCTTCAGGACACAGCCCCCGGGGCCTGCCGCACTTCCCAGGAGGAAGTCGCGTCTCCACACCTAATCCCTGCGCACCTGCTTAGGATCCGTACCTGGTTAGGGTCTCAGTCCCCTCTCCCTCCAGTGGCTCCGGTCAGGGTTTCGGTTTTCCAGAGGGAGCTCCGGCACTAGCGGCTCCCGCCCCGCCCTCAATTTTCGTCCCGCCTCTGGGACCCAACCCGCTCGCAGCAGGTTTGCGTGGGTAGCTGAACCCCCCAGCTCCCCATTCCCAGCTCCGCACCCCTACATTGGCCAAGCCTTTCCCCAGGCTGTGAGTTCATTGGTACCGCCACAGCTCCTCCCACTAAACGGGGCGGGACAAGCGGAGCGGAAACCGCACCCACAGCTCCAGCGATTGGTGGGAAACCTCAAGTAAGCACCACCCCACAGCTGCGGAGGGAGGAGCCCAATTAATGTAATCGCCCAGAAGTGAAACTGCTGATTTCCCAGAAGTCGCTCAGCCCGTACGGAACGGAGACTGTCTTGGACCTTGAAGCGCTTAAGGCTCCATAAGAAGAGATGGGACCGGAATTTCAACACTTTGAGACGGGAAGTGGGTAGGGCTGAAGTAATAATAAAAAAAATAACTATTTACTACTGGTACCGTGCTATGCACTTTACGTTCATTGTATCGTATTTAATTTCCATTGAGGTGAAAGTCATTATCCCCACTTTAGAAATTAAAAAAACTGAGCGTGGAAAAGGAATTTACTAGTCAATGACCACTGAGGCTCAAACAAGTGGAGCCTGGATTCAAAACCAAACCCTCTGACAGCAAACCCCAAACTTTAAAAATTCTACATTTTACAGCACTGCCTTCCTCCCAATAAAAAATCATAGATTTGAATTCTGAACACAGCTTGCAGATTATTACATTTGTTTATTGTGTTTACTACTTTTTATATTTCTGAACTCCCATTTCTAGGGATCTGAGACATAGTTCTTGAAAAAGGGCCACCCCCAGTACGGAACTGAATTTACTACTTCTGACACCAAAGGGGCCGTGGTAGTTGTTTCTGCCATGTAACTCACATTTGAGGGGCTGCCCAAGCCCTCTTTGTTGGTCTCTGGAAGAGGGGTGTTTGCCTCTTTCTCATGGTAATACTCGATCAACTGCTGAACCCCAGCCTTCACTGCAGGTTTAAGCGCAGCGCTTATCACTATTCCCATGGGCCCCCCCGACACTCCAGTCATGGTCATTAGAAGGTCATAACCCAGATCTATGACCCCATCTTGGCCTCGTTCCTTGGCCTTGTCCAAGCAGTTCTGAGTAGCATAATACAAAGCTGTGCCCAGGTTATAGAAGGTTCCCACTTTTGGCAAAAACTGGATTATACTGTGCACATCCTCCTCCTGTTTATACTCGCAGTCCTCAACAGTGATGGAGCGTGGGGCCCTCTCTGGGCCTAGCTGCTTCCTGGTCAACAGCTGCAGAGCAGAAGCCAGGGTATCCACTGACACTCCCCTCTCTGTGCTCCTGCTTTTCTCCAGCCCTTGAAGATATTGGGTAAGAATCTGTGTAGCATTCATACCCCCCTGGTGGTAGAGGTGAAGCTGCAGGGCCCGTACATCAGCATGGCAGCCAGCTTCCTTCAGGGCGATCATCAGTGACAGGCCTACCAGGAACTTGGGTACAAGGGTCATATGGGTAAAGCCAGGCAGGGACTTTGGGAGCAGGGTCTGGCAGAGCAAGGGGCCTAAGGAGGGTGGCAAGGATTCCAAGGATGAGGGAAGATGCATCAGGATATTTGTCTGGTTTCCGTATGAAGTGGCATCCATAGGGTGCAGCAGGAGGTAGCAAAGAAGCAGCTCCAGTGGTATCATGATGAGTCTGAGGCCACTCATGTCTGGACTAGAGTACGCTGGAGTGGGGAAAAAACCAGAAATACACAGCTTCCCTAAGGGAAGTGGTCTGAAAGAGCCCAGGACTCAAGGCACACCCCATCCAACAACTTTAAGCTTCTGTTCTTTTTAGGTAAAGCCCTAAGAAACAGGAAATGCAACTCAGTTGTTCACACTTGGCCTTCTCCATCTTCAGGTTACCAGGGACTTCCTCTGCTTTATTTCTACCCATTTATAGGGGTCCCAAGTTACCAGACAGTCCAGTCATTGAGAAGTGAGACTGCTGTGATAAGTTTGGTAGCTGCTTGATTCTGTGCTGCCCACTTCTCTGTCCCATGAAAAAAGGAGATATTTGCTTTCCCCTATGATCAGTAAAAGATGTAATCTCTACAACTATTTGTCCATTTGTACTGGCTGCTCAAATCTTGTCCCCTTGTCACACACTTGACCTCAATACCTAAGACCTTGTTCTTTGGCATCTCCTACAGGTCCCTGCCATGTTCCCCACATGACAGGAGCCAGGAGACCCAGAATCAGAAAAGATTAGATGTATATCTACTATTTCCTCTTTTTAAAGTTTCCCTTCCCAACTTAAAAATTATATTAGCAAGCTACCACAGCATCTACTTGGGGTTTTGCTACATGAATGAGAAAAGGTAAATTACCACTCATACTTAAAACATATTACATGCCCAGTATATGATTACAGAAAGAAAAGGGAAAAGGGAATAGGGACTGAGAGTTACTAAGTGGAGAGGGGGAAGTCTCATACTAATCACATATGTGTTTTAGCACTGGGATAAAGAACATACTTCTCTCCTGATTGCTCTTCAAAATTTCTAACTACTCACCATATCCAATCCTTGAACATAGACCTAGGAAAGGAGACTCATCAGCTAAGTGGCATTGAATATCTAAAGTAAACCTGGACAAATTCTGGAATCAATTTCTCCATAAAGAATAACTGTGGAACATATGATAAATTATATTGTCATCATCCACAGACACTGAGAGGATCTTAACTTGGAGGTTTCTTCAGCTTTTTGCCTAATTCTTCAACATGTTCCCAAGGCTCATATTTGCCATTCTAGGGGATGACAGCAATAGCTTTGATTTGTGTCACCAGCAACATGGGAGATGGCTTCTCAGCAAACTCAATTACTATCTGAACTAACAGCAAGACCGGTCACCCCAGTGGGTGTATTCATCACCATCAATACATTCCTCAGGGTGAGTATCCCCACGTTAGTTTTATCCAAGCTCCCAGGGGATCGCCCCAAATCTCTCAGAGTGACCTTATTGTTGCCAATTCTTTCCTCCTCATTGCTTTTTACTCTCATGAATGAGGGTTACAGTGGTATCATTTCCTCCCACCCTAACAAGCTGAAGCTGCAGAAATATGTGCCTCAGATGGGCAGCCAGCTTCCTCCAGGGCCACCTCCAGAGCTAAGTAGGATAGGTACCCAGGCAGAGAGGCTAAGGAGGGGGCTATGTGCAAGAGATCCTGGCAGATCTTGGGATCTGGGAGAGGGATTTGGTTGGAGAGCATGTTCAGAAGAATCCAGTTTCTGTGAAAGAGAGCTGGGAGGTCAGGTCCCCTTTCTGGGCATTTCTTGGAAAGGCAACCACTAGGGACAATACAGACTGGATCGTGGTGGGTCAGCAGAAACAGCCCTGCTTGAAAGAAATAATGTTCAGGGTGGGAAATGGGAAAGGAAAGGCTTGGGACCCAGAGGCACCAAGACTTGTCAGAGAGAGAAGTGTCTTAGCCCTTGGAAACATCAATTACCCTGGACATGCCTCGTTCCCACTCTTCACCATTTTGAGGAAGAAGCAAGACAGAGCAATAAGACAGTCCAAACATTTCCTTTGGTTTGGGCTTTTCATGATCTGAATGACTATTTTGATTAAAAAAAAAAAGGTTTTATTTATTTTTAGAATAAGGGAAGGGAGGGAGAGAGATAGGGAGAGAAACTGATATGAGAAAAGGTTGCCTCTCGTACACGCCCCGACAGGGACCAAACCTGCAACCCAGGCATCAGCCCTGACCAGGAATAGAACCTGTGACCTTTTGTTTTGCAGTATGACTGCCCAACCAACTGAGCCACAGGGCTGTTCTGACTTTTTAAAAATATCCTACTGGTTCCCTTACCCCAACCAGAATCACAAGGACGATAGAATGCTGCTGGCTTCCAAAATAGTGAAGGATATAACATTTGCAAATATTTATGCATCTCTTCCCAGGCCAGATGTTGTCCTCCTCACCTTTGCTCCATGCTGACAAAAAGACCTTTCCCTTTTGGGGCCCTGCTAGTCCTGCCTCATATGCCTGTTGTCCTAAGGTTTTACCCTAGACCAGCAATTTTCAACCAGTGCGCTGCAAGAATTTTTAAAACATGCAATACCTGACTATTTAGTCAAGGACACTGACCTCTTCTCACTTAGATTCTCAAATAAAAAAGTGACAACAGCCAACACAACAATAACTGTCGGGTATGACTGAATCAAAATTATACCTGTGTTTTATATCAGATAGCAAAAACTATATCTTCTGGCATGCCACAGAATTTTAGTAATTAGTTTATGTGTGTGTCATGAGATGTAAAACATTGAAAATTGCTGCCCCAGACCAATCCATGATATGGGGAAAAGTTCCTCTGTGTCTCCTGAAGGGAAGAAGGAATAAGGCAGAAACTCTGATAATCTTGGTAAAGGAACCCCCAACACAGTTCTTATTAAAAGCATACATTGAACAGAGAGAGATCCAGGGAAACAATAGACTGGTAAGTCAAACCAAATTGCACAACTTTTATTTCTCACTTTTCTAATTCTAATGTAAAACACACACACACATACACACACACACAAACATGTATATCAGATGTATAGAAACACTTCCCAAATCTAACTCAAATTCCAGGAATTGGGCTTCATCTAAAGTTTAGGGGTAACTCTAGTCCAAATATTAGGGGAAGGAGTATCTGATGTTTTCTAAAATGGTACAAATTCCTACGTAGCATTATGACAAAAGTTTCCTTGGTGTTGTCACTAACCCCTAACACAGTCAAAGAGAACAGGACAGAGGGAGGGGCCCAGAGTCCTTTCTTTTATTTCTTTCATTTCTCTCAGTTTTCAGCAGTGGCCCCTGACAGCTAAGGGCAAAGACAGAAGAGAGACTAGGCATAAGCCAGTAAATGCATACTACCAAAATTGGAAGAAGCAAAAACTAGACACGAATGAGTCCAAATACTACCTAAAGTTACTAGACCCTAAATACTTGGAAAATCCTTATGATGATACAGTTTCTGTGCAGCAACATTGCAAAGGGTAAAATGTTTAACCCTTTTCTCCTAAGATCTATCAAAAAGCAAGAATATCCACTTTTACCACTTTTTGAGCACTGTATTGAAAGTCCTATCAAGTGTAATAAGGAAAGAGTAAAAATGTAATGGCATAAAACTAGAAAGGAAGAAATGGAACAATATTTAGAAAAAGATTATTTATGGAGAAAATCCTAAGTTTAAAAAAAAATGCCAGAAGAAGCCTTTGGTGGGAAAAACGGCTGCAGCTACCAAGAAGCCAGCAGTTGAGAAGATGCCTGCAGATGCCTTCCATCATGGAAGAAAAGAAGCCTGAAGCATAAACTTAACTTTGTTTATTCCATAAAGGTCAAATCACTGTGGACAGCTGGTTTTGAATAAAAAACACATGTCAAAGGTGGTGAAAAACATGAGAAGAAGAAACAAGCAGGAGTCCTGGCTGGTGTGGCTCAGTTGATTGGAACATGGTCCCGTAAACTGAAAGGTCAGGGCACATGCCTAGGTTAAAGGTATGGTCCCAGGTCGGGGAGCATACAGGAGGCAAATGATCAATGTTTCTCTCACATCCATGTTTCCTTCTCTCTCTTTCTCTCCCTTTCTTTCTCTCTGAAATCTAAAATAAAATAAAATGTAAAAGAAAAAAGAAACTGTCATAAAAAAAAAGTAACTAAGTGAATTTAGGAAGAAGTGTTTTAAAATAAAATATTAATGTATAAAAATAATTTCTGTATTTTAGCAGAAAACATTGAAAAGTTAATTTAGAAAAGCAATTTCAATTAACATGCTGTTTAAAAAACACATACAATTCCTAAAAGAAGAAACAAAACAAGATAAGCATCCTCACACTTGCCCTTCTATTCATCATTGTCCTTGGGAGTCTAGCAAGAGTAATTAAGCAAGAAAATAAAATAAAAAGCATCCAGATTAGAAAGAAGCTATCTCAATTTGCAGATAGCATGATCTTGTATATTAAAAACTCAGAAAGGTTCCACAAAAATATTATGAGAGTATATGAGTTCAGCAAGGTTGTGGAATATAAGATCAATATACAAAGTCAATTATATTTCTATACATGTTCTTTCTTTCCTTAAGGATTTTTTTTTTTTTTTTTTTTTTTTTAGAAAGAGGGAAAGAGGGAGGGAGAAAAAGAGGGAGAGAAACATCAGTTGTCTCTTGCATGCTCCCAACCAGGGACCTGGCCTGCAACCCAGGCATGTGCTCTACCTGGGAATCAAACCAGCAACCTTTTGGTTCGCAGGCCAGCGCTCAATCCACTGAGCAACACCAGCCAGGGCTCTATGCATTTTCAATAACTTGAAAATTAAATTCAGAAAAAAGTGTACAACAGCATCAAAAAGAATGAAATACTTAGGAATAAACTGAAGAGAAGAATAAAACTTGTACACTATGAACTACAAAACATTACCAAAAGAGATCAAAGATTAAAGAACGAACTAAAGCCAAAGCTAGAATAAGGAAGGAAATAATAAAGACTGGAGCAGAGATAAATAAAGTAAACAATAAAAAAGCAATAGAGCCCTGGCCAGCTAGCTCATTTGGTTAGAGCATCATCCAGTTATACGATGGTTGTGGGTTTGATCCCCAGTCAGGGCCCATATAAGAAACAGCCAATGAATGCATAAATAAGTGGAACAACAAAACGATGTTTCTCTCTTTTTCTCTCCCCCTCTCCCTTCCTCTCTCTCAAATAAATCAATTTTAAAAAAGAAGAGAAAATCAAGAAATAAAATAAGTGAATCCAAAATTGGTTCTTCAAAAAGATCAAGAAAATTGACAGGTCTTTAGCTACAATGACTATTAAAAAAGAGAGAGAGAGAATGACTCAAATGACTAACCTCAGAAATGAAAGTAAATGCACAGCAAAGGAAACCGTCAACAAAGTGTAAAGGCAACCTACCAAATGGGAGAAAATTTGCAAATCATATATGTGATAAGGGGTTCATGTCCAAAATATACAAAGAACTCATACAATTCAATAGCAAAAAACTAAACAATTTGATTTTTATATATCTAGAAAAAAAGATGTATGCATCCCACATTCACTGTACCATTATTGACAATAGCCAAGACATGGAAGCAACCTGTGTCCATCAATGAATGGATACAGAAAATGTGATATATATATATATATATATATATTCAATGGAATATTATTCAGCCATAAAAAGAACAAAATCTTTACAATTACATGTACATGTATGGACCCTGAGGGCATTATGCTAATTAAAATAAGTCAGATAGAGAAAGATAAATACCATATGATCTCACTTATATGTGGAATTTTTTAAAAGCTGAACTCATAGATACAGAGAAGAGATTGGAAATTGACAGGCATAGGGTTGAGCAGTGAGGGAAATGGGTGAAGGAGGTGGACAAAAGGTACAAACTTGGGGGGGTCTTCCAGTCAAGATGGTGGCATAGGTAAACACAGCTTGCCTCCTCACATAACCATAACAAAATTACAACTAAAGCCCTGGCTGGTGTGGCTCAGTGAATTGAGCAACAGCCTGTGAACCGAAAGGTCACTGTTTGATTTCCAGTCAGGGCACGTGCCTGGGTCGAGGGCTAGGTCCCCAGTTGGAGGCATGCAAGAGGCAACCGATTGATCTCACACATCGATGTTTGTCACCCTCTCTTTAACTCTCCCTCCCCCCCCTCTAAAATTAAATAAATAAAATCTTCAAAAAAAAGGTTGGTGAGAATCAACTAGAGCTTTCATACATTGGTACAATTACATTGGAAAACTGGTAGTTTCTTATAACGTTAAATATATACCCACCATAGTCTAGCAATTTTTCCTCTTAAATATTTACCCAAGAGAAATAACACATGTCCACATAAAAAACAAAAATGTTCATAGCATATATATCCATAATAGCCCCAAATTGGAAACTACCCAGATATCCATGATCAGGTGCATGGATTAAAAATTAAAGTCACATAGTCATAAAGTGATATATTAACTCAGTAGTAAAAAGTTATAAATTACGGCCCTGGCTAAGTAGTTCAGTTGGTTAGAGCATCATCCTGATATGCCAAGGTTGTGGCTTCGAAATCTGGTCAGGGCACATAGAAGCAACCAATGAATGCATAAATAAGAGGGACAACAAATCAATGTTTCTTTCTCTCTCCAGAATCAATAATTTTTTAAAAGAAGTAGACAAATGGGAAAAGATTAAAATACTCTCATGTCTAGTACACAATAAATCCATAGTATTTGACAACTGAAAGAGAAATTTGGAGAAGAAATGGAGGCTAGACATAACAGAAGTGGTCAAGGATGACTCTGGTCATGTCTTTTAGCACTGTGATCAGATGAAGAATACATGTCTGTCCTAAGCTGTCCCCAACACTTTTAACTACCTGTTGTGCCCAGCTCCATGCACAGTCCTATCAGGGACATTTGAGGGGAAAAAATATGCCTAGGGGGTCTCACCTATTTTAAATAAGTCTGAAAATATTAATCTAGTAAGCCCAGTATACTGCATATCAGAATGGCTGTGGAATACTTGACATAAACTATCTTCCTAAAATACTGCGAGGGGTCTCAGTTACAGGGCTTTTTCAGTTGTTAGCCTACCGCTTCCAAATGCTTCCAAGACTCATACATGCACTTCTGAGTGACACTGATGGCAGTCTTGAACTGTTACCCAGTGGAAGGGAGCTTTTCAGCACAATCAACCATCAGCTGTCTGATCTCATAGAGCACCCAACTATGTTCATGCCTACATGTCTCAGGTCGGGTAACGGAGCACTGGACCCACCTAACTCCCCAGCAGTTTCCCCAAGATTCCTCAGAATGACTTCAGTATTATTGCCAATCCCTTCCTCCTCATTGCTTTGTACTCTCGTGAAGGAGGTTTTCAGTGGTATCATTTCCTCCCACCCTAACAAGCTGAAGCTGCAGAAATGTGGGCCTCAGTTGGGTAGTTGAGTCTCCTCCAGAGCTAAGTAGGATAGGCACCCAAGCAGAGGGGCTAAGGAGGGGGCTGTGTGCAAGAGATCCTGGCAGGTCTTGGGATCTGGTTGGAGAGCATGTTCAGAGGATGCCCTGTTTCTGTGAAAGACAGCTGAGAAGTCAGAGCCCCTTTCTGGGCATTTCTTGGACAGGAAGATACAGTAAAAAAGCCCCACAGCCTGGATCTTGGTGGGTGAGCAGAAACAACTCTGCTTCAAAGAAGCAATGCTCAGGCTGAAGAGTAGGGAAGGGCTTAAGATGAAGAGACACCGAGACTGGTCAGGGCGAGGAAGCGTCTTAGCCCTTGGAAACCTCAGTTACCCTGGATATAGCTTCACCCCTTCCCCTGCAGCCTTCAGATGATCCTTACCCGATCCAGAAAGAAGCCAGAGGTTCGAGATCATCCAAACACATCCTCTGCCTTGGTGCTTTCTAGATTTTACTTTCTCTTTCACCTCAGGCAAAAATGTTGATCCTTCTGGAAACAGTGATGACATAACATTCACAAATATTTACCCACTTCTTCCAGGCTCAGGCTTCGTCCTCCTGACCTTTGCCCCATGCTGACAGAATGCCTTCCCCCTTGTGGATGATACTGCTTTTCCTGACCCATGCCACTGTCACACAAAGGATTTCTCTAGACCTAAATTTCCATCAGGAAAAATTCCTCTGCATCTTCTGAAGCAAGGAGGTGAAAGGCAGGTTGGCCAACGATTTCTGGGGAGGAGATCCCAAATTAGTTCTTTTTCAATGGGTTTATCAAGTAGAGGAATGGGAAAATAAAACCTACTGGCAAGTCAGACCAAACCAGACAAAACTTTTTCAGTTTTTACCTTTTTAATTCCAATGCAATACTCTAATTAAACACGTTCATTGCCATAACAGTACTTCTTTCTAAGCCTGCATTAAAACCATAGGAATAAGGTTTCATTTCTCATCAAGGGGTTTATTAATAGATGAGGAACTGCAGTCCAGAAAATAGGGAACAATGGCATATGGTGCCTCCTAAAACTGATACAAAAGTCCACACATCGTTGTCCATAAAGGTTCCTCTCTGGTGGTATAACACACTTCTGACAGATAGCCAAAGGTGTCCTGGGTCCTTCCTCTCATGTTACATGTTCCTCTTAGCACCAAGAGGGGGCCTGTAACAAGCAAGAATAAATCAGGGGGTTTCTAGGCCCTGGCCAGATAGCTCAATTAGTTAGAGTATGTCCCAACATGCTGAGGTTGAGGGTTCCATCTCTGGTCAGGACACATGCAAAAAGCAACCAGTGAATGCATCAATAACTGGAATAACAAATCAGTGTTTCTATCTCTCTCTAAAAATCATTCAATAAAAAAAATAATAATAAAATTAAAAATTTAAAGTTTACAAAAGGTTTCTAGAAGAAAAAGTCTTCGGGGAGCTATATACTCCTAAAATTGGGAGAAGGAACTGGATGGAGAGGCATCCAACCTGTTGCCTAAATTCCTGGGTCCTTTGGATCCTCCCATTCCTGTCTTGAGTTCACCATCCCTAACTGGGCCTATCTCCACCTCCAGTTCATTAGTCAGTGTCCTCACCCTCAACATGAAAATGGCTTTTTGTTGAAATTCCTTCAATTTCAACCTGTGTCTTAGAAACCACAGGGGAGAGAGACAGATTATGTAAATGCAGCAGGGGAAAGAAAATGGTAGTGTTTCAAGATTGAGGAATTACAGAGGGATGAAGACAAACACATGTGCCTCAATTAAACTTCCCATCTTCACTCCTGTCCTCATCTTCCACCCGTTCCTCATTAATCCACACTAGTTGTCACTTCTTGGGTGCCAGGCATTTAGAGATTTTATTTGTTTTTTCAATTATCATTGACATTTAATATTGTATTAGCCTCAGGTGTACAGTGTAGTGGTTATTAGCATTTATATAATGTATGAAGTGATGCCCTGGTAAGTCTAGTACCCACCTGGCACCACACAGTTATTATATTGACTGTATTTCCTATGCTATATTTCACACCCCCATGACTATTTTGTAACTGCCAATTTGTACTTCTTAATCCCTTCAAATTTGTCACCCAGTCCCCCAAACCCCCTCCCATCTGGCAACCATCAGTTTTCTCTCTGTATCCATGAGTCTGTTTGTTTTGTTTGTTCATTTGTGGGTTTTATTTTAATTAATGGCATTAATTTTAAATTTTATTTTTTAAATATTTTGATTATGCTATTACATTTGTCCTGAATTTTCCCCCTTTGCCGCCCTCCACCCAGCACCCCCCAATCCTTCAGGCAATTCCCCCCTACCGTTGTTCATGTCCATGGGTCATGCATCTAAGTTCTTTGGCTGCTCCATTTCCTATACTGCACTTTACATACCCATGGCTACTCTGTAACTACCTATTTGTACTTCTTAATCCCCTCACCTCCTCACACCTTCCCTCACACCCCCCTCCCATCTGGCAATGAGCAATATGCCCTCTGTATCCATGATTCTGTTCTATTCTTGTTTGCTTAGTTTGTTTTTCAGGTTCAATTGTTGATAGATTTGCATTTTGCTATTTTATTGTTCATAGTTTTGACCTTCTTTTTCTTAAGTCCCTTTAACATTTCATATAATAATAGTCTGGTGATGATGAACTCCTTCATTTTTTTGTCTGGGAAGCTCTTTGTCTGCCCTTCGATTCTAAATGATAAATGAGTTTTGCTGGGGCCAGCAATCTTGGCTGCACGCCCTTGCTTTTTATGGCTTTGAGTATTTCTTGCCAATCCCTTCTAGCCAATAAATTTTCTTTAGAAAATCAGCTGACAGTCTTATGGAAACTCCCCTGTAGGTAACTTGTTTTTAAGATTTTATTTATTTTCAGAGAGATGGGAGAGAGGGAAAGATACATTGATTAGTTGTCTCTCACATGCCCCCAAGCAGGGACCTGGCCTGCAACCCAGGCATGTGCCCTGACTGGGAATCGAACCTGTGACCTTTTGGTTTGCAGGCCAATGCTCAATCCACTGAGCCACACCAGTCAGGGCAACTTCTTTTCTCTTGCGGCTTTTAAGATTCTTTCTTTAACCTTTGGCATTTAAATTATGATGTGTCTTGGAGTGGGCCTCTTTGCATCCATCTTGTTTGTGACTCCCTGTGCTTCCCACAGGGAACCGCTCCTTGTGGTTTAGGGAATTGAAGCCCCAGCCGTGAGCCTGACTTGCCCCACCCCACCCCTGGCTTGTCTTTTAAGTCTTAACAAAAGGCTGTGAGGGAGACATAACCGAAAACCACTCAGAGGGTTTCCATGGGAATTGGATTTAAAGAATGCTTATTATGCTTTAGAACTTGCTCTGCTTGTCTTTCATTTGGCATCCAGTTCCTTTTATTAGTTGCTGGAGTAAGTGAAAGTAAAGTTCTTGTTCTTCGGATAACCTTGGTCCCATTCTTTCGTGGGTAGTGGGTCTCCTTTCGTCGGTTTTGGTTTTGCCCTTTTCTCCTGCCTCTTGTTTAAAGTGAACCAGTAGTTTTCCAGATTTTAAACTAGAGATTAACTGGTTTAGTGGGTCGGAGTGTGATGCTTGTGAGGAGGGCTCCCAAAGGTGTCACCCCTTGGTCATTCCTATCTCTCTTACGTGCCTGTTTCTCTCCCAGTCGTCTAAAACAACTAGAAGGGCTAGGAGTGCTGAATGACCAGTTCTTATTTTGCACGTCCCTGGATGAGCCAAGAATTATATTACTGTGAGTGGAATTCCCTACAAGGCCCCTACATGTCTCAGGGATTGACCCCAGACACCTCTGCTAGGTCCCAACTTGTGTAGGTACACCCGAGAATTCGGGCCAGAGGAAGGAAGTGCCTCTGAGCCAGAGCCCTCATATAAATTCTATTTTTGGCCTAAAGCTTCTCTTGCTATTTGGGGGAGACACCAGGGGGTTGGGCAGTGAGTGGTTGTGACTGTGTTCCTGATGTTGCACGGACTTTGACTTGCAGCTGGCAGGAGCCTAGTGCTCTAACCTGGTCCATGTACCAGCTTATCCTGTTACAGACCTCTAGTGGTGAGCGCCCTATTGGCTTTTAAGTGCTTGACCTGTGCCCACAGTTTCGTGGCGATTTATTGAACGAGAGAAGCCAAAATGGTCCTTTAGTGAGAGGAGACAAAGGCGAAACCAAAACCCCTGCCAGAGAGTACCAGAAAGAAGAAAAATCCTCCCTTCCATATCTTAACCACACAGGCAGCCTTTTCCAGAGTGAGCCTGGGGGTTGCAAGCCCTTACCATGGGCGGAGGTGCCAAAATTCCCTTCCATGCAGTGTAGTTGTCGGTGGTCAGGCTTTTGGCCCCGCAGTCATTCCAGGTGTCACTTCTTGAGTGCCCCTTGTCCAGGCACCAGATGAAGCGGAGTTGCCTCCAAAGCCCTAGGCTCAGTTGGAAACTATGTCCAGCAGAGGTTTCATAACCACGATGGAGCAAACTTATCCAGGATACTGTATTTTGTCTGGGAGGGTGGGGAGGCGGAGGAGGTAGCCATTCCCTCTAGTGGAGAAAGCGCAAGACCTCTGCCCCTCACGCTTTTTATTGAGAAGGATATGCATGGGAGATACAGGTCAAAATTCATAAATCATCAATAGTTTTTAGGTGCCTGGATTACAGTTGACAATAACAGATTCCAAGGACCAGTATAGAGGGCAGTGACCAGTCTGTGTTAGGGTCTATTAAATATCTTGACACCACACTGGCATCAGGTGCAAGGTTTCATACATTCCTTGCTAGAGATTGTTTATAGTTAACTAAGAGATAAGAAAAGCAGAGCAAGTTCTAAAGCATAATAAGTTCTAAACCACCCTGAGCGGTTTTCGGTTATGTCTCCCGTGCAGCCTTTTGTTGAGACTTAAGACAAGCGGGGGGCGGGGGGGGGCCGCAAGTCAGGCTCACAGCTGGGGCTACAATTCCGTAAACCACAAGGAGCGGTTCTCCACACTGGATTTGCATGTATCACATTTCCTTCACCAAATTAGGGAGGCTTTCTTCCATTATTTTTTCAAGTAAGTTTTCAATTTCTTGCTTTCTCTTCTCCTTCTGGTACCCCTATGATGTGAATGTTGGACCTCTTGAAGTTCTCCCAGAGGCTGTTTACACTAACCTCATTTTTTCTCATTGTCCTGATAGGTTGTTTTTTTGCTTCTTTATGTTCCATATTATTGATTTGTTTCTTGGCTTCATCCACGGTACTATTGTTTCCCTGTAAATTGTTCTTTATTTCAATTAGTGTATTCTTGGCTTCTCAGTGGATCTTTTTTATGCTGTTGAGGTTCTCATTGTTTCTTTAGCATCCTTATAACCAGTGTTTTGAACTCTGCATCTGATAAATTGCTTATCTCCATTTTACTTAGTTCTTTTTCTGGAGTTTTGATCTGTTCTTTTATTTGGGCCATGATTTTTTCTCTTTGTTTTGGCAGCCTCTGTGTTTGTTTCTATGTACTGGTTAGAGTTTCTTTGACTCCATGTCTTGATCGTGTGGCCTAATGTAGCAGGTGTCCTGTAGGTTCCAGTGGCACAGCCTCCCCTATCACCTGAGCTGGGTACTTGAGGTGTGTGTGCCTTTGTGTGGGCTAAGACACCCTTCTCTTGTAGTTGAGCCTTGGTTGCTGTCGGCAGATCAACGGGAGGGATTTACTCAGGCCAGTCAGCTACAATGACTGGCTGTGATCAGTGACTACCACCTTCCACCCTCCATGGAGGATCAGCTGTGCAGGGGCAGGATGGTAGTGTTGCAACGTAGTCTGTAGCTGTCCACTGAGTGCGCTGGCCCTGGGGTTTCCTGGGTGGTTCAGGCCAAGGTCAGCCCCCACCTGTGTGTTTTGCCCAAGGTACTCTGCCTGAGCGATAAAACAGTCTGAGATGGCTGCTACTTGTGCTGGGCTTGAAGATTCCCAGGCAAAGCCAAGCTGTGAATCTAGGCTGGCTGCTGCTAGTGTTGGGGCTGGGGCTGACAGAGGCCAGCTGTTGCTTGTTTGATAGGATTTTAGAAATTGTGAAGCATGAGCCAAGACCAGCTATTCATATGGAAAAGCAGCTTGGGTGGGGTGGAGTGTCTGGAGATGTCCAAGGAGGGTCAGTGTTAGCCAGGTGGATGGGATCTCAGATATGGCACCAGCTTGCTGGCTCTGTGGAGAGAGGGTTTAGAGAAGGGACATTGGCCTCTGCTCACCTTGAAGCCAGACACTTCAGCTTCTCCCTGTATGTCACTGGTGCCTTTCAAGCTGTTACCCTAGTGCTGGAGCTCAGAGGGAGTGAGTCTGAGTGAGTTCATGTGTGGGGTCTTTAAAAGGAACTGCTTGGGATACTAGAAGTTTCTTTCATAGACTCAATCCCCCTGGTTTTTGCAGCCAGAAGTTGTGGGGACTTACCTTCCTGGGCTGGGGGTAGGGGTGGGGGGCCCTACTGTGGTGCTAGGACTCCTCGTTCCTGAGATATGCCTCCTAGATTTTTATCTACCACACATGGGTGAGGGACTAGCCCATTCTGCGTCTGTCCCCCTCCTAACAGTCTGGACTATGTAGTTTCTTTTAATTCTGCAGTTGTCATACTTCCATTCAACTCGATTTCTGACGGTTCTGGTTGATGGTTGTTCTATATTTCAGCTGTAATTTTGATGTGGTTGTGCAAAGAGGTGAGCCATGTCTGACTATGCTGCCATCTTGACTGGAAGTCCCCGGCATTTACTTTTTGGAGTAGTTTTAGGTTTATAGAAAAGTGAGCAGAAAGTATAGATTGCCCCTAAATATTCCCTTTCCACCAACCCCTCAGTTTCCCCTATTAACATCTTACCTTGGTGTGGTATATTTGTTACAATTTTATTATTTATTTTAGTATTATGTATTATTAATTATTATTACCCAAGTCCATGGTTTACATTAGGGTGCACATGTTTAATTCAATACCAAACACAAACCAAACACATTCATTCTAACTTGAGAGGCTATGAAAGAAAAATTAAAAAACCAAGTCAGAGAAACAAGACAGTTCAAACTCACCCCTTCCCTTGGTCTCTCCCTGATCTGAATGGCTATTTTCTGAATCTCACCTTTACATCACCTTAGCTGGAAACACAAGACAGCCAGAAAGCTTATGGTTTCCATGAACAGAGAAAAACATGACAATTACAATATTTACCCAGTCCTTCTTGCCTAGACTTTGTCTTCCCCTCTGCCCCATGCGAACAAACTGGCTTTTTCTCCTTTTGTGGCTCAGGTTTCTTCCTGCTGCAAACTCATGTCACCCCAAAGATTTATGCTAGAGAAAGGATCTTGAGGTGAGAATGTTTTTCTGTGTCTTCTGTAGGGAAAGTAAGAGAAAAGGGAAAACTCATGGTCTGTTTTAACCCTAATAGTTAAAAGTTCTCCCAAGAACAAAAGCAGCATACTTAGACAGATTGGAAGTCAGATCAACACTGGCAACTTTTAATTTTACGTGATTTCAATATTAAATACAAACCAAACATATTCCATCATCTGGGGAGTACTGCATCGCAACCCCACCTCCACTGCAGGAACTGGGATCAATCTGGTGTGCAGGGGGTGACCAAAGGGAAGAAAATGAAGGTGGGAGTATTTGGTGCCTTTTAAAATGGTGCAACACCTCTACCCATCATATCACACAGCTCCCCATCTGGTGCTGGGACCCAGCTCCAGCAGAAAGCCAAAAAGAACAGATCAATCAGAGGGGTCCAAGGTACCTTCTGTATTTCATTCACTGCTTTCATTTGCTAGGGGGCACTAATAACCCAAAGAAATGGTGCTGAGAAGAAGCCAAGTAAGAGAGCTACTGAGTCATATTGATAAATCTAGGAGAAGTGACTGCAGAGGAGTCCCACACCGTGGTCGAACTTCCTGGACCCTAAATCCATGGGGAAGCCCAGGACTCTACTGCTCCCGTCCAGTAAGAGAAGTTTCTGCGTCCTTTATGACTTTTCAAACTCTGATAAAACTCACCACCTAAATACAGGTCTATCTCTACCCCTAGGCTTCTGGCTCTTCAGTCACTCTCATCTTCATCCTCAATTTGAAACCGTTTCTTCTTTTGGATTTCTGGAGCGCCCAGCTCTGGTGCTATGGGAATGACAGAAGTGAGGAGAAAGAGAATATCTAAATATGTTAGAGGGGAAGGAGGGGGTAGCTTTTACTCTCAGGATTAAGAGAAGAGTGCCAGAGGTTAAAAGAAAGAGTAGGTCCCACTCAGACTCCCTACCTTGGCTCCTGCCTTCATCTTCCTCCTGCTCCTCATCGCTGTCCAATAGTTGTCGCTTCTTGGGTGCCACTTTCAGCTGCTCTTTCCCACCAGTAGTCTCTGCCTCTGAAATGACTATAAGAAGCATAAAATTAGGCAACTGGGCCCTCAAATTCTAAAAATACTCTATCAACCTCTACATCACCATGGCCAGCATATAGTAAGTGCTCAATAAGTGGTCCTGTCATTACCTGCTGGGGACATCAGGCCTGCTTTCTTTTTCCGGGCTAATAGGAGAGCCCTCAGGGCTTGTGCTCGGTGTTCCTTTTGGTGCTCTTCCTCAGGGTCTTGCTGTCCAGAGACTTGAAGGTCTAGCCCTGGCTGAAGCTCTTCCTCTTTCTCTGGTTGACTCAAAGAAGCTGCTATCCTCCGGAGCTGGATGGGACTCAGCTTGGCTGGAATTCGCCAGAAGGTTTCCTACAGAGGCAAAGATGGTGAAAATGAAAGCAATGAGAAAGGCCCAACCTCTAGTTCACCAGATTTTGATATTATTCTTGAATAAATATGACCCTGCACTGGTGAAGATCCACAAGGGTTATGAACTTACTGCTTATTTACTCAATATATGCCCAATGTCTGGCTTAGTGCCTGCCACAATAAGTTCCCAGTAAATATAGCCATTAACTGAATAAATGAATGAATCCCGGGGATCTAAAAAGGTGAATCAGAAATGATCCCTGCCCTCAAGGAACTTACAATCTAATCAGAAAAAAATATATCAATATAGTCTAACACCATAGGATTCTTAGACTATACAGTTGCCAAAGTGATTACTTTTGCTTCAGGGGTTGAAAGTGATAGGACTATTTCTCTGAGCAGCTGACAACTAACCTGAGTCTTCAGGGCTGGATGTGTGGTTGGGGCCTCCCAGGAGATGGGCTGGCATGATCAAATGTTTGGAGGTATGAAAAAGCCTACTATTTGGAGGATGACTATGATGTAGGGTAGGTATGTGATGTAGGGTAGTGCCCATGAGGCTTTGAAAAATTGGCCAAAGCCAGGCATGCCACTTGGAAGCTCTGGAATCTGTCCTGCAAACATTGGGGAACCATTAAGTGCTCTGGACAGAGGAGTAATATAATCAAAACTATATCTTAGAAAAATAACTCAGGGGGCAGCATGAAACACGGACTTAGGGGAAAGGAAAGTTGGAGACAGGAAGACTAGCAGGACAGCTGCCGCAGGAGTCTTGGGCAGTGAAATGAGGAGATGTATCCTGAAATAGCAGCAATGCAACTGGTGTATTTACCTGTTCAGAGGCAGGAGGTCGAACCCCCAGCTTGCGCAACAGCTGCTGAAACTGTTCATTTTCCATTGCTTCCTCATTTTCTTCTGTCAGTGGCACCAATGGAACTGCCTGGGAACAGCCTAGAACAGGGTCAATAGCCATATGGTGAAGATGTAAAGAACTGGTTCTTTATCCCACGACCAGCAGCTTCCAGTGCCTCAAACCTTCTGAAATCTTCATTTATCCACTCACCATCCTCTTCCCGATCTCCTGCTGCTTGAATCAGGCAGTTCTGGAGCCAAAGGAGAGGACCAGAAAAGCCTAAGGGAAGGAAAAAAACTTATCATTGGCCCAAACGCCGAAACCCCTCCTCCGCCTGAGACTCCACTCCCAGCCCAAGCCCTCACCTTCCTGATGCAGGCTTTGCCCAAGGTTTTCGGTTGAAAGGACTAAGCTCCCCTGGGAAGTTTCTTCTGCATCTGAGCCCTCCTCCTTCTCTTCACTCTCTTCCTCTGGCAGGTTTTCCTCTTCTTCCAGATCTTCCTGGCAAAAATCTTTTAGGGACTCCTCTCCATTAGGCTAAAATTCAGTGGGGGTGGGAAATGAAAGAAGGAGACAAGATAAGGAACTGAGTGGAGTCCTCTGGGTCTGGGTGGACCTAGTCAGAACAGCCCAAATCAGGAAGATCCTGGGTGGGCTACTTCTAAGGAGCACTCCAGGGGGGTGGTCCCACACCAATGGAGCCAGGGGAGGGTTATTACCAAGCGCGAGGGCCCGCGCTTCTTCCGGCGTTTCTTGTATAGTTCCCGCCGCTCAGCTACCAGCCCCAGAGCCAGCAGTTTATCCACTATTCGGGCCCGTGAGCGTTTGGCTGTGATATTCTTCATAATATGACCCAGGACATCTATAAAGAAGGAAATTGAATACCCAAGAGCAACAGAGGAAAGAGAAGTAAAGAAAATCAGAAGATAGAGGCTGGTTCGATTCACTCAAAAATGACAGCACAAATACAATAAAGGGACAGAAGAGATGGGTAAGCCTTACTTGGGAACAGGAAGGGAAAGAAAAAGCTTGGCTCTCACATCAGAGATTCCCTGAACTTCTACCTCCCTTACCATCTGAGTCCTGAAACTCCTCAAAAAGCCGCTGCAGCTCCAGCTCTTGATCTTCTGTCCACAGTACGATATGGGTTCCTTTCCTATTTAGGAAGGTATTAGTGAAGAGTGGGCTGAGGCCACGAACAGAGGATTCCCCATCTCAATTCCCCCCAGAACATGTACCTCTACCTTTGAAAGTCCTTGACACTGTCAGCCAGTCCTAGCCGCACCAAATGGTGGATGACCTGCTTACGCGTTCGAGACACATTCAGGTGTGACAAGATGGTTTCTACCACATCCTGACCTGAGATGGAAGAGTAAGGCAGTAAAGAGGGGTCCTGGAGCTCCTGCTGCCATCCTCGTAAGCTCTTCAGATCTCAAGGCCTCATACCTTCCACATCCTTATGGGCAAGGTACAGTTCCTGAAGCCGAGCCTCCTCCTCTGGGCTCCACACAGGAGGTTTACGACTAGAAGATCTGAATTGGAAAAGGAGGGGGAGAGCATGTAGGCTGCTGGCCCAAAAAGAGGAGACCAAAGGTCCTGTCTGGTCAGTTCTAAAAGAACAAGAAAGACGACACAGGTACCCCAGAGGAGCCCATCGACAGAGGCCTAAGATGTGCTTCCTTCCCCTCACCCTCCTCCCCACTTAGGATCCTTAAAGTCTAACTAAGAGATTGTCCAGGCTGTGCCTACGGAACCAGACACTGCAGGGACTGAGAGCATTATGGGAAAAAGAAAGTGTGGAAGGAGAGGAGCTGAGATACTAAGGAAAGAGGCAAAATATTTCTATGAAACCTATGGTTCCCTAGCACATTCTGGGATGGGGCACATACAGACTCCCCCTGGGGGGGGCCACCCCATTGCCAACTGACCCCTCCCCCTCCCCCATGAAGGCTGGAGAAGGAATCTAGAGTAGACAGGAGACTTAGGCTCTGGTCCCATTCCTCTCTTGGGTGACCTTAAGTAAAGCATCTCACCTTCGCAGTTTGTTTTCTTCAGCAACGAATGGTAAAGGTTACACTGACTAATCTGGAAGCTCTTCCAGCTTTGACACTCTGTGACTGTATCACCCACCCTTACTGCCCATCCTCGAGCTCACCCGCCATCCAGGGAGCCATAGCCCTCGGTCATCTCTCGAACCACAGATGTGTTCTTCCAGAACAGCAGCTCCACAAAGGCTTTTTGGTTGACTGCAACCAATGCAAAGAACTTGCCCAGGATGTATTTGGCAAAAGTCACTAGCTCCTGTCGGAGAGGGAGGCTGCTGTGAGGCCTCTGGCCTACGTGTATACATAAACCAGGCCTCTTAAGTATTTTCTCTACAGCTGTTCCCAGCTGCCCCCTCCTCACTCAGACTCCCTTCTATCCTTCCCCACCCCGCTCCCTCAACAAGACTGCCTACCTCCTCACCATCCTCTCATCTCTCAGCCCAACACTCCTCAGTGCCCTGTATCTCCTGAAGACTAACCTTTTACTCCAAAACTCCCCTAAACCTCCAGACCCCAATTCCTTAGTATCTCCTCACTTTGTAGGCCCCAGCGGCAGGGTCACTAAGCAGGCGATTGAAGAGGCAGAAGAGTGAGAGCTGAAAAAGAAGAGCTTCCATTTTGAGGTCATGGGCCAGCCGGTGCAGCATCTTGACTATGCAGTGGTTAGTGTGGGCACTATTCTGCTTGTAGCTCCGCAGCAGCAGCACATAGGCTCGGAGGACAGTTGAGCTGGCAAAGCTGCACCAAGACAGGGAGGGAGAGGATATCAGCATGACACTGTTCAGCCTCACGGCCCCACAATCTCCATCCTGGGACCAGCTCAGTCCTCCTGGTCCGCACCGTTTCAGGTAGTCCAGAAAATTAAACTCTTTCTCCGACACCTGGACCACTTGCAATTCCTCCTCCTCCTCTTCTTCTTCCTCTTCCTCCTCTGCCCCTCGTTCGTCTGGCGCCTGCTGCCCTACAGGAAGAGTGAGGATTACTGGGTAACTGGTGCTAGAGGAGAGCTAGAAGCAGAGAGGTGTGAAGGACATGGAGACTCACGGGGAAGCGGGGCACAGAGGATTTGTTTCAGCAGCTGGATCTCTTCCTCTGAGGAAATGTCTTGAGAGCCAAACACATCTCCTTCTGGCCATACCTCCCTGGAGCACACAGAGAAAAAAAAAGACTTTAACCAGAGGGAATCTGAGTTATAATTTAAAACAGGAGGAGGAATGTAGACGTACTTGTCAGCCAGAAAGAGAATGCAAATGATTACCTCAAAGCTGCAACAATGACTTGAGGGAAATTTTCCCTCATAAGCCACAGTGCAATGAGACCACATGAGAACAAATGGAAACAATCTAAACGTTTGACATGTGGTTGAATAAATGTACATATTCACACAATGGTGTTTTAAAGTCATTAACAATTATAGAAATATATCTGATGAGAAATGATGCTCAAGATGTACTGAGAAATGAACAAATACTATAAATCAGAATGTGCAATAGTTCATTTTTGTAAAAGAATGTTTAGATAATATCTAACACAGAAAAAAAAACTCTGGATGATAACTCATCAAAATGTTAATGATGGCTATCTTTGGCTCATAGAACTATGTTCATTTTTTCTCCCACTTAACTGTCCTTTCTGTTGTTTTAAGAAACAACCCCCCTCCCCAACAGACCAATCAAAACTTCCCAGGACTCAGTACTCAGTGTAGAGCTCTAGCAGTTCTGATGGGAATTATTTCTTTTGAAGACTGAGAACCCTTTAGCACAGTGAAAGCCTCCCTTTGCTCCCAAAGCTGGGTCCAGGAGAATGGGTGGTCAGAGGTTCTTACCGGGCAGACCTAAGGAGGGCCAGGGCCTGTGGGGCCTGGCCAGCCAGCAGACAATCTTGGATCCGCACCATGGCTTCTGCCCGCTGCTCTTCCACTGGCACCTCTGAGGCCGCATCAAAGGGAACCATGGAGTCCAAACTGAGCTCAGGATCCTAGAGAGGGATTAAGGTTACAGGAACAGAGAAGAGGGAGACCCAGACAGCCAACCCATAGCACTACCCTTGAAAAAGACAAGGTTTCTGCAACCACCTACTTGGGCACAGCACTGTAGCTGCTCAGCCAGGGATGGCCACAGGGCCTCCAGGTTCCCTGGGCTAGAAGGCACATTACCAGAAGCAATGGACTTCTTTTTCTTCTTTCTCTTCGCTCGTTTGTTCTATGAAGAAAGAACTATCTTAGAATGGTGGGAGAGGCCCTGACCTGTGTGGCTCAGTTGGTTGGGCATCATTCTGCAAGGCGAGAGGTCACTGGGTCGATTCCCAGTCAGGGCATATGCCTGGGTTGCAGGTCTGGTCTCTGGCTGGGTGTGTGCGAGAGGCAACTGATTGCTGTTTTTCTCTCATATTGATGTTTCTCTCCCTCTCTTTCTCCATCCCTTCCCGTCTCTCTTTAAAAAAAAAGGGCAAGAGAGCTAAGGAGGCCTTTCCCCATTAATGTCTTCTCTATTATTAATTCACTTGATGTCTGAATTAATTTGACATTCACAGAGTGACCACTATGTGCTACTCAAAGGCAATGGGAAAGCAACAGTGAACAGCATATTTCCTTGCCCTTAGGAGCTTATGTCCAGTGGGGGAGGCAGGTCAATTACATTTCAGTGTTGACAGGACCTAAAATACGGCTGAGCAGAAAATGCCATGGCAAAACAAAGGAATAGCACTTGACTCATTTCTTGGGGGTCAGATTTCCCAAAAGCAGTGACATCTTAAGCAGAAGTCTATGGAATAAACAGATTTTCTATGAGGATAAGAAATACTTTTATACATGAAAAGATTTTGTAAAATGCAAAGTACTTCGTAAATAGAGCTTACAATTTTTTCCTCCTATAAAGCAAGAGTGAGAGTCAGCACCCTGCCCTGCTCCCCCAAGTCCTTGGTATGGGTTACACAGGATGAGCTACAAAGCCCTTAAGGTTCATTCTCTATTCAAAGATCTTAAAACTAAAATATACCAAATGTTAAGAGCTTGAGCTTTGGAGTCCAGTAGATCTCGACTTAAAACATTGATGCTAGTCATTTACTAGTAAACCTTGAATAAGTTGCTTAACCACTCTGGGCATATGTCCTAGTACTGGTGTGAGTATTACAAGAAAACCCTAGCACAACATCTGACACGTAGTAAACACCCAAGAAGTAATATTACCTATTATTGATAATAATACAATATAGCCTTGAGTGTAAAAATACCTTTTAGAAAAGTCTCATTGATATTACTACCCTTCCAAGTCCAGTTCTGACCGACTACTAAAGCTGCAGCAAAAACAGCACCCCCTAGGAAAAACCTTTTACAAAGCAGAGTCCCTGTGTCTCCAGGATACAAATTTCTTGAGGTTTTCTTCTTGTGCCAGGTTTTTCATTTATATGTCACTTCAGGCTCATGGATAAATATTAGAAACAACTTTAGGACTATGGAGCCTGTCATAAGCAACCTGAGTTATTCTAACAGCAACTAATACAGTAAGAGACCCCAGACCTTCTATCAATTTAAGGTTCGTTCCATCTCACTACAGTGCTTCAGAAGTACAACCAGGAAATATCACAGCATAATCACTAAATTCTGATATTATGAATCCCCAGAGTTTATGTGCTTATTAGCACATAGTAAGTGTTCAATAAATGTTCCCTGAATTATCAGGGGTTAATCTAATAAAAGATGGAAACTATAGTAGACTCATATCAGCAACATCTCTTGTCCTCTTAGTTCAGAGTAATTCTAATGAATCAGCTTGAGCTACAGAAAATGTGAGGAGAAAGAAGCCCTGTCCTCCCCCTTTCCCGCCCATCTCTTTCTACATCCCGAGACCGCCCAGTACCTGCACCACCAGGTTTCCTCGGCTCCGACAGAACCGCTCCAACATCTTGAGGAAGAGGTGGGTGGTTTCCACCAGGTCAACAAGGAAAGAGCGAGGCTGGTATCTCTCATCAAACTTTCGAAAGAGCGCCAAGAATAGTTCTCGATATTCCATCACATAGAAAATGTTGTCTAGAAATGGGGAAGAGAAGGACTAGAAGGACTGGTCTGGAAAGTTCAGGAAAAGGAGATGGGTAAAGTTAAAACTGGTAAGAATAAAATGCTGAAGGCCAGCCCTGGCAGGTGTGGCTCCGTGAATTGAGCACTGGCCTGCAAACCAAAGGGTCACTGGTTTGATTCCCAGTCAGGGCACATGTCTGGGTTGCAGGCCAGGTCCCCAGTTGAGGGTGTGCAAGAGGCAACCACACAATGATGTTTCTCTCCCTCTTTGTCCCTCACTTCCCCTCTCTCTAAAAATAAATAAATAAAACCTTTTTAAAAATTAAAATAAAATATGATACAACTTAAAAAAACAATATTTTTAAAGAGATGGGGAAGGCCAGAATCAGAGACCATGCCAGAGCCTCACTTTTGATGATGCGGCTGCTCTCCCTCACAGCCTCATCTGGTGACATGTCCATCTCATTTACTGTGGCCAGCAGCTCCTGATAGGCCTTCAGAGCCAGGTGCATCCTGTGAGTTGAGAGAAAGAGAAGGACAACTTAGGACATAGTCTCATGGAAACAGTACTACTCCCCTCCAAACAATGCCATCAAAAATAGAATGGCCCAGCAAGTCAGTCCTTGCCTCCTAGCCTGACCACCTTAATCCTGAAACAGAAAAGAAAATGCCATCCAGAATTCAGGCATTCAGATTCCTAGCCTGGCCAGGATGTCCATTCTGACTCCAATTCTCATCCCACTCACCGACGTGCCCAGGAGGCAGCCTCCTTGCGGTCAGTCAGCATCATCTCATAGTAATTAGTCAGGTTCTGCTCAATGAAGTGGAAGGTACGGACACTGAGGGTCTCAGAGACGAGGCCTGGCTGGAAGGCGGCAGCCCGGTTGAAGGCCATGAAGAAAGCCAAGGCCCACATGTAATAGGTCTCATCATGCTGTTGAGCTTTCTCCCGAAGCAGGTTATCCTAACGTCCAGGAAAAAAAAGGCCATTCCATGACCTTGGGGCTTCCAATTTCCTCCTATCCTATGATAATTGGTTGGACCCTAGACACCACTGTAACTATTCTAAGATCCATAATTTCAAGCCTCTCTTCTTCTTCCCAGTGTCTCCACATTCATCGTCCCTTCTTCTGGAGCGGTTTCTTGAGAGACTTTAATCTGCTACCCTTCTGACATCATCATCATCTCTCAGGGGCACCCTATATCCTTCCCGCCTACTAGCCCACAGTCAGCTTCCCATAGGCTCCTCCCCAGGTGGCTCTCCTTAGCCACCACTGGCCCGGTGACCTCTCTACTCCATCCGTCCTGGGCTCTCACCTTCACCAAGCCCATGAGCCGGTTGTAACAGTTCTCCAGGAACTCAGAGCAGAAGTCTCTGAGGAAGAGTCTCACATTGAGGGCAGAGCGGCGCTGAACGGACAGCTCTCGGGCAGCCTGGCGACGTTTAGGCACCCTCTGCGGCTGCTTTCCCAAATCTGAACTGTAGTTCCGGAGCTAGGGGTGTGGGTTGGGGTTAAAATTACTCCTAACGACCACCCTCCCCTTGCAGCTCTTTCCATGTCCCTGGTTCTGCAGTTTTTTCAAGAGAAATTCTTAGAAAGTTCTCCCCTTCTGGAACTAAGTGAAGACAGAGGTAAACACAATAATGCCAAATGCTCTATTTTTCCTACTGTCTCCTATTCTGAGCCCCCTAACAGAGAAGCTTTACCTCCAGAGACATTTATCCATCTTAGGCTACACAATATGGAGTTCCCACCCCAGATGGGAGCATACTCACATTGTGGAGACCTTTGTGAAAGATGAGGTCCCTCTCTCCAATAGATTTCAACCCCTGAACAATGTAAGAGCCCCCAAATCGAGAATGCCTACAGTGAAAAACAAAACAAAAAAACACAAATATCCAGGGTGATCCCTTAATTCTCTGGATGTTTTATCCCCATTCTCTTTCATTAGCACATCAGAGTGTGTTCTAACTGCAAAAAATGCTATCTGGTTGCCACTGTGTTAAAAGTTAGCTCAGGCCCTTTGCACTCCATAGTGAGGGAATGGGAACATAGCCAGAGCAGCTCCTCGCCCCTCACCTGTTGCCTCGCTGGAGGGCTCGAGTCTTCTTTTCTGCCATCTCTCGCTGGCGCAATACCTCCAATTCTGCCACATCTGTGCTCCGCTCCTGAGCTAAGTGTCCCTGCCCTACTCTTGCCAGCTGCTCAGGGTTCTAGATTTGGAACATAGAGGGAAGAGTCAGAAGGATGGTCATTCCTTATTCTGAGTCCACTCCTACTGGTGACAGAAAGAATGAACGAAATAGGATTATTAATGGGACCCTACACTCGAGACATGACTCTTCTGTTGTCCAGAGAACTCAGCCATTATTATAAGAGCAATTCTGGCCGCACAGCAGAAAAGTACAAGGGTGAAGGGACTGGGTCAATAAGTCAGAGTCTCACCTGGTCACGAAACATAAGGGAGATGATCTCTAGCACGTGAAGACTCCACTGCTGCTCAGTGGGCGAGCTGGCCAGGAAGAGGAGCAGGTCATCCAGGCCACTAAGGTGAATTGCCCAGAGAAGCTGGTCATGGACACTGGCGTCATCATCGATCCTCTGAGCAGCGAGTGGTGAGGGGAGAGAGGGAGGTCAGTCAGTCCCATTACCCTGCCTTGAGGTTCTCCAACTCATTCCTTGACCAAGGTTCCCCACCCAGACTTGCCAGAGGACAAAAAAAGCAAAAAAGGGCAGCTCAACCTTACCAAGCACAAAAACTCAGAAAACCCAAGACCCTGTCTCACCTTCTCCTGATCAAGGTCGGCTGGGATGTGGAGAATATTTCTGACCAGCAGCAGGATCCGCTCAATCAGCAAGTTGTCCTCCTCCTGCCGTTCCTCCCAGCCCTAGTCAGAAGGAGAGTTAGAGGAAGAGACTCTGTGAAAGGCAGGCAACACCTACCCTGGCTGGGGACCAAGGCACAGAGGAGAATAAGGATTAAAAAGAAAGAGCGCTCTCTCTCTCTCTCGCACCTTGTGTACCTTTGTACTTTCTCTCTCCTAAGCTCCAAGGGCCCTTCTTTTGCCTCTGTAACTTGTTTCCTGAGCTCATGCAGTCCAGCTGGCTCACTTTTTCTACCTCTGTAACTTTCTAAATAAACTTTCACTTGTATTTGGAAAAAAGAGAAACAAAGAAAAGAAAAGCTTCAAGTGCCCCAAGGTAGCCAGGGACAATGGCCTAGACTATGTAGTCGCAAGACTGGGACCGTATCTCCAAACTCAGCATGTTCTGACAATGCCCAACCTGGTGCTCTACCCAGAGGAGGAGCAAGGTGCTAACTGTCCTTGGGATCTTGGAAGATGGAAATTCACTCACCAGCTGTAGCAGCTCATACAAGGTTTCACTAAGGACCCCAAAAGCCTTCTCACTGGCAAAAGCCTACAAAACAAGGGAATGGACCTTAAGTAGTTCCCACCTTCTCCTTCCGCACTGCCTCCAAATTTTGCCTCAGGGATTCTGAAGGAGAACCTTACCTCTTTGTAGGCCTGCAAGTAAGCTAGCACCTGTAGAAAATGGTGCCCGAAGCTAGGCTCCTTGGGCACACTGCCAAAGCAGAGCAAGGCTGGCTGTGTCAAATTCACCATCAGCCTGGGGAAACAATGAAGGAGGGAGAAGTTGTTAAGTTTCCCCGCCAGGCACAAACACCAAAATCTCTCAGCTCAAACACCAAATGCTGGCTGGCACATGGTAAAAGTCGAAAAGCTGGGGAAACAACCTGATAACAGCATCAAAGAGAGGCTTGTCCCGGTGGTGCTGGGTAAGGATGGGTAGAAGGTCACTCTGCAGGATCTGGGCTGCCCCCAGCTGCTGCCGTACATCTTGAGTCTCATCTTCATGTCTCAAGTAGCGGATCAAATCCTTCACACTCTCTTCAGGGACAGAACAAACACTTATGTGGATCCCTGGAAGAAGCTCCATCCAGGCCCAAGTACTTTTCATTCACATGGCTTGAGAAATTCACCAGACCTCAATTCAAATTTTTTACCTGTTTCCTCCAAAAGGTACTCACCTAAGCAATCTGGTTCTTTGTGGTAAGTGTCTCCCTCCAAGTACCCAAGGGCACTACATGTGGCTAGAAGTTCACAATTCATCATGTACAAGTTCATACAATAGTGGAGTAGCCAATCGATATAAGGCAGGTGGATACGGGAGAGACAAAATGATGAGGCTGCAGAGACAGGGAAAAAGAACAATTGTAGGATCCTCTCCATGGAAGGGAGAGGGAAACAGGATAGGGCCCTAACACTCCGAGTATTCTGATCAAGATCCTCAAATGCTCCACTTTTGTCAGAGCCAAGTATTGTTCCCAGTCTCCGGGAAAGCTTTTAGTTAAGACTTCTACCTAATCAAAACCCCAGAGGCTCCAAGCCTAAGAATCAAGCACCCACCCCATGCTCTAACTTGGATCTAAAACCATAGAAACAGTCTGTTTCAGAGTTAAGGTAAACTTAGACAGAGAAAGGCACCAACTCAGAGACATTTTTTTTTTAAAGATTATATTTATTTATTTTTAGAGAGAGGCAAAGGGGGGAAGAAAGAAAGGGAGAGAAACATCAATGTGTGGTTGCCTTTTGAGTGCCCCCAACCCACAACCCAGGCATGTGCCCTGACAGGGAATCGAATCAGTGACTCTTTGGTTTGCAGGCTGGTGCTCAATCCACTGAGCCACACCAGCCAGGGCAACTCGGGAGACGTTTACCCTTAGATAGTTCTGCAGCCTTTGGTAGGAAGAGGAGAACAAACTTCCCTCTCCCTTAAACTTGCCAGACCCAGTCCCCTTCCACAGCCTTTCCACAGCCACTATTACAGCTCTTATGTACCACAAGAATCAAGAGAACCCAACCCTCAGCGTACAGTGATTCCACTTAGGATCTGCTCTATCCTAGGAGCCTACAGGCTTCTGAGGCACTGGAAATGCATAAAGTTCCTTTCTCCCCCCACCCCCCCCAAACTACTCTTCAGTTTTAGTAATCTTTGTAGAAGCCAACCTCTAAGAGAATGGGTGAGGAAATAGGAACTGGTGAAATTTCCTGTCACTTTCCCCAAGAGAACCATCTTCCTTTTCTGAAGCATTCCACTTTTAATTAAGATCCCTAAACCTTCATCAGATAACACTGGGGAACACAATTTTCACTGAGTTAGATCTGTCACTTGTTTTTGACTAACTTTTGGCATCTGAACCCAAGAATGACCCCATTTTTTCTCTATCACGTCAACTTTTTAAGGTACAGGATACCCTCCCTTTGCCCCCCAAATCATATACAAAATGTACGTACAAAGGAAAATAAAGAAAAAATTCCCTGAATGTACGTTTATTTAGTTATTTTATTCATATAAAGGCTATATATTGTTACTATGAGTCAAATTGTGGACAAGTAGTAAAGTTCTGCTACCAAACATACATATTAAGGTATTTTATCTTTTCAAACGACCAGCTAGGAAATGCCAAAACGAGATACTTGAAACAGTCTCCTTCAGTTGGCAAAGCTTTAACAACGTGCTTCATGAGACCCAGTTTTATACGCACAGGTGGGAATATAATGTTCTTTCTGTCAACAAGTGGTTCATGTAGAACATTTAGATCACCAGGTTCGAGGTTAGATCTTGGAGGCCAATTTGACTCCACCCAATGCTTCGCATAAGCTCTGCTGTCCCACATACACAGAAAACAAGGATACTTGGTGTATCTGTGTCATTGACCAAGAAGGAAGCAGATCATTTTAAGGTCAACACAGCTGATCCAACTGTGCTTGTGATATTGCAGCAGATCAATGACTCTCTTTATGTCTTCATATTCTTCACAAAACAAAACTGAATGGCCAATTGGGACTGCACCAAATAAATTGCCATTGTGGGGGAGGACATACTTCAAGCTCCACTTTGAGCTATCGATGAACAGTCGCCATTCAGTTGCGTTATAGATTGGAATTCCCAATTCCTCCATTAAACCATGTATGTTATGGCAATCCACAAAGCCACCGTTACTTCGAAAGTACTGCATAAATGCACTTTCTCTTGATCGAAAGTAGGATACCTTTGCTCCTTTTTTCAAGCAAGTTTTTCTCATGCAATCCTGATACTAGGAGTTCTGAAGCCTTTTTGGATAGTCCCAAATCTCATGCCAAATCATTCAACTCATGCTGATCAAATCCCTTACAAACTGAGTCATCTTCAATTTCAAAATCTTCATCATTGCTGTCACTTAGTTCTTCACCATACTACTGTTTTTCGAAAGAGGGTAGTTCAATGAAAACTGGCACTGGGATTTCATCTGAATGAGGCACTGGGTGTATAGCTGATGGTAGACTAGGATACTCTATTTCACATTTATTTTTCTTGTTATATCCTGACGTTTTCGCTATACAAAAATAACAGTCACTTGAATGATCTCTGGGCTCTCACCAAACCATAGGTATACCAAATGGCATTTTATCATGTGTTCCCTTTGTCCACATCCGTAAACTCTCGACACACTGCTTGCACACCTTGTGAGGGGCCCAAGACTTATCTTGATCACCAAGTTTTACTTTAAAATATGCAGAATAGGCTTGCCTGACAAATGCGCTGTTGTTTGTCCTTTGACTGGGAATGGTGAAACTGCCACAGATATGACAAAACGAATCAGGGTTGTTTAGGCACTTATGACAAGAAATAGCAGAGGCAGACATGATCTGAAGAAAAGGAAATAAGTACGTATGTAAATAAAAAAGTAAATTCTGCTAACTCCTTGTATACAGACAAGAACTCAGACTACACTTCGGAATACGATTCACTATATAGAGTGGCACACAGCCTCTCATCACACTGTCTCATGTGTAACTGAATAGCCTGGACAAGTATGAGCCTGTCGCTGGTCTCCAAGGTCGTCCCCCACCCCTCCCCACTCGAGTGACCTTTGCTTTCAGCCAACAGGAGAGCACTAGTGCTTCCCTCAGTCCAGGTTATATCCGGCCTAGAATTGTCACATTAAGATAAGCTGTACAGAAAAAAACTTGACGTGACAGAAGAAAACTAACTGCAGTTTTGAAATCAGCATGCCTATTTAAGTCTAAAACAGTTGAAAAATCTAACTCAACGGAATTATGTTAAAAATTGTTCCCCTGTGTAATCAAGTAAGCACAGACCCAGAACCCTGGATGTTTCAGAACCTGACCTAATAACACAGACACACACAAACACATTACATTCGCTACCCTGCTTCTGTGGAAAATAGGAAATATCCATCAATCTTGTCCCCTTGGCTGCTCTTAGCTGTGGCAGCTTCCTCTAAAAAGACCATTCTCATCCTGACTGGTGTGGCTCAGTAGACTGAGCACCGGTCTGTGAACCAAAGGGTCACCGGTTCAATTCCCAGTCAGGGTACATCCTGGGTTGCAGACCAGGTCCCAAGTTGGGGGCGAGTGACAGGCAAACCATACATTGATGTTTCTCTCCCTCTTTTTCTCCATCCCTTCCTCTCTCTCTAAAAATAAATAAAATCTTTTAAAAATAAAAAGACCATTTTCTGTTCCACAGAGACCTTTAGGCTGACTCTGCCCCAGTTTCCCGACAGGAAATGGGCAGTACCCTAAGAACTAAGGTTTAATGCCTGATGTTATCTCCTGGCTTTTACTGCAACTGGTCTACTTCTCCAGCTGCCTGCTATCCCTCTACCCCTGCCCCTACCCAGCACTGACCTACTTTCTGACTGATTCATCCCTGCAAGAGTGAGCCAGTAAAACACTCAATGAAAGACCAGAAATGCTGAAGGGAGACTTTCCCTGGCTGCCCTTTCTCATGGGATCTGTGGCCTCTGAGACCTGGGCAATCTCTGACTCTGCTCAAAGACACATCTAGCTTTTTCAGACAGACTACTGGCATGTATAGATAGGTTCTCTTTCGCTCGTTCTCTCTCTCTCGCTCACTTGCTCACTCGGGCTTTTCTGCCTGTATTTTCTAAATGGCAGCCTAGGAAGCTGACAAAAACATAGCAGAGCTGGTTAGAAAGATGCTGAGTCAGCACATCTTCCTCAAAATAAGACACAGCATCACACTCCGGCACTAAAAGGGGTGAAATGATAATGTCTTCTAACGGCAGGGACAAAGCCATGTATGAAAAGCTCCCTGACAGATAACCTCATATATCCTCCCAGCTTCCCTCCCACTATATACTGCCTCCTCCATAGGAGACCAATTAATTCTAAGTATAGATCAAAAATGCGTAAAACTGGCACCAGCAGAGCCCTCAAACCTGAAAGGCAAAAATAACAGAGGTGGTAACAGCTACCTGTTACCTGGCTACCAAAATAAGGGGAGTGGTGGGGAGGAAAGCAGGTAGGGAGAAGGGAAGAGGTTCTGCAGCAAGAGAACCAGGAGGACTTCAGGTTTTAATGTCCTGCAGTTTTGTTTTGTTTTTAAAGATTTTATTTACCCATTTTTAGAGAGAGGGAAGGGAGGAAAGAAAGAGGAGAGAAACATTGATCAATTGCCTCTCGAACGCCCCCAAGTGGGGACCTGGCCCCCAACTCAGGCATGTGCCCTGACTGGGAATCAAACCAGTGACTACTTTTGGTTTGTGGAAGGACGCCCAACCCACTGAGCCACACCAGTCAGGGCTAATTCAATGCAGTTTTGACAAAACCAGAGAGCAACAGGAAAAATAGAGGAAGAAATGGGTCAGGTGACCTAATGTAAAGCTCCCAGGCTAAGGGTCATGAGGAAGCCAGCAGTCTTGGGCCTATTCTTTAGAACTGAAATAAAAGAACACTCAATAGGAGTTTCAGCCCTCCCTGGTGAAAACACTATTAAAAAGCAGCCAGGGACCTGCCAACGTGGCTCAGTTGGTTGGAGCGTCATCCTGTAGACCCAAAGGTCACGGGGTCAATTTCCAGTCAGGGCATAAACCCCAGTTGTGAGTTTGATCCCCAGTCGGGGTGTGTGCAAGAAGGCAACCAAGTTGATGTCTCTGTCTCTCTCCCTCCCTCTCTCTTTATAAGCAATGAAAATATGTCAAGTGAGGATTTAAAAAAATGAAAAAAAAAAAAAAAAAAAAGAGGCAGCCAGGGACAGAAAACTTACAGTTCACTTTTTTTTCATGCAGTTAACCAGAAGCTACTCGCTTAGTCTGTCTGGCCTCATCTTCCTCTCCGAGACCACTTATAATCTGATTATTTGTCTTCTATCTTCATCACGCATACCCATCCAACCCACCACTTCTTAGCTCCATGGCTTAGTTGCCTCTTCTGTCTGTCTATTCCTTGATCTCCAGGAATTTAAATACACATATTCCAAAACAGAGCCCCACCACGCTCTCCAGATCTTCACTCAGTTTTTTTCCTCCTTCTGTAAAGTCCACCCTCCTCCATTAACTTCAAAAGTTCTAAGACTCTCTGACCTTCAAGATCCAGCTCAAATGTCACTCCTTATTCCCTGACGGCCTACAGCAGGACAGGGTCTAATGGCACATACATGTACTTTCTCCTCCAGCACTAAACTACATTTTTGCATTATAATTTTCCAGAATATATTCTTTCTTCTCTGCTAAATATTGTCTTATGCATTTCTGAATGCACTGAATTTCTTTCATATGGGAGACAGTCAAGAAAAACTCGTAAATGCTTCCTGGTGTAATAGAAAGATCAGTAACAATGGTCAGAAGGTGGGGTCAGAGTCCTGGCTTCACTGTCTACCTGTTTATTCTTCAGTAAGTCAGTTTTGGTTTGCTCCATCTGAAAAATAAAGAAAAGGATACTGTGGCAGCCATGGAGGTCCCTGCTCAGACTTCTGTTCAAAAAAGATCTTGCCATTTACCTGCAAAGCATGAGGCTAGCTGACAGCACCTCCAGGATCCACCTCAGCCCTACTCTTTCCTGGCAGCCTCCAGTTAATGACGAAGCTCAGAGGTATAGGGCCTAGCAATTTCTGTCCAACAAGGACTCCACGCAATCCTTGCTTCAGTGTCTCCCATTGGGTATCTGCCTTGTGGTCTGAGGTTTTCCCTGACCCCAATCCACTCCCCTCTTATACAGTTATTGTGAGAATCCAATGAAGTTACATAAAAGCATATTATAAATTGTGATGGATAACACAAAGTTAAATTAAAAATTAGCAGTTTCCATGCTTTATAATTTCATGTACCAGTATATATCCTCCCAAGCTGGAAAAACCATCTTATCTTGACTGGTAATAGGGATATTAAAAACACAAACACTTAAAAGATAAAAACAAACAAAAATACAAATACTTAAAAAAACGCAGCCTTGGCCGGTGTGGCTCAGTGTACTGAGCGCCAGCCTGAGAATGGAAAGGCCATTGGTTGCTTCCCAGTCAGGGTAATGCCTGGGTTGCAGGCCAGGTCCCCAGCTGGGGGTGTGCGAGAGGCACCACACATTGATGTTTCTCTCCCTTACACCTTCCCTGCCCCTCTCTCTAAAAAGAAATAAAATCTTAAAAAAAAAAAAAAAAAAAGTATCTCCATTTTACAGATGAAGAAACAGGCTCAGAGAGAGAATAAACACCCCAATAAAAGATTTATTATAGATGAATTATCTGTAATGGTAAAGCCTTGGACACAACCCAGATACCCAAAACCTAGGGAAGAGCTAGGAAAACTTTGGAATATTAATGAACAAAGTATCACATAAAAACGAACTATGCAAACTAAAATTCAAAAGTCTATACTAAAAAGGGCACAGAGCAGAATGTTCACAATAACCACATAAATATATGAATGATCTGAAGCGGATGAGGGATTTCAGAAATTACTAGTAAAGATAGCGCTTATATTTAAAAATAAAGGTAATTCATTGCTTTTAATTCTTCTGGTGACTTTTCAATAAAAACAGCAAAGGTAGCCATTGCTGTACTCCCCGGTTCTCTCTCTCACCTCCTTTCCGGGTCCAAAGGTGGGCTGGCAGGCTGAGTTACTGCTGTTCACTGCTTCTACCCATAGATTCGGAAACCTCTTCTGCTTCACTCAAAGCATACAGTCTTCTTTGGTCTCCCTCCCCAGCCCTTCATTTTGTTTGTTTGTTTTTTAAATCTCCCACTGTAAATGAGTTTTGAAACAGTCCAAACTCTTGAATTTTTGTGAATATCAATGGTTAACCCTGATGCACAGGACAAGAGAGTGGGGTCTCACTGTAGTTACCTCCACCAAATCTATTCCTCCTCCTAAGAGGGGAAAGGAGAGACCACGTGTGCTGTTTCCAGACAACTGGGCAGTACAGATACAGACAAGCCTATGATTTCTCTGTTCCAATCAGAGCACTTTATTCCACTTCCTGAGCTTTCTCCTTTGAAAAGAATTCCCCCCAGGCAAAAGAGTTCACCCATAACAGAAGCAAAACAGAACCAGCCATTCTAGCTTGCCAAAGAACTAATAGAAAAAAAAGAAATTCTCCTGGATAGGTTTCATTTTGGGTTTTTGTTTTGTTTTGTTTTAAAATATAGACTTGCATAATGTAGTGGATCCTAAACGTCTGGATTTTTATGGATGAATCTTTAATCCTTTTTTTTTTTTTAAATTTAGGAAGACTAACAAGGTTGCCAAATTTAAATTTTGTAACTTAAGGACTCTTAGGAAAAATAAAATAAAATAAATAAATAAATATATAAAGCCAAACACATGTTGCTGGTATGACTGCCAAATGGTGCAGCTGCTGTGGAAAATAAGTTTGGCAGTTCCTCAAAACGTTAAAACACAGAGTTACCATATCACATATCACCCACAATCCCACTTCCAGGTATATATCTGAAAGAAACGAAAAGTATGTCCACAGAAAAACTCATAGTATATGAACGTTGATAGCAATACTATTTATAAAATTCAAAATGTGGAAAACACCCAACGGCAATCAACTGATGAATAAACAAAAAACGGTATCTATCTATACAATGGAATATTATTCGACAATAAAAAGAAATGGAGTACTGATACATTCTACAATATAAATAAAACTTGTAAGCATCCTGTTCAGTGAAAGAAGCCAGATACAAAAGGTCACATATTATATGGTTCCATTTATATGAAATGTCCACAGAGACCGAAAGTAATTAGTGGTTGCCAGGGACTGGGGTAAGAAGGGGTGGGGTGTCACTGCTAGTAGGAATGTATGGGGTTTCTTTTGGAGGTGATGAAAATATTCTATTATTAGATAGTGGGTAATGATTGCAAACTGTGAGTTATATACTTTAAAAGGGTACATTTTATGATTTATGAATTATATCTCAATACAGATGTTATAAAAAACACCCCACACAATTGCTATATATTCTATTTTCACTATTTAAACCAAAAAAAACTAAGGAGAAAATCTCAGGATAAAGTACAGTCTTTTAAATCTGATAAATTTGATTTTTATGGAAACACTAATTGTATTTTCACATTTCATCACTGACAGGTGAGAACTTTGTGAAACATCTTAGACTCAGCAGACATGGACATTTAAAAGTGATGTTAGTTATCTTTCCCACCAAATAAGTACCAAGTAGTTCCGATGAAGCAATATGCATCTGAAATTACTCATAGGCCTCAAAATGCAAGAACTAAAGGAAAACAAAAGATAAAATATTAAATACACTTGCAATTCAAAAGAGAAAATTAACTCATTTCTTGAAAACAAAATAAAGCCAAAAAAAAAAAAAAACCCACCAAAAAAATACCCAACTGTTCCAAACCAACTCTGTTTGAAGAACTAAGTTTTGACAATCACTACTGCTAAGAGAATTGAGGCAGGACAGTAAGAAGCTAGGAAAATTCCTTGGCAAGTGGAATGGGAAAACTAAGACAGATAGCTGAACTGGCCAAGCAAAGTACAGCCAGATACGGACGGCCACCAGGTGCTTCGCAAGGTGCAAAACTGGTGTCGGAGGGCGCCCCCAGGGTGGCGTGTCCTTCCCTGGCATATCACTGACCATGCAGCTTAGCTCCCCTGACCTTTCCTCCCTAGAGATAATATCTAGGTCTCAGTTGTATTTCAGCTCCAGGCCCAGAAAAGCAGCAAAACCAGGCAGGTGATGCCAGGACCCGCTGCAATGAATAATGAACCCCTGAAAGGCACACCTGGAAAAGCTGATGAGTATGCCATTGAGATCTCCCCTGAGACCTCCTATAAAGTCCCCACCTCAAGACAAAGAAGCCAGCACACCCTCCTTGGAGCACAACCATTTGAATCTCCTTTTTGAGTGAATTTTCTTTCTACTAAACTCTAAGGGTCGCCACAAGACTTGCAACCAGGGGAGCAATGGGCAGCGGCAAGCAGCTCTTTTCAGGCTCACTCCCTGAGCCTGTCTCAAAACCCCCTTTCTCTCTGACTCTCCAGTGAGCTGACCACCTGGGCTTCTTTCTTTCCTATAACATTTCCAGAGAGCCAAAGCAGCCCCACCTAGGCTCTGTCCTGTTGCTTCTTCTATCCTCGGCCCTTCCTTGTTTCACTGTCCCGAGCTTTAATAAACATACTCTCAATACCAGCTGGGCTCGTCTTGTGAAATCTTTCCTGCATGAAGTCAAGAACCCACACATTATCAGCTGGCCCAAGGCAGACTCACTCTGGGCCCGGTCCCCTTCCGGTAACAGAGTGACATTTGGTATTTGAATTCCAGTTCTGTCCAGTACTAAGTTGGTGATCTTTGAGCATGTGGCTTAACCTAAACCTCAGTTTCCTTATCAGTATACTGAGAAAATAAACAGGGATGTTAAAATGAGATCATGGCAAGCAGTGCTACATAAAGTGTGGTCTGCAGACCATTGCTGATACACACTATTAGCAGTCTGCATCAAGGTAAGTACGAAAACCAAGCATACGCATTTAGAACATCTCCTGGCAATTTAGTGTCTGTTAAATCTAATAATCAAGCCTATACATATTCTGCATGCTTTTTTCATACAGAAAACTAGAAAAGTTGTTTTTCTACTAATAGTTCTAGCATTTAACAAAAGTACTTTTATCTCAATTACATCTCAATAAAGCTGGAGGTAAAAAAAAATACTGATCTGCAACAACTTGAGGGGAGAGGGGACCCTGTCTGGTCCTTCATCAAAAAGTTTGAGAAGCACTGATATTCAGTGCTTTACTGAGTGGTGAGCACAAAGGGAGCGCTCTCAAAACATGTGTGTCCTCTCTCCATCTACTGGGCTCTGTGGTCAGTCACTGAATGCTTACAGAAGAGCCTTCTAAGCAAAAGATAATGTTGTGCAAGTGCTGCGGTGGTACTAAAAAATTCTAGTTGCAGAAATAAAACCAACATGATATAGAACGGACAATGTAAAGGAGAGTAGAGGCTCTAAATAAGTGATAGTGAAAAAGAAATTCTGAAAAAAACTAGCACTCTTTTCAGGATACAGTGGCCAAGGATTTTATGAGAGGCAGTGTGGTTAGAAGTGGACTTCTGAAGGTCACACAGGATGCAGGCAGAGAACTGCCAGAGCAAAAGCGGAGAGAGAGCCACTGTGAACAGATGAGTCTAACAGGAAAGGAACAGAAGGGGAAGATGGAGCCTGCTTTATGGAAAAAGTTGTCTTTGTCTATCAGTTCAAGGATTTAGAACATAAACCACGGAGTGGTTGCAGAGTTCTGAGCTGAAAAAACAAAATTATCAAACTGGGGTAGCACAAAGCAGGATCACATATCCTACTATTGTATCTTGATACATACATCACTCTCTCCGTGGTTTCAGTCTTTTGTCCTTTCACTGCACTCACCCTGCAAAAGATCCCAACCTCAGATCAATGAAACCATCTGCTTTCTAGACTCTTAAATCCTAACTCAGATTTGCTGGAGAAAACCAAACAATCCTGCATAGTGATACACAACTTCTGTGTAGCTTCCAGCCTGAATAGGGCTCTCAGTCTGGCCCAGTAAATCCTTTTAGTGTTCCTGGTCCACTTCCTCTTCTTCTTCCTAAGCAACAGCCGTTTCTACCTTACACCATTATCTGCAAGCCCCTTTACTCCATTTCTTCCCACGTCTCACCTGGTCTCCCTGCCTCCTCCCTTTTAGGAACTGAGGTCATCAGACATGACCTTTCTCAACTCTCTACACCCAAGCCTAGAAACATACATATTTCAAATGCCCACCCTGACTTCTTTGCTTCTAATATAAGCCCTCGTCTGTGTGACTGATAATCCCTTTCTGTACCTTAGTTGGTTATTCCTCATTTCTCATTTGTTTCCAATCTTCTCTTTATACTGACACCATCTCTGTGAGTTGCTCAAAGCTTTTCCAGCTTAGGAATGGAAAACCTAACAAAAAAACAAAACCTCTCTCTGACTCCATACTAGCTGCTCCTCCTCTCCTTAAATGCTGATGTTCCAGAGACCTGCACCTTTAGCCCTCTTCCTCACTTCACAGTCTCCTTGCACACTCATCCACTCCCACCTCTTCAACTACTATCTCTGAACCATTCATTAGCAAGCAAACCTGTATCTCTTGCCCCTCTGAGCTCCCATCGTCCCAACCCCACGTTACACTAATGAATAGCATTGCCTACCTGTATGTCTCATAGATAACTCACACTCAACATGCCCAAAAATGAACATCTTCCCCCAAGTCTGTCTCCACTTACATTTTGGATTTTTCAGGGACTGACACTGTCTACTCAGTTATTCACAGAAGAAACCTAGGAGTCACCCTAGACACCTCAGGTCATTAACTTAGGCTAACTCTTCCTCAAGCTTCCTGTCTGGCCCGTTCATCCTTGTACTCAGGACTTGAGCAAAGGCAATGGGACCTACCTTATATCTGTCTGGTCCTGAGTATCTCTTGCTTATGCAGCTGTTTCCTAACTGCTTTCCCTGCCTCCAATCTTGTTCTCTTCAATCCACCCACAACATAATTACCAGATCTGGCTGTATAAAACCACCTTGCCTAAAACCCTTCAATGGATACATAAAAAACTTCATTATGATAGTCTCTAGAAAGACTGGGGGTGGGGGAGTCTGCAGCAGGAGAAATGTTTACCTTCCACTTTAGTACTATTTGAATTGTCTACCATTAGCATGCACTACTATACAAAACTGTTTCAGTGGCCACCAATGCTAACAATACAAAGTCCTTCAAGATCTGTCAGTTTTTAAGCTTCTCTCTCATAACATTCCTCTCTCTGGCCCTGGAGTCTATCCACTCATCTCTTAAGACTCTGCCCAAATGGCATTCCGTCCTGACTTCTCCAGAAAGAATGGACCTGTCCTTCATGCCACTTAATAGAGGTCCATAATGGCATTTACAGCTCATGTTGTATGGAACACTTAAACAGATTGTTTAAAATGTCTGTCTCCCTCCATTAGCCTTAGATTACCTAAGGGCAGGAATTGTTATTCACCTTTGAATTTTCAGAGTCCAGTTACTGAATCACAATTTAAGGGGAGAGGAGGGATGAGGGGAAGGTTTGGATAAGAGTGTTTTGAAAATGCTCATCAGGTGATTCTAATTCAACCCCCCTGTTAACAACTGCACTGATACAAACTCCTTGATCAGGAATCACTGTGTTCAGCACAATGTAGATGCTCACTATGTGGTTTCTAATCTGAACCCAAGTAGGCAAGTTTCAAAGTTGAGGAAGGAAAGGAAGGTTAGGGCTAAAATGTGGAGGCAAAGGATATATCAGAATAGTGTGTTTGTGAAGTTGTGGAAGTAGACAGGCTTACTCAAGAGTTTGGAGTGCTAAGGAAGGAAGTCGAGATAGACCTCTTTGTCACCCTGTAACTGCAAAGGGTTCCTTTACTTGAGTTTTTCCTTCTAGACAGAGTCCCTTAAGGGCAGGAACTCTATCCTACTCATCTCTGTCCATGGGACACTGAGCACAGTGCAGTGCAAGGTACATGTGAGGAGCTCAGGAACCTTTACTGAGTGGTACCAGAGCCACTGATAATAAAGGGAAGTACAGTACTTCAAGAACACAGGAGAGCTGGAAATAGAGATTTTCAGATGGACAAATGAGCTCAGTCAATGAAAGAGAAGCTTATCTGGCAGAGAAGTAAGTGGTCAGAACTTCAAGTAGAGGGAACATCAGGAGCATAGGTACCAAGGTGTGAAAGAGCAGAATGCAGATACACTCTGGGAGTCAAGTGCAGGAGACAGGAAACACGTTAGGGAGCTTTAGAGAATGAGTCTGAGAGGGTGTAGGCCAGACTGTGAAAAGCCATGGATACCCACCTAAAGATTTAGGCCAGACTGAGGATGGCCTAAGAGGAGTTCTGAATTTAATCTAGAATGGCCAGATTGACTTTTCTTTTTTTTTTTTTTAATATGTTTTATTGATTATACTGTTAACAGTTGTCAGATTGACTTTTTATAAAAGTAACTCCTAGCAACATGAAGAACAGAGTAAAGACCTGAAAGGCTCAAAGAAAGGAGCTAATTATATATCTGATGTTTCGGAAGCCTGCCCCTCGGCTGATGGTCTATTTAACAAACCCACAGAGAGGCTGTACCCTGCTTAAGTCTTACACCCAAGGGAAAACAGGGAAGGGAATAACATATTGATACTATAAAAACCCAAGACTGAAGTCAAGAGACCTCTGAATTCCAGCTCCCGCTAAACACTAAGCTGCACATCTGTTTTTTCGGGTCTGAACTGAATGGGGCGTCCCGAAGTGAAAATGTTCAGGAACCTCTGTTCTACCCCTAAGGCTCTGAGTCCCTTCCCGTCACAGCCCCACCTCCGCACGCGGACCAAGTGGTGCCAGAGGGCTTGGGGAGAACGAAGGAGCGTCCCCAGCTGGTGGGGAACGCTGCGGTACCCACCTAACCTGGGTGGGAAACTGCGCGTGCGCACCTGGAGAGCTCGCCCCGCCCTCTGCCTTTAAACCCGGTGGCGGGAAAGGAACTCAGCGCCTCTCAAGAGTGCCCATAGCTTCGCAGGGACGCAGTTCTCTTAGAGTCCTCTCATTCACACACTCACCCGTTCCCCGCCAGTCCACAGGAACCCTGGGGAGCCAGCGGTCCTCACAGACCGGCCCCGCAAAGTTTCCCGCCACCTAGCTCGGCGGCACCAGTCTCCGCCGCGTGCGGAACAGGGCGGGGCGAGCCGGACTGGTCCAAGTCACCCGAGCGGGCAGGGGGCGTGGATATAAACTAAGAAAAAGGGAACTGAGTACACGTACTATTTCATCCGAGTCGATCTCCTACATTGAGCCTAAAGTCACAACCAACGAATTTTCTTCTGACTTAAAATATTAGGAATCAAAGTTCGATTAAATGTGAATTTACAAACATTCTTCCCCTTCTACTAGTCAAGTGGATTATTCCAAAGGCTAATTGGATTAGAAAAATTAGGCTTTATTTGGGAGGAAATGTGGAATTGAGCTACCGGGAACTGTGGTCTTTTGCTGGGCTGGGTGTCTGTTATACTGGAGGTATAGGTTTAAAGCTTGCGAAGTATGCTGGAGACTCCCAAAAGGAAGAGATCAACAGTAAATATTCATTGGTTAGTTGAGGATCTCCTCTGGTCTCAGTTGAGATGAGCGTATTTTGCCAAGAACAAAAGAAGATAGGGCTCAAACGACTAATTATCTCCTCAATTATTAAGTATTTGAATAGAAGGAATCAATTTCTGGGATATGAGAAAAGTTAAAGATTTGATGAAGGTGAAAGCACAGTTGAGAGAAAAGTGAAAAGACGAGCACAAAAATAAATAAAACCAGTAATAAAAGCAAAAAAATGCCACTTGAAGAGATCACTGTTCTAACCAAATAAAAACTGAAAGTCAAAGCCTCTCCCTTCTTTCTAGTCTGTTCCACCTCTACCTTTGCTTTTGCTCCAGGCATCAGATTTCCTGTTTTTGCCTTGGAGCTGTTCCGGGGCTTAAGTATCGTCTGCCTGCCTGGAGGTCCTGCTGGGGATATCAAGCGAACAGTTTCAGTTCGAACAGCTCAGCAGCTGCTTGGTTTCGGTGAAGTGCGCTCACTGGCGCAGGGCCTCCAAAGAGATCCATCTTGCCAGAATGAACACAAAATCCAGCTAGTGGATGTAAACAGGTTTATGTGGCTTTACAGAACAGTTCAAACCCCAGCGGTCACTTTTCTCAGAGCTACTTCCCCAACCAAGCCCCTGAGGCAAGCAGCCCTGGGATAAGTAGGCTACACTCTCCCATTAACTTCCCCACAACTTTTTGGTACAATTGCATCCTGAACTGGAGCTAATACCGCCATTTCTTCTCTTCCTGCCCCAACCCCTTCTCCCAAGCCTGGGAATACCTGTGTCCTCCACTTCTTTCCATCTGCCTCCTGTGAGTACTCCCTGCTTCCCTGCTTCCTCAGAAACCTAGAACCAGAAACTTAAGGTCTTTGTTTCCTGTGCTCATCACACTGGGTTAGGAGAGAAAGGTATACTATGATATCTCTTTTCCTTTCCCTACTTCTGCCATGCCCCAAAACTTAGACACAGCCACGTTCAATTCACATTCATACACACAATCATGCACACACAATGGCGAAGAGGTGGGGTGGGGAGGAAGGGAAGTTTACACCAACCAGCTCATGAATGCAACTTGAAAGATTTCACACAAAGAAAAAAAAGTCTCACACATAAATTTAAAAATTAAGATATGCCCCTCTCTTCCCCTCCCCACAATCTTTCTTCATCCAGGGGCTGGCTTAGCCCCTCCATGTAAACCCAGGAGTGTCCTACTCCCTCTATCCATTTGCAGCTTTTACAGGGCCTGGGTGTTCAGTTCAACAGGTTCCCCTGTGCCTTCTGGTTGTCCATTGGAGTCATTTGGCCTGGTACCCTTGAGGATAAACAGTCTTTCAGAAACACTCTTGAGCCGGGGGAAGAGGAGAAAGTCATAGAGGAGACTGCCCAGGCCCCCTCCAATGATTGGGCCCACCCAATACACCTGTGGGAAGAGGAAAGGCAGAATCAGGCTTGGGGAGAGCACCAAGAGCATGACTGCTATTTCCCCAACTTTATCGGTAGAAAACAGATATACTTGGGTACATACTTTGGCACTATTTAAGCAGAAATCAGTGTGTGTGCGTGTGTGTGTGTTTTAAAATTCTAAGCTATTCCACTGTCTGCACCTTAAAATTCACCATTTCTTTCCTGACTCATCAAATTACCTTCTTAGCACATGTATATTCTCTTTATTGTTATTATTTGGCACTAGTTTATATATTACTTTCAAAAAAGTTAAATTGCGATAACATGCACAGAATATAAAATTTACCATATTAACCATTTCTTTTTTTATTATTATTTTTATTATTGACTTGAGAGAGGGAAAAAGAAACATCAATTTGTTGTTCTATTTGTTTATGCATTCATTGGTTGCTTCTTGCATGTACCCTAACCAGGGATCAAACCCTAACCTTGGCACCCGCAACTTTGGCATACTGGAACAACACTCTCACTAACTGAACTGCCCAGCTAGAGCCCTTAAGCATTTGTAAGTGTGCATTCAATAACGTTGAATATATTCATGTTGTGCAAAAAATCTACAGGACTTTTTCATCTTGCAAAACTGACATTCTATACCCGTTAAACAACAACTCCCCATTTCCTCTCTTCCCAGCTCCTGTCAACTACCACTTTGCTTTTGTTCCAATGGATTTGACTACTCTAGATACTACATATGAGTGGAAATATACAGTATTAGTCTTTTTGTGAGTGGCTTATTTCATTAAGTAATATCCTCAAATTTCATCCCTGTTGTAACATATGACAGGATTTCCTTCTCTTTTAAAGCTGAATACTATTTCATTATGTGCATATGCTAAATTGTATTTATTTATTCATTTGTGAGGGACAGTTGGGTTGCTTCCACCTTCTGGCTATTGCGAATAATGTGGCCATGGAAAGGGTGTACTGTAAAAAAGTTTTTTTTAGAGTTTAATGTGAAAGCACTTATCAGTGAAGCAGTGAGACAGAGAGTGGGCTACTTTACAGAGAGAGCTGCCTAAAAATGTTTTTGAATTATTTTCATATGTTTTGTTTGGCATATAGGCAAACAACACAAACAGCCAATTTTAACTGAGGACCTATTCCATGCCAGATTCTGCGCTAAATATTTCTCACATATAACTTTCACACTTAGTTCTCATTTTATAGTAAGGAAACAGGTGCAGAATGATTGAGTTCTTGCCATGGTCACACATGAGGTTAGTAAAGTGCTAGGACTGGAGTGAGGACCAGGCCCAAGTATGCTCATACACATCCTGACCACTAAGAGTAGAAGTTTTTGTCTTCCTGTTCCATCGTCTATTCTAACATTGCTAGTTTTGGAATCCAATGGATACTTAGTAAAATTCCCTGACTAATCAGTGAAGGAACAACATGAGCAAGAGCCTCTCTTTCTAGCAAAATAATGAATCCTGCTCACACAGGCATCCCAAACTCTGTGACAACTCACTTAGCTGAGTGCTGATAGAATAATCAGCACATCCAGATGGAAAGCAGGAACCAAACCTTGAACCTGTGGTCCAAACCTAGAACCTGTGGCCCACACCCATCCAGGAGGGCTTCGGCATCTTGCTCCTTTCCCTTCACTCACCCAGTGGTTGGTGAAGTTTCTGGTCAGAATGGCAGGCGCAAAGGAGCGGGCAGGGTTCATGCCTGTACCAGTATAATACATCTGCAAAAGACACGGTTGTAACTGAGACACTTCAGTCCAACCAGCTTCTCTCCCCTCAGCCCACATGTCCATGATGTCTGGCACTTTGCCTCCAGCCAGCAGCAAGTAGGGAAGGACAACTGCATGGGAGTCCCACAGTGGGGTGAAGGCACTGATGCTCCAACTGGGGATAGACTGTGGATACATGGGCTAAGCCCACATCTACCCATGATGCAGGCATTTCCACCTTGGGCTCTAGAAGGACCAGTTACGGCAGTCACAAGAGTGAGTCATAAGAAGGGTTGATTCCTCAGTGCTGACTGATACAGAGGGAGGTGGGTAATGTTCATGTCTGATAGGTAGGTGGGAAGAAACCTTAGAAGTTGAGAAAGGCCCTGGAATCCTTAAATGAGAAGTTACTTCCTTCTCCTGCTTACCCCAAAGAGGTGCCCCAGGGTGAGGGAGAAGCCAATGGCCAGGGCCACAGAGCCCAGGCGGCCATTCCGCCTCTCATCGTATGTAGCGAAGATGCAGACCACGAACTGCAGCGTCAGGAAGATCTCCACCATGGTGGCCTGGCTCACACTCACCCCAGGGTGCAGCTGGCCAAGGAGGAAGAAGAGAGGGGGCTCAATAGGGCATTGACAGTGTTACCTTCTCAAGATTTCCCAGGCTGGAGCCACCCACTACCCACCACTTACGGCATCAGTTTCCTGGAGGTGAAGGATAATACAACCCTTTTCATAGTAACTGTATTTGTTTCTTAATTTCTCCTAATGTTGGAAATAATTGCATCTAGTTTTGCAGATGCAGAAACTGAGGTCCCATAGGTAAAATAAATTTCCTTAAGAAACTGCAAGGGATTGGAAGGAAAGCTGGGGCCAGAATTCAGGCTTCTTGATTCTCAGTCCAGAGCTCTATGCCTTCCTTATCCCTCCAAAGCATCTGCTGATCCACCCCACCTTGAAACACACATACAATGTCCTCAACCCCTGGGGTACTGATCCACCTGCACCAGGCTGGGTGTCAGGACACCAGGTTCCCTCCGCCCCACTCAGTTGATCATTACCGTGTTAAGTGCTAGGTTTCCACGGACAGCAGGTGGGGTAACACTATACAGCACGGCAGCCCCAGACACGGCTCCCAGGAGTTGGGCTGCCATGTAGCAGACAGCACGGAGCAGGGACATCTGGGAGCCCACGAGGAAGGCAAAAGTGACAGCAGGGTTGACATGAGCTCCACTGATGTGGCCCACAGCCTGCACCAGAGTAGCCAGGGCCAGGCCAAAGGCCAGAGCCACCTGTAGGACATGCAGTGGTCCAGGGGCCCAGCGCAGTGAGGCCCCCAGCCCGAAGAAGACATAGAAGAGGGTGGCAAAAAACTCAGCAAATATGGCCCTCCAGAAGGAGGCTGACCGCAGTTCCCACATGGCAGGGGGGAGGGGAGTTGGGGGTGGGTACAATCCTTGGGTCCCTGATACCCCCCTGGCCTGATCTGGGTGGACAGTCCCCTTTATAGAGGACTCTTAATCCCTGGGAGGGGCAGGATAAGATGGCTGGCCCAGCCTTTTAACCCCTTCACAGCTGCAGAGGGCAGGACCCACTCTCATGCATCTGATAAAGCTGCTGATTTCCCTTCCCTCCTTAACTGGGAGATGAACAGAGCCATGGGTGTCAAGGTGCGGGGGGGGGGGGGGGGGGGGTGTCTGAAAGGAAGGGACTGGAAGAGTCCCTTTCTTTCCATGTCAAAGTTGGGGTTCCTAGTCCTGATTGACATCTGTATTAGAACATTCCTCAACTCTGTGTGGAACTCAGTTGAGGTGATTTCACTTTATGGAGAATGAGACTGCTCCTGGGGTTTCCAGGCTCCTCTGAGCCTGCCACGAGTAAGGGGGTGGGGATCAGGGTCAGCACTGAGGCCCAACAAGGATGTTGGATAACTGAAGAGAATTCTTTAGTCCTCTGGGATTAGAGGGCCTTCTCCCATTGGCTGGTTTGGGCTGGAATCTGTGGACCCTGCACCTCTGGGACAAGAATAGTTCTGCTGTGTTTGGCTTTCTCTGAGCCTGGGTTTCCTACCCCCAACCCATGCCAGCACCTCCCTTTCCCACCCCTCAGCCTGCCCTTTAAGTCACAGAGACAGAAAGGGGGAAAAGCTATCTTCTATGGATAGGCTGGGAGTGGGGTTAGAAGGCTAGGGAGGGGAAAGGATCAAATCTCAGAATCAGTTCGCACTTCATTTTCCCTAACTCACAAGGTCCTAGCAGGAAATACTGAAAGAAAAGAAACTGATTCATGGCTAAGAAGCAAGGGGAGGGTTTAATGCCTCCTACTATGGCTGTGATCGGGACACTGGAGCCCTAAACCTTGATCCTTTGGGAAAGGTAGGGATGGGGGTGTCTGGGGGAAACAGGCTGGTCAAAAAAGAGAAAAGGACAAGATGGGAAAGGAAAGTGTAAAGAAACAGGTTCAGGTGTGCTCAGGCTTGGTAAGGGAGTCAGAACCCAGAAGTGGTGGCTGTGTAATGGCGGAGAAGGCAAATGGGACACGCTGGTAGGCTCTACTCTCCATATTGTGGCAAGTCATAAAGACCACAAGCTTTTCTTGTGAAGCACTGGAGGAGAACAAACATTTAAAGCATAGGCCCGAATATCGGTGCCCTGGGTCAGTCCCTTCCAACATACCTGTGGGGAGAGAGGAGGAACAGAGACCAGGGCCTATGCTCCTCTCCTCCTCCAACATCCAGCTTGGGGATGGACAGGAAGACTTACAGCAAAGGCAGAGGGCCCATCTAACTCATCCACACACAGGAATTATTGTGGGCACCCAAGGGGACTGGAGCTTCCAGTTTCATGAAAGAGGAACAACCCATCAGAGGTCCTTGGAGTCTCTTGTGTTTTAGAAGCCAATCTCCTGACCTCAGGCCCTGTAACCCTTGCTGCATTGCACCCAGTGATGCTCCCGGATGCCAGTCACCACTGCTGGACCCAGGGAGTGCACAGTGTTCATGTTGCTTCTGAAAAAGGACCCAGGGACAGGAGTGACGTAGTACATCATGGTGTTAAGAGCAGGGACAAATATTTCGGTTCAGATGTGGATGAGGATACAAAGGTACAGAACTAGTTATGATTGCTGGTGGGAGTGTAAACTGGGATAATCAATTTGGAACACAATATAGCACCATTGTGTATAGATAAACACATACTTTTTGACCCAGGAATTTCACTTCTTAGTTATATACCCAAGAGAAACTCTTCTATCCCTCTACCAGGAGACAGGGCACAGGAATGTTTAGAGCAGCACTGTTCACAATGGCAAAAAACTGGAAGCAACCCAAATGCCCATTGACATGAGAACAAATGAATAAAGAGCAGCATGTTCACGCACAGTGAGAAATTATTCAGCAGTCCAGATGAGTGAACCACTGCAGTGACCCTCAATAATAGGGATGAATCCTAACAATAAAATATCAGGAAAAAAATAGTCCCAGAAGACTACTCATGGCACAATACTCTTTTTATAAAGTTTAAAAAAATCTAAATAGAAAATATGCTTTTCAAAATATTGTTGATGAAATGAAACTACACAAAAATTAAAACAGAACTGAGGAACACAGGATTCAGGATGGTTTTTACCTTGGGTTAGGGGAGGCAAAGGGATGGAATGGGATATTTATGTATATACGTATAGATTTCTGTAAGTGACTGTTAAGGTTCTAGTTTTTCTTGTGGATGATTGGTTAATAATTGTGATTATTATCTTTAAAAAAAACACCAAAGTGGGAGCCAGATATAGGCCAAGGAGAAGGCAATATAGTGAACGAAGAACTATTCTGTGCACTTGAAATTCATTAAGATTCCTGACCAGTGTGGCTTGGTTGGATGGGCAACATCCTGCAAAATGAAAGGTCTCTGGTTTGATTTTTGGTCAGTACCGGTTCCTGGCATGTAAGAGAGTCAACCTATCAATGTTTCTCTCTCACATTGATGTTTATCCCCCTCTTTCTCTCTTTCTTTCCCTCTCTCTAAAAATAAATAAATAAATAATAAATAAAATCTTTAAAAAGGTAAGAAATCCATTAAGAACAGTTAACAATAAAAATCTTGGTTTTACCACTTCCTAGGTGGGGAAGTTATCCCCACTAAATATAAACTCCAGGATGGCAGGGATGTGTCTGATTTGTTCACCACTGCAAACCCCATGCTAGACACACAATAGGTAATAAATAAATATTTATTGAATAAATTAATGTAAGCTCTCTGAGCCCCATCAAATAAGAGAACATAGGTAAAGACCTAGTAAAACGCCTGACACAGAATAAAACACTTAATAAACAAAAGCCATTCGATGAAGGTTTTATTCACAGGAAGGGATTATCCTTAACCATCAACCCTACAGTCTCTTAAAATAAGGGACAGAGGGCCAAGGGCAGCTAATTTGGTTCCTCTATAGGCACCACATCAAATGGTTATGTTTTCTTATTTGTTGCTACCAACCTCTCTCCTTTATTCCTCATCAAACCTCCCCTTGGAGAACTAAAGTTCAGCCCATTTCCTTTATTTTTTTTCTTAAAATTTTAAGTATATTTTATTGATTATGTTGTTACAGTAGTTCCAATTTTTTCCCCTTTGCTCCCCTCTGCCCAGCACCCTCCTTCCCTCCAGCAATCCCACCCCCCTTAGTTCATGTCCATGTGTCATGCATATAAGTTATTTGGCTTCACCCTTTCCTATATTGTTCTTAACTTCCCCCAGTCTATTTTGTACCAACCAATTATGCTTCTTAATCCCTGCACCATATACCCATTTCTCCCCCTTCCCCCTCCAAGCCGATACTCTCCAAATGATTCCCATACCTATGATTCTGTTCCTGTTCTGGTTTGCTTAGTTGGATTTTGTTTTTATTTTTTAGATTCAGTTGTTGATAGCTGTGAGTTTGTTGTCATTTTAATGTTCATACTTTTGATCTTCTTTTGTTTAAGTAAGTCCCTTTGACATTTCATATAATAATAGTTTGGTGATGATGAACTCCTTAAGCTTTACCTTGTCCGGGAAGCACTTTATCTGCCCTTCCATTCTAAAAGGTAGTTTTGCTGGATAGAGAATCTTGGTCATAGGTCCTTGCTTTTCATTGCCTTGACTACTTCTTGCCATTCCTTTCTTGCCTGCAAAGTTTCTTTTGAGAAATCAGCTGAAAGTCTTTTTTTTTTTTTTAGATTTTTTTAAACAAGGTTACTTTATTTTATTTCATCTTATTTATCTGTTTTTAGAGAGAGGGGAAAGGAGAAAGAGAGGGAGAGAAACATCAATGTGCAGTTGCCTCTCATGCGCCCCCAACTGGGGACCTGGCATGCAACCTAGTCGTGTGCCCTGACTGGGAATGAAACCAGCGACAGGGTTCTCAGGCCGACACTCCATCCACTGAGCCACAGCAGCCAGGGCCTTAGCTGAAAGTCTTAAAGGCACCCCTTTGTAGGTAACTCTCTGCTTTTCTCTTACTGCTTTTAAGATTCTCTCTTTATCTTGAAACTTTGGCATTTTAATTATGATGTATCTTGGTGTGGTCCTTTTTGGATCTAGCTTGTTTGGGACTCACTGTGCTTCCTGGACTTGTGTGTCTATTTCCTTCACCAAATTTGGGGAGCTTTCCTTTATTATTTTCTCACATAAACTTTCAACTTCCTGCACTTACTCTACTCCTTCTGGCACCACTATTATTCTATTCAGATGTTGGTATGTTTAAAGTTGTCCCAGAGGTTCCCAAGCCTCTCCTCATTTTTTTCAATTCTTGTTTCCTTATTCTGTACCGGTTTGTTACAGAACCCCTGGGCTGTTCCACTTGAAAACAAACCCACGGGATCTTTAGTTAGGAGTCTGATTGCCTGCCGCCAGAATTACAACTCTGAATATTATAGTTGAGTGAAAAGAAAAATGTTTATTTAACAGTTACACATATCCTTGCCTCCCCTCTACTGAACCTAGCCAGTTTTAGGGAGGTCAGAAACACCGTTTCCCTACTTCCTAGGCACAGTTCAGCTTTACCAGTAGCTGCCAATCACTCTTCTGATTGGGGAGGTCCTTTCTGTGCTGTGGTACCCTCCAGCTCTCAATGCAGGACCACCTGGATTCTCAGCCTCCTTGCAAACTGTCTTCTTTCTGTAAACCACGTGGATCTCCTCTCCTTCTCCAGAGCACCTCTGCGAACACCCACCAGCAAGGGAGACAGCCCCAGAGCGTGCCCCCCACCAAGTGTTCGCAGCTGCCTATATATACCTGACTGCGTCCTCTGACGCAGTGGGTGTTGCCAACAGTTCTGACCATTCACAGAACCCCACATAGGCTCTGTGTGCTTTCCATACCGTCCCCTGGTTCAAATCTCCTCCCATCCATCTGAGACCTTGGAAGCATCCAAGCAATTTTGCATAATGAAAGACACCAGCCACCAGCCTCAGGCGTGTGGAGGCATTCTGAAAGCTGCTTCCTTTTCCCTATCTCCCAGCTGCAAACTCTGGGGTTTGTTTTTGGACTCCCCTGTTTCTGTAACAGGTTGACTGTTTTTTCCTTCCTTATGTTCCAAATCATTGATTTGAACCCTGGTTTCCTTCCCTTCATACTGGTTTTGTATGAATTTTCCTTCATTTCATTTAGCATAGCTTTCACATCTTCCCTTATGCATTTGCCATACTTAAGGATATCTGTCAAGTCTGTGAGCATCTTTATCACCAGTGTTTTGAACTCTACATATGTTAGGTTGGCTATCTCCTCATCGCTTAGTTCTCCCACTGGAACCTTGATCCATTCCCCCTTTGGGGCCATACTTTTTGTCTCCTCAACTTGAGAGGCTCCTGAGTTTGTTTGCCTCTGTGTCTTAGGTAGAGCTGTCACACCTGTTATGTTGTAAGAGGTGGAGCCTTAGGTATTTGTCAATACAGTAGAGGGCAACTTGTTTCACACATTGTGGTGCTGTATGTTGAGGAGCGGCCTGAGAGGGAATAATGCCCCTTGCTCAGCACTCGCCCCTTTTCCAGGCACTTCTCCCAGTTTCATATGGGACTGGCGCCTCTCTAGCTGTTGCCCTGGCCATCGTTCCCAGAGTGGGTGGGTCTGTGGACATTCTAGGACTGTGGGGGCCCTTTAAACAAGAGGACTCTGCTGAAAGACCAGCAGTTTCTTCCTCTGCCCCAACCCCCACTGGTTTGCACAGTCAGAAGCAATGAGGCTTTATTTTCCTTGGCGCTGGGACCATGAACTGTGTGGTCTGGTCTGGTGCTGGGAGTGCTCCCCTGGTGTCCCTCCCAACTTTTTAAAACATGTAACTATGCTTTCCACTGGCCTGCTGCTGCCACTACTGCTGTCGCCACCACACTGCATCCTCTCCACCCCGGGTCCACCCCTCCTACCTGTCTGGATGAGTATTCTTCTTTATATCTTTGTTTGTTGGCCCTCCATGCAGCTCAATTTTCTGGAACTTTTGGTTCTCTCTAGTTTTGAAGTAGTTGTGTTTCTTCTTAGTTGTGGAGAAAGACACAGTGTGTCTGTCTAGGCCTCCATCTTGGCCGGAAGTCTCAGCCCATTTTCTTTCGTACCAGCCTTTACACTTAATGGAAGGCCAAACTTGTAAACTAGAGATGAGCTCTCAAAAACTCACTTGAGTTTTTGCATTGATTTACATATAATTTGCTTACTCAATGTTTTCTATTAGCCTGACTTCTTTGAAAAAACAGAAAGAAAAAAAACTGTGTCTCTCCTGAGGAGAACCCAGTCTTCTCCAAGCCCCCCGCTTGGTATGGGTGGGGTTCTTACCTATGCTGATGCTCCAGTAGTCGCTGAGAGACCCACCACCAGGCTGCCTGGCCCCCTGCCTCCCGATGCCACAGGGGAGCCACAGCAAACATGGTGGGTACCAGCCTGAGAGTGAGAAAAATGCCATGCCCAGAGTCTTGTCTGTATGACTCCTCCTGCTCACCTAGAGGAGACTAGACATGCTAGGACAGGGGGTGGGAGGACACATTATATCTTCCCATTGTCCTCAGGCCCCATGATATGTCCACTAAAGAAGCTTTAAATAAAGGGTCTATAGCAAGTGACCCATATTCCCGAGTTGATGAGTCTACCTCACTGGTCTAGTCGAAGGTGGTTTAATGAGAAGTCATGCAGAGCAGGGATGCTCCCTTCTTTGTTTCTTCCTTAAAGTCTTGTCAGCCAACCACCTCATTACTGACCTAGTGTTATCCTACTCAGGGAGGTGGGCTGCTGTTAACCTGGTTGAGCAGCTGGGCTGCAGCCAGGTGGGGCAATGCCAGGTGGAAGAGGACCAAGGCCAGGATGGCTGCAGTGCTCTGGACCAAGACATGGACACCCTTGGAGAGGGTCAAGCCAGCAGACACAGAGCAGTGCCAGAGTTAGGGCTGGATTTATCTGAGCCTCACTAACCTCATCAAAAATCTAAGTAAGGCTCACCACCACCAGCTCTCCTGTCAAGCGGTGGGAGACTATGCCTGGTACAGAGTTCCCACTGGGGCATGAGGCCCTAAGGACATCCTCTGTGAAGATCAGGGTGTCCAGGCCTTTAGCTAACACCTGTCTCTAAAGCCTCTGGCTCTGCAGGTCCTGATGGAGAGGAGGGGAAGGGAAGGCAAGATCAGGCTGTCTGGGATGGCAGTGTCTTCTCCACTCTCCACACTGGTCTCCCACCCCTCTCCTTCTTATCCTTTCTCTGTTCTCTCTCTCAATGAACTCTCCCGACCAGGCCTCAAGCCTCTTCATTCTGCACCTATGCCCCCCAAACACCTGATGTAAGAGGAAGGAAGATGAACTAAAGGACAGAATAAGGGAGTGGTCAGAGAATAAACCCCCACTTGGTGGAGTGGGATTTCACAGCAGAGAAGAGGAGAGTCTTGGTTTCAATAGGAAAAGGATGAAGTCTATAGAAAAAGATGGTGGTTTCCCCTCTCCACAGGAGTCTCATTTCCCACATCGCCATTTCTCCAGCCTGGTCCAGAGTTGCTTTTGGGTGTCCTACTCCAGTTTGGAGATTGCTCTTCTAGGTCTAGGTGAGTGGAGTTGAGAAATGAGGAGCAAGTGTTTCAGGTGTCTTCCCAGGAGAGTCAGCCAGAGAGATAACTCCACTCCTTTGATCAGGGAACACCTCTGGCTCCTTCCCTCAGCCAGTAGAGAGGCACGTCATCCCCAACCTGCCACCTTCATACCCAGTCAGTGCCCTCCCCAAGGGAGCCTTAGACATTTGTACTCACACAATTTTCATAAGCATCCACTCTTCAGCCTTGGCCTTCTCTCTCATACCAAGCTCATACTTCCTCTTTAGGCCCTTGGACTGCAGACACACTGAGGGGCAGGACCTTACAATGGCTTCTGTCAACCAAAGGCACTCACAGTGAGGTAGAGACTCATCCTTTCACTCCCTAATCATCGTTATGAATCTGAGTCTCAGAAACCAGAGAGATAAAGAGGAAAGCTCAAGGGAAGATCTGGAAGATGAGAAGAATTCCAGGGAAAGCAAGGTAAGGATATCCCCATCCCTCACCAGTAACAAAGTAAACCAGTGAGAAGGTACCAGTGCTGAACTGGTAACAGCCTTTGGACCCTGCAGAGAAAAGTGCCTTTGAGGAATTGCCTGGGAATGCAGGGGATTCCTGGGGTCAGTACTCTTGCAAACAGCAGGACACACGCCAGTTCATTTTGGTCCTTTTCTCTTGTTAGGTTGTTCACTTTTTTTGGCTGTCACTCTACTGCATTCTTGGATCTGGGGTTCTTTTCAGGGTTTACAAAAATGTTTTGCTCTAGATTCTCCACCTTTCTCTCTTCTGTACTTAAATAAATAGACAGACTTTTTGAAGTTTTTTTCACCAGGAGCTATGAAAATAGAGAAAAAGGATTTGTAAAATAGCAAACTTGGTATAGTTACAAAGTTGTTTTAAGTTTCATGGCTTAGAGTAGTTAGTAATCATCCTGGAGTCTCTGCACTTGATGGATTATCTCTTGATTACTAAGGGTCAATTTTTCAACCTCTTTATATTCCTGGGACTAGCAATCTAAAGTTTACTTCCCCCCTTGATAAAGAAGGCCCCATTTTTCAGTCCCAGAGAGGTGCCATAAGGAGCATGACCTATATCACTAGGGAGCTAGTGAAAAAAGCTCAGGGAATCTTTAGGCAGAGCTATTTGTCTTGCTTTGTTTCTCCACAGTGGCTCCCACGTGATTACTATAGCCACCTCTGAAGTTATCTGGGACTGATTCATCACCTTTCTGAAGTGACTCCCTAGCCAGCTCATATTATCAGGACCAAAAGAATAACCCAGGTCTGAATTCCATAAAAATATTTACATTGCAGATTTTATAAGATTGTATGAGGATTAAATGAGATATCCCCAAGCAATATACATATGTTAAGCTAGTTGCCCTAAATCAAAATATAAATGAACTGATTCATGAATTAATCAGATACAAGCATAATTATGATTACCAAGTATTGAACAACCTCTTTAGCAATTACAATGTGGTTGAGTAGAGGTATGGTCCTGAGGGGCTGAGTGATCATCCATCTCTTTTTCTGCCCTGAGAAATCTCTATCCCAGCCCCATTCTCAGAATGCCAGGTCAGCGTGTAACCCAGCTCCATTGTGTGGACAGTTTCAGTAGGACAAAGGCCCCAGCATAGCACAATCAAACCTAGCATCCCCTTTGGCTAGCTCCTGGGGCCCCCCTTCTCTCTCTTTCTCTGGTTATGCTTTACTGACTGCTGACTCCTGGCAAAGTCTAGAACAATCACCAAGCTCTGAAGACATCATCCCTCTTCCATTGATAGTTAGGGGCTGTAATTAGCACTTGGATTGGGCCAGGGCCCCCACATGTTGGAAATGTGGTAATCCAAGAAACGGAGTAATAATAAACTGTCCTATCCTGTTCTTGCCTCCTTCTCCCCTTCCTTTCCTAGGAAGTCAGATACAACCCCAAGCCGGGCAGACCAATGCTTACTATGGGTCAGGTCCTGTTCTAAGCACTAAGCACTTTATATGTGTTATCTCAGTCACTGGTATTCCCTAGGATTGCACCTTCGTTTTTCCCCCACTTTATTTTTTAAAATTCTTTTAAAAATCTTTACCTGAAGACATTTTCTTCATTGCTTTTAGAGAGGAAGGAGTGGGGAAAGACATTGATGTAAGAGAAAAACATCGATTGGCTGCCTCTCATATGCACCCCAAGAGTTAATTAATTTTTCATTAGCAATGAGGCAGGTAAATCGTCTGAGTGATGAAAGTGAGCTTAACAGGAAGATAGTCCATCTGTAAAAGTGAAATATAGTAATGCAAGAGATGACAGGTAAACTATTTGCCTCAGCTCTCACAACCAGGATAGAACCAAATGAGAACTCCTACAGAAACAGTCCTGAACCTTTCCTCTCATTATTACCGAAATGCAAAAAGTACTTACAGAGGGAGACTTTCCTGAAGGAAATCTCTCCTTCACCCCTTTGCTCCTAGACTTAAAAGAATTAGAAACCTCTTTTCTTACATATTAAGCCAGATAAAAGGCTGGACCAGGCCTTCCTCTGGTGGAAGAAACGAGCCACTGCACCCCAAGAATGTGGGTACAAAACGTCTCACTTTATATTCATTCATTTATTCACTCAAAAACAATGAACACTTACTCTGTACTACTGGGACTACTGAGACCCCGGGGCACAGCGGACAAAGGACTTAATCCCTATTCTCTTGACAGCACTGAGAATGGGAGACCCTAGAAGACTAATGCTGTAGTCGTCGGCAGCCGTCGGTCTCGAGAGACGATGGTATAGCTTCTTAAGAGTCTATCTGCACCGCTGAGAATGGTTGTGCAGTCCGACTCGGGAGTGACACGGTATCTGTCTCCTCCCGTGTTGAATTGACATCTTGCGATGACACTGGAGTGTCCTCTCCAGTGAAGCTGAAGCTACAGAGCCTGGGCAGGGTGATATGGAGGGTCTGCTGTTGCCCATGCAGCAGACCCAATGCTGTAGTACTCCAGGGGAGAAAGAAAGTGATAGGGAGTCACTGACAATTAGATATGTGAAAGGGTTTCTGGCCTGGAAAACTGGCTGGTTTCAGGTTGTAGTTCAGAGTCAGGGAGTCTAGGAAGAGTAAGTTTCTGTAGGAAGTCAGCTTTAGACACATTAAGATTGAGTTGACTGGGGGACATCCAGGTAGAAATGGCCAGTTGGCTCTTGGATATACAGATGGATCTGAAACTCAGGAAAGAAGTATGGGGTAGAGTTTCTGAGAGTCCTTCTCCAATAGGTGATAGGGGTCTCCACCAACGTAGATGAGATACTCAAGAGTATGTATATTGGGGAAGACTTGAGCTGAGATCCTCAGCAGGCTGATAGTCCTTTACCTGGTTAATTAACTACTATTGCTTTTCAAGACATAATGATGGCTTATGAAAGTCTCTCCCCAATACTTCAGTGGCTTCTCCTTTGCTTACTGAGCATCCTGTAATTACTTAAGTCATGGCACTTATGGCATCTTACAGCAGCTGCCAATATTCTCATCTGTCTCCTCACTTGACCATAGACCCTTGATGAGGGACTGTGTTTGGGGAGAAAAAAATGAACGTAGGCAGCGGTCGTATCATGTAAAACCTTATGACCATGCAAAGGAATTTGATGAAAGCACATTAAGAGATTTAAGAAAGGGAGTGGCACAGTCAAATTTGTGATTTAGAAATATCCTCTGACTGTAGTGTGAAGCTGGGAGATCAGCTTTGAAGCTATGCTCTTAACAAGAGATAAGTCCTATCAAGGCCCAGGATGACAGTGTCCTGAACTAGCTCCACCTTCACAGGAATGGTGGTTGGATCTCTGGGGTAGGAGAAGTAATTTTGTTTAATTTGTTAGGCCCTTAAGGACCTAAAATTGCTTTTTTGAGGGATAGCAGAATGGAGATGGAATGTTGATGTGGTGCTGGCCACAAAGCATTGAGAGGTGCATAGGCGCAGGGGAGGGTATACAGGATCTAAATGGTAATGGGGAAAAAATACAATAAAAATAAATTAATTAAAAAAAAGAGAGGTGCACAGATTGAAAAATTTAGAAAGCAGGGTTATAGCATCTCAAGCAGATGAAAATGTTAAATGTAGGCCCTCCATAATCAAGTACCTCATACCCATTCATTCAACCAAAATAGTGATGTTTTTGGTTAAGTTGGGAAAACTGAGTATTGAGTTAAACCCTCCATTCCCAGCCCTGAAAATACAAAACCAACATTTACAGTATTTATGTGTTAGGGTGGTTAATGATACGGGCTGTGAAAGAATTCACAAAGAGAAGAAAGTGCAGAGAATAAAGGTTTTGTTTTTACTTTTCCAAGCAAGGGAAAAGGTGAGGTGCAGAGATATGCACCAGCACCAGCCCTGAGAGGTTAGGGGCTTTGAGCTTTTATGAGGCGATTGGAGTGGTTTTAGAGCAGGATATTACAGTTGGTCTTGTGTATACTGCAAGCTGTTTCAATATTATCTTTGGGCGCAGGGTCCAGTCCTCCTTATGGTCTGGTATGTCCCCGAGCCTCTGCGCCTTCAGGGTGCTTCCATTAATTTTCCAGTCCTGCGGATAAAGGCTCATAAAACAATTAGGGTCAGTCATGCTTTATGGGGTCAAACCAGCTCTGTGAAAGAGGGTGTGAGAAGGGGGCTTTTATCCTACTTTTATGTATTTAATATTTATTAAAACAACTGCCATGCCCTGGCTGGTGCGGGTCAGTGGATTGAGAACCGAAGGGTCACCGATTCGATTCCCTGTCAGGGCACACGTCTGGGTTGCCGGCTAGGGGGCATATGAGAGGCAAGCACACATTGATGTTTCTTGCCCTTTCTCCCTCCCTAAAAATAAACAAAATCTTTAAAAAAGCGAGAAAAAAAACTGCCGCTTACCCACTGGTTGCTACTTGTCAGGCTATATTCTAGGCTCTAATCTCTTAATTTTTACTAAGGTCTGCCCATTAGGTATTTTTATTTTACAAATGAGAACACTAGGGCTCAAAGAAGAAGTGATTTGCCCAAAGCTACACAGCAAAGCCGGGTTTGAGTCCAATTATTGTTTAATTCTAAAATCACTTTTAATCATCTTACTACACCATCTCTCTAAACGTCCTCCTCAGTTAAAATGTGAACAGCATTCCTCCCCCCCAAAATTGCATAAACCGCGCCCTCCGCCGGTGATTCACTAAAATGGTGGCTCCCTGCTGGGCGCCGGCTCTCAACGTCATCACACTGAGCGACCGCCTCTTCCGCGCCACGTGCTAGCGGAGCAGGCGGGCCGGAGGCGGGGGTCTCAGGCCGGGGGGCGGGGCCTGTCCTTCTGGGATGCAAGATGGCGTTGCCCTTCGCACGTTCGCTGTGCTTGTGCACTTGGGGCGCCAAACGATTAGGGGCTGCTGTCGTAGAAGCCCGCAGAGGTAGGATTGTCTCCTCTTACTCTCTTTGACCTCGAAATGGTTTCCGTCTGCTATTCCCAGAGCCCCCTTGGGTCACTATCTCATCCACCTGTGTTCTTGTTGATTCCAAACCTATGACACTACATATCTGGTTTCTTTAAAACTCAGGGCTTCACCAGTCCGAGCTTTTCGGCTCCTTCGGCTGCCCGTACTAAAGAGCCCCCACTTTCTTGCCTGCTTGACATTCTGACTGTTCCCTAGTTCTGTGATCTCGTGACTGCCTTCAGGTTGGAATACATATGTATATATCACTAGTACTAGGGTTCTAGCCCCTGTCATCATCCAGTCTCTTTGCTCTGCCTGCAGGAGTCAGTTTCAAACTGGAAGAGAAAACCGCCCACAGCAGCCTGACACTCTTCAAAGGTGACACAGGTGTCCAATATGGCCTGGTGGGATTGGAGCCCACCAAAGTGGCCCTGAATGTAGAGCGCTTCCGGGAGTGGGCAGTGGTGCTGGCGGACACAGCGATCACCTGTGGCAGGCATTACTGGGAAGTGACAGTGAAGCGCTCCCAGCAATTCCGGGTAGGAGTGGCAGATGTGGACATTTCTCGGGATAGCTGCATCGGTGTTGACGATTGTTCCTGGGTGTTCACCTATGCCCAGCGCAAGTGGCACACCATGTTAGCCAACGAGAAAGCCCCTATTGAGGGCATCGGGCAGCCAGAGAAGGTGGGACTGCTGCTGGAGTATGAGGCCCAGAAGCTGAGCTTGGTGGATGTGAGCCGGGTTGCTGTGGTACACACGCTCAAGACAGATTTCAAGGGTCCAGTGGTGCCTGCGTTTGCCCTTTGGGATGGAGAATTGCTGACCCACTCAGGGCTTGAGGTACCTGAGGGCCTCTAGAATGTCTCATTGGAGCCCCTAATCAGCTCTTGGCCCGCCTCTTCCTGAAAGGGTCTGAACCCTTTTAACTTTGCCTCAAGCAACGTCTAGCTCCCACAGTTTGGTGTTGCATCCTCTGTGCGATATCTTAGTCATTTTCCTCTCTACCTGTGGAAGCTAGGCTGCCAATTTTCCTAGGCTACCATGAATGTATTTTCTCTGACTTGCTTCCTTCAGTCCCTCTGCCCCCTTGTGCCCAGGCCTTTCTCAGACTATATTCAGTCCTGGAGATTTTACTTTCAGCTTTGTTTGAATTTTTTCATCACTATGGTACTTCTCTCTCCTTTCACCCATGTGTAACTTCTGTTTATTCTTGGGGCTCTACTGAATCTCTCCACAGTAAATCCTTTCTACCTCTGGTTGGAGTGGTGCAGTCAATGACTTGGCCCTTTCTCTATAGCACGTAGAGCCTGGGCTCCGGCTCTCTCAGGAATTGCTTTACTAGCTGTGTCAGACTGAGAATAGAGCCCTTCTTCCCCAGTACCTCACAGCTAGACTCTTAGCCCCACACAGCTACAGCTATCTTCACCATGAGTCCTTCTGCCTTAATCTGCACACCTCTGATACTTGGTCAGTCCATTGTAATCATTGGGCCACTTACAACCATGATTAAGGGAAGATACATGGGGGATATCGAGGGGATTAATGCTGCCAACTTTATTCTTGAGAAGTTCTATCTTCATTTCTGCTACAGTTGGAACTTCCAGAGGGAAGAGGGAGACCCGAGGTCTTGCACAATACATTTTTGGGCCTGCTCAGACCCAAGCCCTCACCCTCCCATCCCCACCTTGGCCACAAAATACACTTAACCTAAAGCAGTATTAGGGGTTGAAGAAAACTTGATGGCATGAATATGTATGTGAAATATATATTTCTCTGACCCTATGGTTCCATCTTATTCTATGTTTATAATGGCGATGCAACTGAATGCCTCTAGGGGAGAAAGAGAAGGACTGGGTCTAGCAAAAATAATCATTTGTGTAATTAAAGTTTATTTGAGCACAAAATACTTTCTCTGTCTATAAAATTTTTGTTTCCTGGCCAAGGGGGGCAGATTTCTCCAGACAACTAAAACCAGGCGCAAAGCTCTGTGGATATATACATGTGCATGATGGCCAGAGCCTCTTCACCAAACTGTCTGTCTCTCATGATGGTTTCTTCAGGGAGAGAAAGAGGGGAACCAGGTGAAGACCTGGGAACGTTTTGAGGGGGCCAGGCAATTAGGCTATACCTTGAAGTAGCCCACAATCTCCATGGATAGCTCTAATGCAGGTATCCACCAAGGCACTTCTCTATATTCTGTCTGCCAAGGGAATGGGGTATTTTGACTCTCACAGAAAGCACTGGCCTGCCTTGGTCCCAACTGAAACAGTGTGGGTCTCCATAGCATGTATGTGTTTGGTGGTTATCGGTTAAATGTGTGGCCAGTTCGTGCTTTTTCTTGAGCAGGGACTGTGTGTGCTCCATGCTCACACCATGCTCTCTAAGTTCTCTTTAGACAGAGCCTCAACTGCTGTTTCAGCCTGAGTCTCAGATGGTGTGTAGGAGTCCTGGTAATCTTGAAGCAGTTTCACCACCTCCAGGTGGTTGAACTGCACAGCATCATCCAGGGGAATGTTGCCCCACCTGCGAGGAACAGAGAAGACACAGAGGGTGCCCTGATTCTACACATAACAGTGGCAGCTGGAGGGCAGTGGTGATGAAACTGCTGCCTACCCCTGACCCCTTTTAGGTGAATCCTACTCACCTGTCCTTGACAAAAGGATTCACTTTGCAAGCCTCAATCAGGAATTTAACAACTTCAATGTGTCCTAGGAATATGGGCAGAGGAAAATAAGAGGGTACAGATCCTGAACCTTTTCATTATAACATTGGTACAGACTCTCAGCAGCTGGAGTTCTGAACCAATAAGGGAGGGGAAAAGGTCTCTTCCCATTTTGCTCCCTGTAGCACCCAATAACAGTCAGCTTGCAGACTGCAGAGCACCTAAATCAAACAAGTGGCTGCCCCGTAATCTTGAGGGCATTCCTAATGGGGGGTACTCTTGGTAGAGAAGAAAGGGTCTTAGGATCTACTTCCCCTCTTATTTAACCTTCGGATACCTTCAGCTGCAGCAACATGCAGGGCTGTGCGGGAGTCATAGTCTTTCTGTTCCATGTCCATGGCTGACAAAGCAAACCTGAGGATAGGGGAGAGCAGATGGAGCAATCCAGATCAGCCTAGAATCACTGTCTAAAGTGGTTCCAGAGCTTATGCCAAGATCTGTAGACCTTGCATAATTTGTGTTCTCTACCCAGATAAGACTTGCTCCCACATCAGAGAGATGGGAGTGTGATGGTTCCAGAAACATCACTGCTTACCCATGGTAGGTACCCAGGGTGTGTCTGCTGATTTTGGTAATCCATTTAAAGTAGGATCCTTACCTACCACTTCTGCTAACACCCAGGTTAACTATAACAGTGGCTACCGTTAATTAAGGTCTTATCACAAGACACTATTTTGAAAAAAATCTCATTTAAATGCAGTGTGTGTCCATTTTATCTGACTCTAAATCTGAAGCACTTAATTATTTTGCTATGATGACTCCTTATGAGATCTCTGATCAGGAGTATTTTATTGTATTTATTTGGTCACAGAAGTACCTTCGAAGAGCTGAAACATCTCCACTATAGGCAGCAAATAACAGGTTCACCACAGTCTTGTTCTGGAAAACAGATCATACCCACTTGAGCTTAACTGTGACTTTGAACCCACCCATGCCCAGCTCTGCCCTGTGACCCTCCTCCATGGATGCTTATGCCAAGGGTATTCCTGTAGTGTTATGGAATGTTCTATTTTGAAGTATTCTTAGAAGCCACCTGGGGTTTTACTCACCCTAACTTCTCCCCCTTCACGCCGTGGGTCTAGCTTCCGAGCACAGTGCCGCAGATTGTCATAGTTGTGGAAATTGAAGAGAGAGACCAGCTTCTAAAATTGTAAGCCAAAGAGATTATTTACTTACTCCTTGCACTTAGTACTATAGGAGCTGAAAATTGCTTTAGTTACTCAAGAATATTTAGTACTACCTGCAAAGTAACTCACCTGGCAGAAATTGATGCCCCTATGGCTGTTCCCCAGCTTGTCCAGTGGAGGTGACAGACACATAATTCCCATGACATTGGGTACCACCAGGAGGATGGCTCCTGACACAGCTGACTTGGCTGGCAGGCCCACCTTGGGGACAGTTGAAACTGAGGATGAGCTGAGGTGCTCCAAGCCTGGGTTAACAGTCTATCCCAAACGACAGCATGGGCAACGACACACCCATCTCAACCCTGTGGCTTGTTAATTAGCTTTTCTTATTCCTGTCCTCCCCTGCTCCCCTTAAATTCATGGCTTCAGTAAGGAAATATTTATTGAGTGACTAATGCTAGGACTAGGACAAAGCCTCTCATTTAACTTACGTTCCGATGGTAGGAGGTAGACAAAAAATAGGAAGACAAAAATAATTACAGCCTATGATAACACAGAAGAAAGAAGTAGGGTACTATGATAGAGAAGGAAGTGGGGGGGTGGTGTGAGATAGGGTGGTCAGAAAAGTTTCTCTTTGGAAGCAACACCTAAACTGAAACCTAGAGAAGAAGCATCAGCCATGTGAAGGGCAGCAGAAGGGTTGTTCAGAAGCTGCAACATCATGTGCTTATGTGTTTGAGGGACTTGATATGTTTGACAAACCCCTAAGGATTCTCAGCCTGATTGCCTGGCTGGAAGTTAGTGAATGAGAGGCAGGAATAGGCTTCTACCTCTGCCCCTCCAGAGACTCAGTATCCTTTCTTCTTGGCTATAGGCTTGTGGCAAATGGATGGAAGGGCCAGAGCACTCACATGGAAGGCAAACTGGCCAGAGAAGTCATACATGCCGCAGGAGTGCATGAGGCTGAGGGTGTTGCGCACTGCTTCAGCGCTCAGCACGCTCTCGCCTGTGATGGGGCAGATCCCGCCATTGGCCAGAGTGGCTGCCATGACACTGCCTGATTCACAGGTTACCTCCACGGAGCACAGCTGTGGAGACAAGGCAGAGGTGAGGATGTGAGGTGACCAGAACACTGTGCTCTTGGATGCAGAGCAACGTTCTTGGCATCCTGATCTTTCAACAAGTTCCCCTGGTGTTTCTAGCGGAGCATCCCTTTGGGTCAGAGGAAGGAGTACAGTCTGTCCTGTTCCCTTGGCCCTGAGTTGAACGGCAGTGTTTGCTTACCTGGAAGTAGAGATCGAGGGCGGCCATCATGTCTACCCCCTTAGGAAAGCACTGCAAGGAAAAAGAGGGGAGAACGTTTTTCTTCAGGCCATCAGTAGTCCCTGTCACACTGCCAGGGTCTCAGCCAAAGCCCCCAACCCCAACTGCCCTTCCCCCAGCCACAGAATTCCCAGGGACTTTCTCTCCCAGTCTCTCCCAGTTACCTTCTTTTCCTTTAGATAATAGCCGATCGCATAATTCCGATCCCCAGTTTCCTTCTCTGACTGGAATCTGAAGCAAACATCCAGTTTAGTACTTGATGTTTGAGGGGTGGGTATGAGGAGAAGGGGAAGAAATACCTTCCCTGAGAGAGACAGAACTAGATTGCACCTAGTTAAACTGAACCAGCCCCTTTATAAATTCTCGCAGTAATGCTAGGAAACTTCTGAACACCAGCAAGCACTGGTCAGAGCTTTATTATAAAGTGAAAAACAAAACACCCCAAATTGTCTAGTCATCTAGGCTAGGAAAACTGGGGAGGGTTTTGGCTTTGAGGAGCTTGACAAGAAATCCTCACACCACCTCATTCACTCACTACTAACAGAAACAGAGCAAATTATTTTACAAAATAAATAAATGCCAATGAAGTGGCTCAGAGGAAGGTGGGATTTCTTCTATCATCCCTCTCCTCCATCAACTCCCCCAAACATCCCCCCTCCACAATGCATTCAGCCAGTCCTGTGAACAAGACCTTACGTGGCATTGCTGAAACCCATGTATTCATTTCCAGCCATTTTGTTCAGATATTGCAACACCTAGAAGAGAAAAGGGGGCATGAAAGGCACTAGGTGGGTGAGGATCCCTACTAAACACACATCAGGTTAACTCTCTGGACTCCTCAGTCCTTATCCCAGCAAGGACTTCAGGTGGCTTTGTTCTCTGAGGCCAGCAGATCCCCACACCTCTGGAGATAAGGCTTCTAGAATGGGCTGGTACACTATCAAAGTGGGGTTAGAGCCAGGCACTGGGGTGGCTGGAGAAGACAACATGCCATGGAGAAAAGCAGCCAGGAAACTTACAAAATCAAACTTCTCTGCTTTGTTACAGTCCATCTGCAAAGAGAGAGAGATCAATGTTCCAGGCCTACAAGGGTAACAGGAGGGTCAGAAAGAACCAGTTAAAGTGTTAAACTGGTTTTGCTACTGGGAATATGTTCCATTTTACAATCACTTTTTTCTTTTTTTTTAAAAAACAACTGAGACTTTTTTATATCCATGCGCATGTAGATTTTATTATGAAGTGATATATACAAATAACCTGACCCCATCTATGAACCTCAATCATCCCTGAGTCTCACTCCCACTTCCATTCTCAATTCCAACCCTCAAACCCAACTCCCACTTTCATTTTCCTGATTCCAATTCTGTCCTCAAGCCCCACCCCTATTCTTGATCCCAAATCCCCATTCCTTACACCCTTACTCAATCCTTTCTCTGACTCCCATAGCCATCTCTGAGACTGGAGTGACAGGAATGGGATGAAGGTGTGTGTTGCATATATTATAAATCCAAGTATATCAATCATATTGATAATTGAAATAAAAAGCTAAAGATTTTAGCTGGGGGTCAAGTCCAATAGGGTCTGCTTAGATGGGAATGGGTGATGCAGGTCCCAGATAAAGAATTGTAGGTAGAGCTATCCCAGAGCAAGGGGAGGGCCTGAGTCTGGTCTCCCCCACCCCCATTACTTCCTGCATATGTCAGCTGCAGTGTCAACACCACAGGGACTCTGCCACCCAAGTCCCTGGGGGAAGGGTTCTTAACACCACCTTCCCCAGGAGGGGCTGTGATTGGCTCCAGAGTATTGCTGCCCACATTGCTCTCAGGTTCTTGCTCAAGCCCTGGGAGACCTACAGCTGACAGGCCAGCCTGACACCCTTGCTCAAGGCCAACTCATGGTTCCAGGTGACGTGAATAGCTGCCCTGGCCTGGCCATTCACCCTTCCTTCCCTGTTTCCCTCACCCAGAAGTGTCCAATCAGCACCTAATAGTGCTGTCCTCCCTCTGTGTCTGGCATTTGGCCCTTGGTCCCTGGCAGGGGTCAGGACCTGTTCACTTCTCTAAGGGCCAGGAAGCTCTGGGCTCTCGATGCATGGTGGGGGCAGGGGTAGAGTTTCTTTTACCAACATCCTCAACATAGTATGTACCCTCACTGCCTCCTGGGGATCCTCAAAGGAATCAAGGCCCTGCCAGTCTCCCTGGAGAGCTGGGCAGATATGAGGTACATAGGAACAAAGGGGTTTAGAGAAGGCTAGGGTGGAACTGACCTTGATCAGGGAGCTCACGACAATGGCCCCAGCATTGACCATGGGGTTATGGGGGATTCCTGAGGAAAAACAAACCACCCAGTGTCTAATTAGCCACTGGGAAAAACCGCATTTAGAGCCTACACGCTGGACTAGAAAGATTTCTTTGCTGGGAAGGATGAAATGACAGAGCTAACCAAGAAGGGCAGAAAAACAAACAAAAAGGGGTAGAGGTGAGGGGTGGAGATAGGAAGGGGGCATTTATGGATTGTGTGAGCTCTGGTAGTGCTCACCTTCCTCATTGAGGGAGAGCTTGTTGTAGCGCAGGCCACTGGGCTCCTTGCCCACAAACTTGTGCACATAGTCAGTGCCTAGGGTGCTTACAGAGATGGCATAGGTGAGGGGCTTCACACAGGACTGCAGGCAGAAGGGGATCTTTGTGTGGCCCACGGAGTGCCTGGAGGTAGACAGCTGCCATGAGAGGCGGCCTGTGCTCTGCAGCTGTGCCCGGCCTCCCTCCCTCTCACCCAGCATCTCACCGCTGACCATCCACAGTGCACAGGGAAACGCCCCACAGGTCTGGATTTGACTTGGCCAGCTGAGGGATGTAGGATGCCACCTGGTCATGAGTGGGTAGAGAAAACAGGGACAGAATGGAGACATGGATGTGGAGAAGGGGGATACAGCTGAGGTTCAGAGTCAGGAGAATCTTTTAGACAGAAGTCAAAATTCTTTTTTCTGCAGAGCAACAGTGTTCCTTCCTGCCTGTTGTTCCCAGAGTTACACAAGACTTAGGTCCTAGAAGACCTTATCTTTCTGTAGCTGCACTCCTAAGGGGATGGCAGTAAAGCCCATGGAATGTAAAAAGAGAATTCTGGGGTCAGCTTCCTTTTCTGGTTCTTAGGCTCAATTACCCTATAGGTCTCTTTCAAAGTCCTATTGAGTTCTTATGCCACATGTCCCTATAAAAACCTCAGATTCCCTCACTGTTCTATAAATCTCTGTATAGAAATACATAAAGCCCTTATCCCCATTTTTAGAGGTTCTGCTTCTCATCCCTCATCCACTGGATTCCCAGCCCCAGGAAACCTCCGAGAAGCAGGGTATAGCTGGCCCAGAGCCCTTGCCACTCCCTCAGTCCCCTGGCCCTCACATTGCCTCCAGTGAGCTCTTTGGTATCCTCAAAGATGCGATCCACATAGCCCGTGAACTCCTCAAAATCAGGAATGACAAACTTCTTTCGGAACGCCTGGGTCAGGAGCACAATGTTGCTGCTCACACACCTGGATCCCAGACATGAGTGGGTTAGGGAACTGGAGACATGCAGCTGTGACTCACTCTGGAGCCACAAAAACGGGAAATAAAGAAGGTGTGAGGGGTCATCAGGTTTGGGACCAATAGCAGTGTGACTTTTGGCACATCACATTATCTTTCTGGGTTTTAAGTTTCTTTGCCTCTAAAATGAGGGGTTGGAATAATGTGGGAAGATACCCAGAGAAAAATAAATACCCAAATAATATTTTAAAAATCCTAAATATTTAAATTTTAATTAAATATTTATATTTAAAAATCCTAAATCACATAAACATATTTACATATATTCCTATATATATGTAAATGTGTAGGACATTATCTTTAAGATACCCTCTAAGCCCTGGCTGGGTAGCTCAGTTGGTTAGAGAATCACGATATGCGAAGGTTGCAGGTTCGATCCCTAGTAAGGGCACATACAAGAAACAACCAATGAATGCATAAATAACTGGAAGAACAAATTAGTGTTTCTCACTCTCTCTGTCCCTTCCTCTCTCTCTATAAAAAAATAAAATAAAAATAAAAGATACCCACTAATCTGTTAATTTATTTACTTCTGGGAAATGGAACTGGGATTGGGGAGAAGGGAAAGGAGAACACGTATTTCTACATTGTTTGAATTCTTATAATGAGTATATGCATACTCGTGTAACTTGTGTAACAAATAAATAATGAAATGAGGGGTTGAACTATTCAACCCTCAAGATCCCTCCCTGCTGTTACAATCTATATCTAAAAACAGTTGAGAGGAGTGTTCTTGTTTCTGGGACCCTCACCTTTGGAAGAGATCTCTGTCTAAGAGGCCACCACTGCTGGACTCTTGAACCATGTGGCGCATCTGGCTCAAGCAGTCCCGGAGCCGGGGGTCTGATGTCTGCAGTCCAGTAGCCTTCAGTGCCTTTAGGGTGAAGAGGAAGCTGGTAAGGCCAGCTACAAGAACAGTAATTTAGTCCTAATAATCCCTCCCAATGGATAACAATTAGCTTAACCCCAGCTTCTACATTAGGTGTAACAAATTAGTTTGCATACTAAGAAAGGAGGGAATGGAGCAGCTTTGAAGGCTAATGGGGGTTTCCTACCCTTTTTCATCAAGGCAGCTGTTTTCTGAACTCCTTGGGCCAAAGTCCCAAACCAAGAAGATGGGCTTAGTCAGAGGGTTTAATCTTCCCTCCCTGGGGCAGGAATGGGATTGTCTCATCAGCCTAGGCATCTTCTATTCTTCATCCTCATGGAGCAACCCATTATTACTGCGCTGCACTTGTTCTACCCTCCTTTTCCACTTTCAAGAGATCCCAAGGGATTAGGGTTCTGAGCAGGTAGAGAGGAACTTACAGTAGTGAACTTGTGGATAGGAATTCGTTCCTGTCCCTCAGCAATAGTGTAGAAGAGCAGATCACCCAAGCGGGACAGCATGCCACTCTCTGATGAATCACTGTTTGGGGGCAGAGATAGGGGAGGAAGACAGGAACCTGAGAACTGTGACTTGCTCCTCCTCCTGGCACATGGACACCCCACCGCCCCCCATAGGCCTCCTCCCTGAGCTATCGGATTTATCCCTAGGATTCCAACTTTCACATTTGTCCTAAGAAGTCTTAATTAAATTTTACTCATTGGCTTTCTTTTGTTCTTGACCTTTAGACCTTTATTTCTAGCTACCTTCTAGACACTTTCATTTCTAGCTGTCCCACAGGCACCACAAACTCAGCATGTCCAAATGTGAGGTCATTTTACCTCCTTCCCTCTGCTCCTCCTCTTGTATTTCCATCTAGGTAGGTTCATAGTGTCACCACTTATCCAGGCGCTGACCATTTGCGTAATTCCTATACCTTACATCCATGTTCAGCTGCTAATGTTGGGTGGATCTACCTCTATTATGCCTCAAATCTGCCCTCTTTTCTCCTCTTCCCCTGTGCCATAATGGTATAGTACAAAGAACCAGAGTTTACCCCTTAATAACTGTGTGATCTTAACATGGATGGTAAGGTTATTTAATTCTGCTGAACGTGCTTCCTCATCTATAATATAAGGGTAGTAATGTCTGCTTTAGATGGGTGATGTGAGGCTTTATTAAAATAACATTCCATGAAAAGCTGTCTTTCACAAAGTAGACATTTGGCAAATTATGCTTCCTTATCATCAGCTCCTTATTGTCTGTTACCTGACAGTACTGCACTCTCTTGGACTTCCAACCCATCTTCCATAATGCATCAGTTATCTTTGTAAAACTCAGATATCATTTCTTTACTCAAAAAATGTTGATAGCTCCCTAGTGTCTACAAAATAAGTTCTTATTTCTTGGTATGGCACTGAAGGCTCTTTAGAGCCCGCCAACATCCCTTTCCTATTCTTCACCATGCCCCCACACTCCAGTTTTGCCCGAGGCTCCCCAGATAGGTCAGGCACTGTCAGACTCCCTGGCCTTTGCTTATGCTACAACTTCTGCATGGAATAACCTTTTTCTCCTTCCCAATGCGCAGTCCTGCTTATCCTTCAAGGTCCAGATCAAATGTTACTAACTCTGTAAAGGCTTCCCAAACCTCCAGATTTTGCTGCTGGTATGACACAACACACCATCTTACTGACAGAAGAATCTCCCTTGTTCCACTGTTAGGTCTTTGTGTTTTATGTATTTTTATCTTCCTAATGGGTCTTCAGTAAAGAATTACCTAGTTACATTTGTAGAAAGTTCTCTGTTCCCCAAATTCTCTCTAGCTTGCTTATAACACTTAAAGTTCCAAGTACTGAAGATTTCTTGGTCTTCAAGAGTTCTCCTATCAATATGTTAACATGTTTGGAGGAATTGTTTTATCAGATCATTCCAAATGTGATAGCTATTTGAGATTAAGACCCTTAAGAACCCTTTGAACCAATAATTTGACTTCTAGGTATTTATCCTATAAGTGTACTTACATGTCTACAAAGCAATATATTCACTGCATTGTTGGTGATAATAAGACTGGAAACAACCTAAATGCGCATCAACAGGGAACCAGATAGGTAAACTATAGTATATTCATAAATGGAATATTATGCAGTGTAAAAAAAAGAAATAAGGGTGTGCATAAGTATTGATTTAATATGATGTAATATTAACTAAAAGCAGCAAGCTGTAAAACATTGTTTTTCATATGGTACTATTCATGTTTAAAAGGAAAAAGAATATATATACACACATGCACAGATAAACACACACACACATATATTTGCTTTTTCAGGCACAAAATATTTCTGGAAGATTGGTTTATCTCTCCCTTGGGAGATGAAGCAGGTGCCAGGCAAGAGGAGTGGGAGGGAGGGATATTTCCCACTATATATCTTTTTGTAAATTTTGGATTTTGAACTATACAACTATGCATACATTATCTACCGAATATGATATATATGAATATTAATATTTTAACTGTTGAAACAATGAAGCATTAAAAATAAAAGCCTCTCAAGAAGCTTGGCATAGACTAGGGATGTGTGTGTGCGTATTTTGTTCAAGGAGGAATACCAAGAGAGGGGGGAGTTTTCCTGTTTCCAAGGAAATCCAATTGTCACAGTGAGCCTCGTGCCTACAGGGAAGTGAGGATTTATGTGGTGACAGAGGAAGGTGGAAAAAGATATCTTAGGGCTATCTCAAGAAGGAAAATACACAGGAACACTTTGAGGGCAGGTGCTTCTCCCTGAAGCTGAATGAAGACAGGAAATAATGCCATTCCACTGAATCTATCACAAGCCTTAAAAAAACAACACATCCTTTGACCCAGATATGGATTGATCTACAACATAATGTTGAAGGAAAAAAAGCAAAGTTTAGAACAATGTGTATAGTATGACACCATTTGTATTAAAAAAAATGGAACTAATATCAACATGTACTTGCTGATATATGCATAAAATATCTCTAGGTTATACAAGATATCAATGACAGATGTCTCTGAAGAGCAGAATTTCCTAGCAATTTAAGAAATAATTGAACAAGTGCACAAGAATATGTAGTAACTAAATTGAAGATTTGTTAAATTATTTTACTTCATATAATGGCATTTTAAAATGGCAAAATGGCAGCCATTAAAATGACAATATCATATACACACATTTAATAATATTAAAGACTATTCATAAATGGAAAAGATAGGTTACCAAAGAATATGAATGCCATGATCCTATTTTTGTTACATTTTATATATACATATATAGCATATATATGGATATATATCACAAAATCAACTGGTTACATCCAATGTTGGGATCTTTATTTTTTCTTGATTTTCTATTAATCTTGTCTTTCTTTTATAATAAAAATACAATAAAGCTAAATATTAAAAAAAAAAAAAAAAAAAAAGAAAGCCCTGGCTAGTGCGGCTCAGTGGATTGAGTGTCGGTCTAGGAACTGAAAGATCGCAGATTTGACTCCCAGTCAGGGCACGTGCCTGGTTTGTGGGCCAAATCCCCATTTGGGGGCCAGCAAGAGGCAACCAGTTGCTGTTTTTCTCCCTCCCTTTCTCCCTCCCTCCCCTTGCTCAAAAAATAAATTAAAAAAATCTTATTTTTAAAGTTTGAAAAAATAAAAAAGAAACAATAACTTGAATAACAGTCATTTTCTCTTTGCAGCTCTCCTGTCCTACAACACAAGAACCCCTGCCCCTCATGGTGTCATACTTCCAGAGCTCATTCCCCTCCAGTGCTCTCAACTTCTTCTGCCCATGGCCATTAGCAAGAATTCCCTGGGAGCACAGGTAGCCATAAGCAGGAGGATCAAGCTTCCTAAAACACTTCCATCACCTGACTCCATTTCAATGAGGAAAGGGGACAAGGGACCAGGGATGCTTCTTGCTCCCTATCCCACAGAAACTGTAAGGGTGAGGGAGGTTAATTAAGCCTTTGCTCTAGCCCACCAGCATTTCTCCCATGGCAATTATTTGGGGAAAATTGGGGGCTGGGGGTGGCAGTAGATCAGAAGAGAGAAGGCTTATTCTTTAAAGTTTAAATATTCCATGTCTCCTTGAGAAGAGGCTGATGGAAAAGTACAGCATAAAAATTATTAATGAACAAATAACACCTATTGGTCTTTTACCTGTCAGGAAAGGGACTCCAGTGGTGATGAGGTAGTGCTGTGTCTGTCTGGCTACTTTAATTATGGTGTGCATGTCTTTCTGAAAGTCATCAGTAGATGTCAATGACAGGGGAGATGGTCCATTTCCTGTTCCTGCTATAACACAGCAGGGGCTACTTGGACAGTAACTATGTTGACTTCTGGGGAGGGCAAAATTTTCTGCTCTGCTCCATCTGCGTCTGGGAGAAAGAGGCTCAGCCACCAAGTGTTCCTAGGTTGTGGGGGTTAGAGGTGCAGCCTCTCAGGCAGAATAAGAGCACAAGGTAAGAGAGAGCCCTTTAGATCGGTAAGCCTGAGCAGCAGAAATAACGGATCTGATAGGCTCTGGTTTGGGAAATCTGTGTCTTATGATTTTACCCCCATTATAAAGATTTTCCTTATTCAACAGCCAATTGGAAAACCACCTTTATTCACAGATTAGGGGGCCCTGATAACGCACACACTCAACACTTGTGCAGATACATGCACGTACTTCCGCACCAATAATACACGCACATCACACACTACATGCCGAGGACACGCTGAAACACAGACACAACACACTGACAGACCCAAGAACAGCAAGACTCGAGGCGGGAGGCTGTTGCATACCCACACATCCCCTAAAATACACGCGAGGGTCGGGGAGGAAAGGGAGGGTGAGGCTGGGTGGTGCATACACGGCCCTGCACTCAGACAAGTGCACCAAGAAACACTTCGCGCATCTACGTTCCCAGTTAGGTACGCACCTTGGACAGGCACCATACCGAGGACCGACCTGACCAAAAGCCTTCCCGGGCCGACGGCATTTTACAGCCTGAGCGCGGCGGACCCAAAGCCCCAGATTTAAAGGGAAAGGCATCGCAGGCTAGTGAGCGAGGAGAGGAGAGGAAAGATGAGATGCGCTCCCGAGGAATGGTAGTTGGGAGCTAGTGAGTGGGAGCCTGTTCCCTACCCGTCGCGCAAGCCTTACTGATCCAGGTGCTGCGGCTGGTGGCTGTGCTGCGTCTCTCTGCCCTGCGCCGCGGCCTCACTGAGGTGGTGCCGGACGCAACCGCCAAGGAGGGGGCTCCGGCTCAGGTGACCCCAACCTCCCCGCCGGCAGTGACTGCCGGCCCTGCTCAGAACATTCTGCAGAGCCTTCATGGAGCGCATCCCCCCTGCACGTCGCCTGTTCCGCCACAGCGCCCAGGGCGTCTGAACAGTATTTGGAAGGAGGGGCAGAGAATCGAGGCTAGGACAAGTGGGGGGAGCTCTGTGATGGAGTGCGAAGCCCGGGAGGTGGAGGAGAGTTGGAGCCTGGTGGGTGGGATTGTAGCAGGAGGAGGAGCTGTCCCTATGAGGCTTGGGCCACTGTCAAGTGCACCCGATACACACGGGGCAGAGGATGGGTCAGGAGTCCCGGATTAGGAAAAAATAGGGGCGGAGGGCGCCTTAGTGCGTGATGAGAAGAAGTAGGTGCCTGAGAGCGGGGATGAATAATGCCGAGGTCCAATCATCGAGGTAGCAAAAACCTTGGGGGCAGAGAAAAGAGGAACCTACCCAATGAGCGCAAGGAGGTGGGTCGTCTGCAAAAGCCGGCGGATTTCTGGGCGCTGCAAGTCGCTGGTGTGTGTAGGTCGTGCGTTCAGACGCTGAGGGCGGGAAAAATGTGCCTGGGACGCTGCGAAGCAAGACAAGCTCCGCGGGGACGCGGCGGGTTCATAACGATGGAATGAATAGAAACAGGAGAGTTGAACCTCTCTACACCTGGATAAAAGTAGACCCTGTTCAAGAGGCCACTTAATGATCTTCAAAGGACAGAATTGACCCTAAGTAACCCACTTCATAGTGCGCGGTGGAGGCCAAACCAATACCTAGTCTCTGGCACGCCGTATTGGTGAGTGAGGAGTCAAACGGCCAGAAAATGTCCCGACCAGAAACAGCTTCCTAGGCACTTCGGTGAGGTCACGAGGTTGCGAAAAGGTTACCCTCGTGGTTGCTAGGATGCCTGGGTTCTCTTATCTCCACCAATTATTTGGTAGCTGTTTAGGACTTGGGTGTTCTTAACTTTGAGCCCTTAATCATTTTATAAACCGTTAAGTACTTTCAAAGTTTTAGCTGTTTTAATTGCTTGCCCCTGTGTTCCTCACGGAAAACTCAGCACATTCAGAAATTTTGTTATTTGCAGCTAGGAGAACATTCACCTGTATTTCACAAGGCCTAACACAGCATCTTTAGTAGGAACTCATGTAAATAAGAGCTATTCTCTAGTGTTTATGGTGTACCCACCTTTAGTCTATCTCTTCCTCCTACCATCGTCGTCGTTGGCAGCCGTCCGTCTCGAGAGACGATGGTGTAGCTTCTTAAGAGTCTATCTGCACCGCCGAGAATGGCTGTGCAGTCCGACTCGGGAGTGACACGGTATCTGTCTCCTCCCGTGTTGAATCGACATCTTGCGATGACGCTGGAGTGTCCTCTCCAGTGAAGCCGAAGCCACAGAGCCTGGGCAGGGTGACATGGAGGGTCTGCTGTTGCCCATGCAGCAGACCCCCCCTCTCTTCGCAGCTGAAGGGTCCAAGGGAAAGACGGAGTCAATACAGCTTGGCTTCAGGTGCGCCGCAGGAGTTGCTGGTGTTGACTACAACGTCAAACCGCCGTAGGGACTCCGGCTCCGGATTTTCTGTCGGGGTTTACTCCCTTAGCCTTTCCCCTGAAGAGGTATGCCGCAAGGCAGCGGAGGTTTTTTGGAGTCAGAGTTTTCCTTCTGAGACCTACAAAAGTAGTTATTAGTTCTGATTTGAAGGTGAGGAAACTGACTCAGAAATTGTGACTCCTTTGAAGAAGATAACCTATTTAATAAGTAGTAGGGGCAGGAATCAAATTCCAAGTCTCTGACTACAAGGCTCTCTCCATTAGCTAGCTCCTCCCAAAATTAACTGTTGAATTATCCCAGGAAATGACCTCACCCTTAAAGAAAGTATTTTTATGTGGAAGCATTATGACACATAATGCTGAGACTTGTCTAGAGGCTGGCTGTATCACAAAATATCACTTTTTAATTTTGAATAAAATGAGCTCAAGGGTAACTATGGGAAAATAAATATCAAAACTATGCTCTGGTCCTGGCTGGGTTGCTCAGTTAGTTGGACAATTGTCCCCATGCATCAAGGTTGTAGGTTTGATCCCTGATCAAGGCACATACAAGAAGCAACCAGTGAATACATCAATAAGTGGTTCAACAAATCAATGCTTGCTCTCTCCCCCCTACCCAGATCAATTAAAACAAAACAAAACAAAAAACAAAAAACAAACAAACAAAAAAACACCCTGACTGGTGTGGCTCAGTTCATTGGGCGTCATTCCACAAAGCAAAGGGTCTCAGGTTCAATTCCTGCTCAGGGCACATGCCTGGGTTGCAGGTTCAGTCCCACTCAGGGAGCATGTTAGAGGCAACTGATGGGTGTTTCTCTCTTTCTCCCTCCCTCCCCTTCTCTCTAAAAATAAATTAATAAAATATTTTTTTAAAACCTATACTCTGGTGCATCCTGTGGAAGGGCAATTCTCCTTTGCCATGGGTAAGGTTGGAGGGTTTATTTGGTTTGAAACCAGATGGACTGACCTTTCTTTTGTTTTTGTTTGTTTTCCCACCTGTGGTCATTCCCTGTCTGCCCTCTGTGCTCGTCTATGGGTAGGACTCTAATTCAGGGACTCCAGCTTGCCCTGGGCTGGCTCATGAATGGTTTTGCCCATTAAGATCTTCAAGAAAGTGTCCTGGCAGGTGTGGCTCTGTGGACTGAGCACTGGCCTGAGGACCAAAGGGTTGCCAGTTCTATTCCCAGTCAGGGTCCATGCCTGGGTTGTGGGCCAGATCCCTAGTTGGGAGTATGGGGTGCATGGGAGGCAACTGATTGATGTTTCTCTCCCTCCTTTCTCCTCTCTAAAAATAAATAAAATCTTTATGAAAGTTCTGTGTCCTAATGCTTTGTATAAACTCAAGCCAGCATTAGGTTTTCCAAATATAACAGGTTAATCTTATCTTTGTTTCCTAAGAATGTTATTTCTCTGAGGATTTTTGAGCTGTCAAGAGAAGGATAACATATGTTAGGGGATTCCTAAACATTACCCAGGAGGTATTCGATTCCTTTTACTTCTCCTGCTTTTTTGCATTAGCTTTAATTATAATATAACCAATATGAGCTCCCCACTCTCTTTCTCCCTAGTTCTTTCCAATACTAGGAAATAGTTGGGCAGTGAAAAAAATCTACCCATGAAAGGGGAGGTTGTTTGCATAGAGAGCTAGCCTCCAGCTGAACTTTGGCCTTTGGACTCATTCTTCTTTTACTACAATATTGCTGCTTTTGCATGAGAATGGAGCATAAACCAGTGACTTGGGAGTCCCACAGCATAGTGTAAAGTATAAAATATTCAAGAAGAACAAGTTTGTCATTCCAGGTGGTTAAGGTTGGCAGCGTTAGGTCCTTTTTTGTTTCTGATTTGAAAATGACCCATCTAGTTAAATCTGTGCAAAAGTATTGGCCAATTGTGACATGGACAGTTATAAATGAGGCTTTTCATAAGTGAAAGAAAACTCTTTTAGGTATTTCTAATAGGTTTTTAGGTCAGTCCTGGCTGGTTTGGCTCAGTGGATTGAGCGTCGGCCTGCGAGCTAAGTGTCGCTGGTTCGATCTTCCAGTCAGGGCACATCAGAGAAGGAAAACTCTGATTCCAAAAAACCTCCGCTGCCTTGCGGCATACCTCTTCAGGGGAAAGGCTAAGGGAGTAAACCCCGACAGAAAATCCGGAGCCGGAGTCCCTAAGGCGGTTTGACGTTGTAGTCAACACCGGCAACTCCTGCGGCGCACCTGAAGCCAAGCTGTATTGACTCCGTCTTTCCCTTGGACCCTTCAGCTGCCAAGAGAGGGGGGGTCTGCTGCATGGGCAACAGCAGACCCTCCATATCACCCTGCCCAGGCTCTGTAGCTTCAGCTTCACTGGAGAGGACACTCCAGCGACATCGCAAGATGTCGATTCAACACGGGAGGAGACAGATACCGTGTCACTCCCGAGTCGGACTGCACAGCCATTCTCGGCGGTGCAGATAGACTCTTAAGAAGCTACACCATCGACTCTCGAGACGGACGGCTGCCGACGACGACGGTCCTAATGATTTTGAATTTTTAAATCAAAAAATCTAAATCGTGCCCTGACTGGTGTGATTCAGTGGGTTGGGTGTTGTCCCGCAAACCAAAAGGTCACCAGTTTGATTCCTGGTCAGGACACACACATGGGTTGCAGGCCAGATCCTTGGTTGTGGGTGTTCAAGGGGCAGCCGATCGATGTTTCTCTCACACATTAGTGTTTCTCTCCCTCTCTATCTCCCCTTCGCCCTCTCCTCTCTAAAAATACATAAATGCAAACTTTTTATTTTTTTTGCTTTTTTTTTTTAAGCTAAATCCTCTGTGGTGCAAAATTGGAAACTTGATGTTTGTGTTCAGAGTATGTTCACTTGTTATGATTTAGAGACTCTCATTTGTTCAGTTACTTCATGTGAAAGATTATTTCACCTAAGTTATTTTTTTCATTAACTTTTGTTCTGCTAATGTTACTATTGGTGCACACTCCTTCTTGCATTAGTTTCTCCATTTGTAAATATAATCTACTTTACAGGGTAAATATAAGTGTTAGGGGTACTGACATAATCATTTTCCATTCATTCAGTGAATATTATTTATTGGCTTACAGTGTGCCAGGCCCAGTGCTAGAGAATCCAGAAATTAAAAGTAAAACAAAACAAAACAAAACAAAAACAGTTTCTGACTCTTGGAAGAAATGAGACAGCCATGTTTAAATTCCTAATGAAAAGTGCCAAGATAAAGAGCTATGCAGAAGGAAGTATAAAGAAGGGGCACCTAACTACACTTAGGGTAAAGGGCAGCTGAGAAAAAGGGGAAGGGGCCCTAAAGGAATGTTGGGTGATAGGAGCCAACTTTTAAAGGATGAGAGATGTTTGTAAGGAGAGAACAGAAAGTTGCTCTGCGGAGGGCTCTGCAAAAACAAACAGCATAAGATAAACATTTGAGGGACTCTAGATTAGTGTGGTTGGAATGAAAATTTGGTTGTGTGTGAGAATGTGTGAACCAGTGAAGCTGAGGATGTAGGTGGGGTCTGCATTATGAAGAATTTTCAACACTATGATAAGAATATTCAACTACATTCTAAAGGCAGCTCCATAATCAGCCTTTCAAAGCTTCTCTACTTCACTTAAGCTAACCATCCCACTGCTTGACAATTTCCTGCCATTACATTTATAACCCACCGCTATCCCTTCAGATACTGTTAAAGAGGAATCCTTTCTCTACTCTCAGGTTAATCGTTCCACTTACTTTGCTCTATTTTTCAGCTTCTTCCTCTCTAATGACTCTATCCTTTAGCATTTAAATATTCTCAGGTCTCTGTCATCTTTAACAATCACTATATTTTGACTCTTGGTATGTGTGTGATTACATTAAAATATAATTTAGTTAAGCAGCTTTATGCAATTCAGATTCTCCATCAATATTTTTCTTTTTAAAAAAATGAGATATAGCCCTAACCGGTGTGGTTTAGTTGGCTGGGTGTGGTCCCATAAAGCGAAAGGTTGCTGATTTGACTCCCAATCAGAATACATTCCTAGGTTGTGGGTTTGATCCCAGTTGAGGGCAAGTACAAGAGACAACAGATCAATGTTTCTGACATCAATGTTTCTCTCCTCTTCCTTCCCCTTGCCTTACCCTCTCTCAAAAAATATTGATGAAACAAGAAAAATTGACAAATAGCTGATATATTTTGACTCTTATCTGTATTCCTTCTACTACCAAATATTGAAAGGGTTGTTACACTTACACTTTTTTATTCTGACTTCTCATTCATTCCTCCATAATGGTGAAACTAAGCTGATGCTGCCATTGTGTTGCTTTGGGTTTATGGGCTTTCAGGGATTTATCAGAGTTCAAAGTTCAAATATATTAGGCCACCAAGTAGATTAATATATTTAAAAATTGTTAAGACATTTAGTAAGTAAATGTTTTGAATAGGATTTAGATTCTAGCTAGAGCACTATGGTGCTGGTGCACATTTTTAACTTGATGTTAGACCTTTATGGGGTAATGAAATTTCATATAAGTTCAAATGTATCTATGATATATTACAGTATGCTTTTCTAATTTTTCCTTGGTTTAGCAGTTACAAAACCAAATTTTTAGGACTGAAAAAGTATAAACATGAGCATATAAAAAAATAAAAACATATTATCACATTGATTAGATTTATGATGCCTAATACACATTTTCTATTTTACCAAATAATGTCTCCTGTGACTTGGTTTCTCTGATGGCCATAAGAATAATTATAGCAAATCTGAATCATTATAATGTGCTATGAGAATATAGATTTTGCCAGAGTCCCCAAAAATATTTTAAAGAACTCTTTGTAGACTAAAACTAATTTGAAAGAATTTGAAAATAAAAAATAAAAGACTTTCACCCTGGCTGGTATGGCTCAGTGGATTGAGTGCCGGCCTGCGAACCAAAGGGTCACTGGTTCAATTCCCAGTCAGGTCACATGCCTGGGTTGTGGGCCAGGTCCCCAGTTGGAGGTGTGTGAGAGGCAACCACACGTCAATGTTTCTCTCCCTCTCTTTCTCCTTTCCTTCCCCTCTCTCTAAAAAATGAAATAAATAAAATATTTAAAAAATAAAAATAAAATAAATAAAAAACTTTTAGATTGCAGTTGATAGCATTTTAATACTCAAAGATTGTGAAGGCTGTTTTAAGAATCTTATATTACCATATAATGAATTAAATTATTCTCTAAAAGACTAGCTAAATTAATTTTTAACCACACTTCTCTACTTCAAAATTTCATAAGCCATAATTTCTCAAAATCTTATGTAATGTGAAATTTTTTACATCATCCATTTTTGCCTATCAATGTGCTATAAGTTGTTGCTATAGCTCTCTGATCTTTTGGAATTTTTTAGATAAACCAAACTTAATTTATCAGGTATTTATATAGAGACTTCTACTTACTTTGGTAAGAGATTTGTAGGGCTAAGTATATTTATTCACTTATTTGCATTTATTTTTCCAGTCCAGTTTAATTTAATTGGTGAAAACTCACAGTAAAAAGTACAGAAGGTGTCAAATAAATATATAATGTATGACATGATTACTTGCTGTTTTGTGAGAATTATTAAATACAGAAGTTAGAAAAAAAGTAATATTACATATAAATTGTCTATGATAGTTACAATAGTAGTACTCAATTTCAGATTTTTCTGAAGTATATCTTAGTTTTGTTTTGCATAATTCTCATTCCTCTATAGCAAAATTAAAATGATTTAAAAACTATTTAAGGAACTCTACAGGACCAAAAGGTTTAACAGAATTTTTATCAGCATATAAGCTCAAGCAGTGGAAAAATTAGGTCATAAAACTTATCAATTAGCCAACTCATTACTAAAATTATTTTCTTTTACAATTTTGCTTACTCATCTGGTTCAAAATTTAAAAGGTACAAAAGAGTGTGTAATGAAACAACGCTCCTGTTTCTGTTTCTGTGTCCCAGACACCCACTTTGATAATATTTACCTGGCAGGGAGATACCATGATCACAAAGGTGGTTTTCCCAGGGCGAGGCTTATCCATTGCTCTCTGGATGTCCTGACCCCTGCGATCTCCCCAAATGCAGGAAACTCAACTGCATAATTTGTGGTAGTGGGGGACTGCATTCATACTCTCCCCTAAAAAAATTAAATTAAAAATAAATAAATAAGTAAGTAATAAAAAATTATGAACGAGGTTGAGCATCTTTTTATACGAAGTCTGTCCAGAAGGTATCCAGCCATATAATATGAAAAATAGAGACATTTATTGAAGAAGGTATAAGATACAAGGAATATTGTACATAGGACAATGACACCTCAATCCCCTTCAAAGTAGGCACCTTGGGACCTCACACAGTTCTCCCAATCGCCATCAGCTGTTCTGTCATATTTTCCTGAATCTCATTGATGCTCTAAAATCTCTTCCCTTTCAAAGGTGGTTTTAGTTTTGGGAAAAGCCAGAAGTTGCAGGGTGCCAAATATGGGCTGTAGGGAGGCTGAGTCACCTGGGTGACCTGATGTTTTGATGTGATGCATAAGCGGGCACATTGTCATGATGAAGCTGCCAATCACCAGTTGCCCATAGCTGCAGCCTTTTGAATCATCCAAATAGTTTTTGCGGAGAAATGTCCAAGCTTAATGCAAAATTTGATGCAGATTCATTCCTCTATTCAGTCATTTTTAATGTGACAGTCACACATTACACATGCTCACTCAATGGCATCTACTGCCCCTACTGACTAGTACAGCGAAGTCATCATTGTTCACACATATGCATTTCAGTCCACTCTCCTTGGCTGCCAGGTTACATCAATGTTTTGCAAACAGTTTGTTATATTAACAATGGCTGGACTTTTTCCGGACAGACCACGTATGTTTAACAACCATTGTATTTCCTTATTTATGAATATTCAAACATTGCTTACTAGAGTTTTTATATTGATTTGTAGAAACTCTTCATACATTGTGGAAATTAGCCCTTTGTGAAATGAGTTGCATGCATTTTCTTCCCCTTCCTTGCTTATAATGGGACTTTTAGTTTTCCTTTTGTGTTTTTTGTCATGAGGAATTTTTATCATTATGTAGTCTTAATATGTATTTTCTATTCGATGAGTATTGTCAAAATCCATTATTCAGCTATAAACTCACATATAATCTTTGGTTTCCTCATCCTTCACATCCTATGATATGTCTCAAATCTATCTACTTCTCTCCATTCCCATTGCTACTATCATAGTTAAGCTTCTTAGATCTCTATCCTATCAGTATCACTCACTTAAAATCATTTCCTTTTTAAAAAATCCTCATCTAAGGATATGTTTTTATTGATCTGAGAGAGAGAGAAACATCAGGCATCAAACCCGCAACTTAGGTATATGCCCTGACCAGAAATCAAATCCACAACCTTTCGGTGTACAGGACAATGCTCCAACCAACTGAGCCGCTGGCCAGGGCCAATCTTTTCTTTACAGTGTAGCCACAAGTGATCCTTCAGAAGTGCAAATTTAGTTATGTTATATATTTTTTATAACCCACTAATTATTTCCCAACTCTAACATAACTTAAAATACAGTAAAAAATGAATAGGGGAAAAAACAAATGAGAGATGAAGATACTTAATCAGCAAATGTAGATTACTCTTGACGACGGGGAAAATTAAAAGAACAAGAACTAGAGAAGAAATTAGAGTTCAGAGGGAGGATTTTTGTTTGTTTTGTGTTTATGTGTTTTTGTTTTGTCTTTTAAAAATAATTATCAATGTGCTGAGGAGGGAAGCCAGTGGAGATGAAAAGATTGAAAGATGGTAGGTGAATATTACGTACTAAGGATGTAAGGGAGAAAGAGTGAGGTAGGAAGCGTGAGAATGGTAAATTTTCAGAATAGCAATTCTGGAGACTAAGAGAGAACACTAACTGGTGTGGGAAGTATGTAACGGCCTCCTGAGATTAGAAATTTTGTAGTTTAAACATTTACACAGAAAATAATACAGGTAGTTTTATGTGGGAGTGCTATGAAATTTTCAAAGAACAGATAATCCCAAACTTGTGTACTTTGTTTTAAGAAATAGAAAAAAATCCCAAAAAACTTAACAACTTGTTTTGTTAGGTTAGCATAAACTTTAAAACCCAAACCAGGTAAGGATAGTATAAGAAAAGTAAATTATAAAGACACAACTGCAAAAGGAATTATCCCAAGGATGCTAGAATGTATTAACATTGGAAAATATGCATAATTTCTAATATGAATAGATTAAGAGAGGAAATCTATTTGATCCTCCTGATCATTGCAGAAAAGTTTTGATTAAATTAAATGCCTATTCATTTTCAAAGCTCTTAGCAAACTAGACAGAAGAAGGAACATCCTGATAAACCTGATAAAGATTTTATGAGGGAATAGGTCTGGCATCACAGAATTAACATTCTGTTAAACATTTTATTGGAGGTTTTATTGTCCAATAAGATAAGAAAAAGAAACAAATGGTATAAGGGTTACAAGAAACAAAATTGTCATTATTTACAAATGATATTTATGAGGAAAATCAAAGTGAATCTATAGGTAAGTTGTTGGGACTAATAAGAGAGTTAACAAGGTTGCTAGATAAAAGATCAGTATCCATATTTCAATAGTGTTCTTATGCTGAGGTTATAATTATGCCTATTTTTTAAAGCTACATTTGTGATAACATTAAAATATGAGAAGTACATATGAACAAACCTAATACAGGATGCATAAAAATTTTATGATGAAATTATGTATATTTTATTTATACCATATACTGCAAATTCTAAGATAGTTTCCATGATCCCTGTCTGCTAGTATTCATGCCCTTGTGTAATCGTCTCCTCTTGAGTATGAAATGGACTTGTGATTTGCTTCTGACAAATAGAATATGGCAAAGGTGACTCTTCCTTGTTGGTTCCATGTTGTGAGCTGCCCTAAGGAAAGGGCCACATGACAAGAACTGAAGGCACCCCCCAGCCAATAACCGGGAAGAAACTGAGGCGCTCAATCCGACAGCCAGCAAAGAAGTAAATGCTGCCAAAACTCATGTCACCGAAGTGGTGCCTTCCTACCTGGAGCCAGAGTTGAGAACTCAGCACTGGCCAACACTTTACAGCCTAGCCATGCCATGCCTGTATATTGGCCCATAGAAACTGTGAGCTAATAAACAAGTGTTGCTTTACACCACTAAATTTTCAGTAATATTGTTAGGCAGCAATAGGTAACTTATATAGAATGTTAAGTAGAGGGAAAAACTCACTATCAAAAAGATGGAGGCTTTCCTTAAAGTAATTTATAAATTTAACACAATTCTATTCAAAATCTCAATAGCATTTTGCACAGAATTTGCATCAATCCTAAAATTTTTGTGGAAGATAAAACAGCTGAGAGAAGCCAAGATAATTTTGAAAAAGATTGGCAAAGGGACTGGACTTCCCTAAAGGGTATCATCAAAACTTTATAAAGCTATATGGTAAAGATATGCCAAACTGTTTTGCAAGGTGGATATACCATTCTAAATTCCCACCAGCGATGTATAAGGCTTCTAGTTTCTCTGTATCCTCATCAGCACTTATTATTGTGATTTTTAAAAGAAATTTTAAAGATTTTATTTATTTATTTTTAGAGAGAGGGGAAGGGAGGGAGAAAGAGAGAAAGAGAAACCTATTATTGTGATTCTTAATATAGCCATTCTAATGGGTGTATATTAGAATCTTATTGTTGTTTTTTAAAAAGATGTTATTTATTTTTAGAGAGAGGGGAAGGGAGAGCGAAAAAGAGGGAGAGAAACATAGATGTGGGAGACAAACATCCACTGAGGTCACCTCTTTCCCCCTCCACCGTGACCCACCAGGACCAAACCCACAACCCAGGCACATGCTCTGAGTGGGAATCAAACCTGTTACCAATTGAGCCATTCTGGTCAGGGCTTATTGTGGTTTTAATTTGCTTTTCTCTAATGCCTAATGATCCTGAGCATTTGTACATCTTTGGTGAAATGTCTATTCATGTCTTTTGCCCAATTTTAAATTGGGTTATTGTCTTACAATATTGTCTTATGACTTCTTTATATGTTCTTGATACAAGTCTTTTATCAGATATGTGATTTGCAACATTCCAGCCATTGGCTTGTTTTTTATTTTCTTAATGGTATCTATTGAAAGTCAAAAGTTTTAAATTTTAATAAAATCCAATATCATATTTTTCTTTTATGGCTTATGCTTTTGATGTAAAGTCTAAGGACTCTGCTAGCCTATCATGAAGATTTTCTCCTATTTTTCTTCTAGAAGACTATAGCTTAAGCTTTTACATTTAATTTTGTGATCCATTTTGAATTAGTTTCTGTATTTGGTATGAGGAAAAGGTCTAAGTTTTGTATTTGTATTTGTTTTGTATGTGGATATCCAATTATCTTAGCACTATTTGTGGATAAATTATTTCTTCATTGAACTGTGTTGGCACCTTTGTTGAAAAGTAACCATAAATATAAGGGTTTCTCTTCTCTCAGTTCTGTTCTATTGATCTACATTCCTGTCTTTACACCAATACTACATTCTGTTGTTTACTTTAGCTTTATAGCAAGTTTTGAAACCAATTCCTGTAAATCTTTCAACTTTGTTCTTTTTTAAATTTGTTTTTGTTTTCCTAGGTCCTTTGCACTTTTTTTCTTTTTTTAGAAAGTTAGATTTGTAAGTTATTTTTTTAAGTGATTGATTTTGAGAGAGAGAAGTAATCATTGATTTGTTGCTCCACTTATTTATGCTTTCATTGGTTGATTCTTGTATGTGCCCTGATCAGATGTGCAACCTTGGTATATCCAGACAACACTAACCAATTGAACTACCCAACCAGGGAGGTCCGTTGCATTTCCATCAACTTGTTGAGTTCTACAAAGAAGTCTGCTAAGATTTTGGTAGAAATTACACTGAAACTATATATCGGTGAACAAAATAAACTAAGAAGCAAAATAGAGACAGACTCACAAAAAGCAGGCTGACAGTATTGAGGAGGGGGTTGGGGGAGCTGGGTGCAGGGTAGAGGGATTGAGCAAAAAGAGAAGAAAAGAAAAAGATAAAACTCATGGATAAGGACAACACTGTGGTGATTGCCAGGGAGAGGAGGGTTGAGGGGAAGTGGAGAAGGAAATAGGGGGGATAAATGGCAATGGATGGAGACTTGACTTGCCGGGTGAATACACAATGATAGAGAGAGATCTGATCAAGATCACTGGGGAAAAGTAGAAGGGGCCATAGGAGGAGTTTGCTAAGGCAATGGAAAGCAGTCTAGGACGGGAGTGTCTGAGAAGCTGAATGCCTCCAGAGCCAATGGAAATAAAAAGAGGGCTGGCGCTTTGGCTCAGGAGTTTTTTGCTGGCTCCTGAGCTGGCTCCCTCTCTCAGGCTCTGGCTCTGGCTCTGAGATTCTTCCTTAAGGATGCCTGGATGATTGTACTGCAGCTGCCTGCATTTTTCAATGGACGGTATTTTGTATGGGAAGGAACTCTGGGCACAGCCTAGGATCAGGCTGATCGGGCAGATGGTGGCAGGTTTATTCTTTGGATGTTCTAGAGGAAACAGGCTCTGAGCAAGAAGCCCGTTATTCTTCCAAAATTGTGTAACTTTTGTGCATTATGTTGTTTTAGTTTGTAAACTAGCCCTATAGAAACTAACAGGGTGAAAGATAGGAGAACCCGGGTGTTAGAGTTTAGCCTTAATTGACAGGCTTAAGTGATTAAAGCTGTGACTTGTTAGGTTTAAGTGACTGCTTTTGAATAAAGACTCCTTTCCTTTATCACCAAACCTTTGCCCTGGAATTTTGCCTAGAGGGTTGCAGTGGGCAGCGGGACCTCAAATTGCTATTGGTAACAATAATACAGTATACAGATGATTTGTTGTGGAATGGTGCACCTTAAACCTGTATAATTTTGTTAACCAGTGTCACCCCTACAAATTCAATAAAAAGGGGAAAAAAAGAAACTATATGAATTTGGGGAAAATTATCATCTTAACAATTACTTCTTTAATTCCTCTCAGCATTGTTTTATAATTTTCAGTGTATGTCTTACAGTTGTTTTGTTAAATTTATTCCTAAATATTTAATTCCTTTTGAGACTATTATGAATGGAATTGTTTTCTTAATTTCATTTTAGTCTCTTTATTGTTAATGTATAGAAATACAATTGATTTTTGTATGTTGATCTTGTATCCTATGTCCTCACTGGACTAGTTTTATTAATTCTAGTAGTTTTATTGTGGGTTCCATAGGATTTTCTACATAGACAATAATGTTGCTTGTGAATAAAGACAATTTTACCTCTTCCTTTCTGATCTGGATGCTTTTAAACTATTTGGTTCTATTATTGTTGTTGTTTACTTGTTTGCTTTTTCTTAGGGTATTGTCTAGAACTTCCAGCATAGTTGAATAGTGAGAGAGACACCCTTGCCTTGTTCCTGACTTTAGGGGGAATGCAACATTAAGTATGATGTTAGATGTAAGGCTTCTTTAATTTGCTCTTTATCAAACTGAGAAAATTTTCTATTAGTTGAGAGATTTTTTTTATCATGAGTGGATATCAGATATTGTCAAACGCTTGTTCTGTATTTACTGAGATGATATGGATTTTGTCCTTTATTCTATTACTATGCCATATTACATTACTTGATTTTTGGATGTTTTAACCAGCCTGTATTTCTGGAATAAATTGTAATTGATCATAGTATATAATCCTTTTTCATATATTACTGAATTCAGTTTGCTAATATTTTGTTTTTACATCCATATTCATAAGCGATATTTGTATACAGTACAGACAGCTTTTAACCTAAAGGTTTTAATAACTTCTGATAATCATTGCCTAGATCAACTGTTTCACTAGGGGTTGCAAGGTGGTGCTATTCTGTCATTCTTTATTTCTTTATTATTTTGAACTCTTTTATAAAGGACTTCGCTTCATCAACTATTTGGTTATTCAGAGATACAGTTCATATAGAAAAGGTAGGCTGTGGTTTGATTTGTTTCTCTTTACTTGATAATTTTAAGAATAAGTTGGTTCCATAATCTCTCTAAAGGTGATCAGACTTTTAAAAATTTATTATCAGTCAATTTATAAACTTTAATAACTTCGATGTGTTTACATTCTTTGCAATTGTTATTCTTTTTGATATTCAAATTGTCCCATCTTTGGCAGTGGGAATCCCCTCAAATTGACTCCTGCATCCTTTTGGCACCACCCCAGTAGTTTTGTGGGGGGGGGGGTTGATGGTTAACAGGTTCTTTTATTAACAATAAAAATAACTTTGTGTTTGTTACAATAGGAAAATAAATGTTTTAATGAATAATTTAATGAAAACTATCTAGAAACTTAGATTTTATTTATTTATTTGCAGAGAGAGGGGATGGGAGGGAGAAAGAGAAGGAGAGAAACATCAATGTGTAGCTGCCTCTCACACACCCCCCAACTGGGGACCTGGCCAGCAACCCAGGCATGTGCCCTGACTGGGAATTGAACATACGACCCTTTGGTCTGCAGGCTGGTGCTCAGTCCACTGAACCACAACAGCGAGGGCAGAATTTTTAATATTTATTAGGTTTATATCTTAGAAGAGCTTGCTAGAATCATTAGGATATAACTGAAAATGAGAAATAGTAATGTATAAATACAACATTTACTTAATAGCTTTCCAAAACAGTAGTTCCCTTGAAATTAAAATGGAAAATAAAATTTAATATATTTATACCTATGTTTAGATATGGCTCACAACACACATCAATCTTAATTTTATGATTTTGATATTACATTTAAAAAAATTTTTAATTTTTAAAAGATTTTGTTTATTTATTCTTAGAGAGAGGGGAAGGGAGGGAGAAAGAGAAGGAGGGAAAGATCAATGTGTGGTTGCCTCTCGCACACCCCTAACCAGGGACCTGACCCACAACCCAGGCATGTGCCCTGACCAGGAATAAACCTGAGACCTTTTGGTTCACAGGCCGGCGCTCAATCCACTGAGCCACACCAGCCAGGGCTTGATATTACTTTTTAAGGTACTCATTAAAAACTCAAATCTCATTTTAAGATTATTAATTTGAAGTGTGCAGTAAAACAACCTAGTAGGTTTCGTGTTTTTATTTTAAAGATTTTATATACTCATCTTCAGAGAGAGAGAGAGGGAGGGAGGGAGAGAAACATCGAAAGGCTGCCTCTCACACATGACCAACAGGGCCTGAACCTGAAACCCTGACCAGGAATCATACTGGTCACTCTCTGCTCTGTGGGACAATGCCCAAGCAACTGAGCCACACCAGTCAGGGCCAGCCTGGAAGTTTTTGATAGCTTCCTTACTTACTGGTATGAATATGTCTTGTATATATTGTCTTTTCTTATTTTTACCATTGTATCTTTGGGATACAGTTCTATAAGCAGAACTGTTAGATGAAAGGGTAAAAACATATATAATTTTGCTAGATAGAATGAAAAGAAGTTATGCTATTTTGCACTTCCACAAACAATATGTAATAGTGGCATTTTAACAGTTTCTCCAACAGTTTGCTGTCAGTCTTTTGGATTTTTTGCCAGTCTGGTAAGTGAGAAATGGTGTGTCTCTGTGTAGTTTTAATTTAGCATACCTTATGTTCAACAACACATTTTAATGTTATGATAGTCTACATTAACATATGAAGAAGGAAATTTGTCACTAGCCACATAAAATTAGTGTATTTTTCACACCATAAAACACCTGACCATAAGACGCACCTAGGTTTAGAGGAGGAAAACAAGAAAAAAAAAATCTGAACCAAATGATGTACTAAAATATTTAATGAAATGTAACAGAATAATATTTCAACCATGTAAAGTGAACAGCAGTCAACAGTGGTATTAAGAACCATCATCACTGTCATTAACAAATGAGGAGAGACTTTAAGATTCAAGTACTCTTCTAGTTTTCTGGGAACCCCAGGTCAGATAATACACATCACAGTCTGTGATGCAATATTTGTTCCATAAGACACACAGACATTTCCCCCCACTTTTTGGGGGGGAAAATGCATTTTATGGAGCAAAAAATACTGTAGATGAGTTGGTTCTGACACTCAAGCTGCAGGTTATTTACTTAGATTTGTAGTAAGGAATAAGAGAAAACATCCTATACTTGTAAAATGCTTTGTAATTAACAAAGTACTTTTAACAGTCATTATCTCATTTGACTCATGTGTAGAGGTTCAGTGCTGTCCTCCCCAAAATGTGCCACTTTGGCACACAAATTATTTTGAGCTGAAAGCAATCGAACCCCTGAAAGCCCACAAAAAACTTTTAGTTCCCCCTTAAAGATTTAAAGTTAGGGTCTTGCCCATAATGAAAGTTATCACCAGAAATGACTTTTTATGACCTAACAATCTATAGGTCAGGGCACACTACTAATTATTGAACCTCTGCTTTTCTTATTGTCTTTCAATGACCTTCCTCTCTTCTGAAGCTCTAAGGTGATCCTTAGCTCAGAATGTCAAATGTACCTAATTTTCCCTTTTTGTCTTTTAACCTCTCATGTCTGTGATGTTTCTGACTCTCATGTATATGGGGTTCCCATTCATATGGATATATTAAATTTATTTTTTCTTATTAATCTGTTTGATGTTGATTTATTTATTAGAGCAGTCAAAAACAAAACAAAACAAAACAAAAAACCTAGGAGGGTACAGGAAAGTTTTTTCCTCCCCAACACATGAAAATCCCTGAGAGATAGGGCAGATACTGTGTTCATTTTGTAGAAGAGGAAACTGATATTTTAAAAGATTGAGATTTTTCAGTTTAACACAGCAAATGGTAGAGCTAGGTTTAAATTTCACACTTCTGATCATAGTACAAATGCTATGCTCTGTTTTCCCGTTATTTGCTAAAGGATGCATGACCATTATTACCCAGGAGATGGCAGTGTTCCTTTAATATTCATTGAGAATTCAATTTCCCAGTGGAGATACTTTAAAAGGAAGTGAAAATTGTATTCTCTCTGCTAACGTTCTTAGCATAAATTATGTTTACATGTTAAAGATAAAAAAGATTAGTAAAGTTGGGGTTTGCTTCCTAGGAGTTCACAGTCTGGGTGCAAGAAGTGGGGCAGTCAAATGAAGTTAAAGCATATAAAAACTTTGTACAAAATGCTGGACTACAAATTTATAATGGACCTTTTGAGGTGGTGTCTTTTTAATATGCTAATAGAAGTATAGCTTTAACACACAGATGAAAGACACAAGTAAATTCAAGCTTTCTGACTTCCTAACGACACAAAAATAAACAATAAAATGAAACTAGTATTGTAAACACAGAGAAAAACGCTCATAGGTATCCTACTGTACCCCTCTATCACTGAAAACACTATTTGCAGTTTTTAATGAGCAATAACTTTTCAGATGAGAATTTAGTGTTCAAGGTATACCATTAATTTATTCATTGAATGGACATCTTAAATTTTAAATTACTCGGGTCCTGTTAAATGCTAGGGTTATAATGTACATAAAATTGCTTCTGGTAAAACCTGCTAGTGACTAGTGGTCTTACAAATAATGTATATTGATATTTTAGAAACTTTCTTATTCAAATCTTATGTTTTATTTGAGAGCTTCAGAATATGGTACAAATTATCCCCAGAAGGAAAACAGAATTCAAATAAATTAAAATACCTTTCATATATAGAAAACCAAACCTTGGGTAGAATCTTGAGCACTTAGTTAGCAGCACTTCCCAACGACTATAGTTTTCTACAAATCTTGTTGTTTGCATTATAAGTTTATCCCTAGAAATATCATCCACTGTGCAACTGAAGGATAGGCCAAAATATTAGGTATCAGCACTACTCGAGATAAAGAACTGGTTTGAGGAAAATAGTTGAACTTTCACCTCTGGAATTCTAGGATGATTGTATTACTTTGGAACCAAAAATATGTTTATCAGACTTTTTAATTTTATAGGCAAATCAGAGTGATATGGAAAAGGAATGGAAAGGATGCTGAATTGAGGGACAAGTCTGGATTCTGGTATCAGTTATGCCATTATTTGACTTTCATGACCTTGTGCAAGTAAGTTTACTTCTCTGCTTGCTTTTTTTTAATAAAGGAAACATACATTTTGAGAATATAATATAACTATAATCAATGCTATCCATTCTGGATATCCATAGTCTAGTCCTTTCTTTCTACATTATGCTAATTTACTGGGCCAGTGTTTTATATATACATACACATATATATATATGTATGTATATATATATATGTATACATATATATATATTTAAATACACACGTTTTTTTTAAAGTTTAATCTTTATTGTATTTTTTTTTGCATTACCATTTAGTCTCCTTATACCCTCTTCCCCCTGCAACCACCACACTGTTGTCCATGTCCATGAGTCCTTTTTCCTTTTTTCTCAATCCTCCACCCCCGAACAACCCCCATTAGCTGTCATCTGCTCTCCATCTATAAGCCTGTCTCTGTTTTGCTTGTTAGTTGAATTTGTTCATTAGATTCCACGTATGAGTGAAATCATATGGTATTTGTCTTTCTTTGACTGGCTTATTTCACTTAGCATATAATGTTCTCCAGGTCCATTCATACTGTGGCAAAGGGTAAAATTTTCTTCTGTATTACAGCTGAGTAAAATTCTATTGCATAAATGTCCTGTAGTTGTTTTATCCACTCATCTTCTGATGATCACTTGGGCTGCTTCCATATCTTGGTGATTGTAGATAATGCTACAATGAACATAGGGATGCTTATGTTCTTTTGAATTAGCATTTTGGTTTCCTTTGGATATATTCCCACAAGTGGGATCGCTGGGCCAAAAGGCAGATCCATTTTTTATTTTTTTGAGGTGTCTCCACACTGTTTTTTATAGTGGCTGCACCAGTCTGCATTCCCCCCAACAGTACAAAAGGGTTCCCCTTTCTCCAGATCCTCGTCAGTGCTTGTTGTTTGTTGATTTATTGATGAGAGACATTCTGACAGGTGTGAGATGATTTCATTGTGGTTTTAATTTGCATTTTTCTGATAAGTGATGTTGAGCACCTTTTTATATGTCTATCGGCCATACACACACAGTTCTTATTCACAGTGATTATAAAAAAAAAAATAAAGTACTTCTGGGCAAGATGGAGGTCTAGATAGACATGCGCATCTCCCTCCACAACTAATAAGAAATACGACTATCTCAAAACTAGAGACAACCAGAAGTTCCAGAAAATCAAGCTGCATGGAAGTCCAATAAACAAAGATATAAAGAAGAAATACTCATCCAGACAGGTAGGAGGGGCGGAGCTGGGGCAGAGAGGAAGCAGTGTGGTGGCAGCAGCTGCAGCAGTCGCAGCAGCTGCAGCAGTCGCAACAGCAGGCCCTGGAGAAAGTGCAGTCACATGTTTTAAAGAGTAGTGAGGGACACCTGGGGAGCACTCCCAGCACCAGACCAGACTGCACAGCTCAAGGTTCCAGAGCCAAGGAAAATCAAGCCTCATTGCTTCTGACTGTGCAAACCAGTGGGGATTGGAGAGGAGGAAGAAACTATAGGTCTCTCAGAAGAGTCCACTTGTTTAAAAAGTTCTCACAGTCCTAGAACGTCTGAAGATCCACCCACTCTGGGAACAACAGCCAAAGCAACAGCTAGAGAGGCATCAGTCCTATATGGAAGTGGGAGAAGTGCCTGGAAAAGGGGTGAGTGCTGAGCAAGCGGCATTGTTCCCTCTCAGACCTCTCCCCCACATACAGTGCCACAACGTGGTGAAATGGATCACCTGTTCTGACAAATACCTAAGGTTCCGCCTCTCACAATGTAACGGGTGCGACAGCTCTACCTAAGACACAGAGGCAACCAAACACAGGCGCCTGTCAAGATAAAATGACAGGGAAATATGGCCCAAAAGAGGGAATGGATCAAGGTTCCAGTGGGAGACCTAAATGATGAGGAGATGGCCAACCTAACAGATGAAGAGTTCAAAACACTGGTGATAAAGATGCTCACAGACTTGACATATATGCTTAAGTATGGCAAACACAGAAAGGAAGAAGTGAGCGCTATTCTAAATAAAGTGAAGAAAAATTCACGCAAAATCAATGGTGAAGGGAAGGAAACTGGGGTTCAAATCAATGATTTGGAACATAAGGAAGAAAAAAAACAGTCAACCAGTACAGAATGAGGAAACAAGAATTGAGAAAAATGAGGAGAGGCTTAGGAACCTCTGGGACAAATTTAAATGTGCCAACATCCAAATCATAGGGGTGCCAACAGGAGAAGAAGAAGAGCAAGAAATTGAAAATTTATGTGAAAAAATAATGAAGGAAAACTTCCCTATTTGGGGAAGTAAGTGGACATATGGGCCCAAGAAGCACATAGAGTCCCAAACAACCTAGACCCAAGGAGAACCACACCAAGACATATCATAATCAAAATGCCAAAGGTTAAGGATAAAGAGAGAATCTTAAAAGCAGTAAGTGAAAAGAAGGAAATTACCTACAAAGGTGTATCTATAAGACTGTCATCTGATTTCTCAAAAGAAACTTTGCAGGCAAGAAGAGACTGGCAGGAAATATTCAAAGTGATAAGACTTCAGGCCAAGGTGGAGGCCTAGACTGACACGCTCCGTCTCCCTCCACAACTAAGAAGGAATACAACAACGCAAAACCAGAAATAACTAGAAGTTCCAGAAAATAAAGCTACATGGAAATCCAATGTATGAAGTTATAAACAAGTGGTGCTCATCCAGATGGGTAGGAAGTGTGAAGCTGGGGCGGAGAGGTCAAGCTGTGCTGGCGGTGGCAGCTGCAGCGATGGGCAGCAGACTGCAGTAAGCACAGACACCAATATTTAAGGGGAGGCGAGAAGCGCCTGGGGAGCACCCCTGGCCGCAGACCAAATCCATCAGCTCGCAATTCCAACAGTGGGGAAGGCAGACCCCCATTGCCTCGGACTGTGAGGGCTGGAGGACGTGGGCACAGAGAAGGAGGCGCCCAGTCTCTCAACGGAGAGTGAACGGCAGGAATCCATCTTGGACATCCGCCCCCACGCAAAGCGCCACAGTATGGTGAGAAGGGTCGCCTGGTAGTGATGAATGCATAAGGCTCTGCCCTCTATAGAGTAGGAGGTGTGACAACCCACCCAGGAAGCAAAAAACTGTCAGGATGGCAAGAATCATGATAGAGATCCCAATCACACAGCTGACCAGACAGCAAATATATGATCTATTGTACCAGTAAGTAGATAATCTTTCTGAGGCTCAGTTCAGAGCCATAGTTATAAGAAAGCTTACAGACCTAATAGCAGATCCTAAACAAGACGGGGAAGGAATGAAGACTAGTCCTGCTGAAATGAACGAAAACACATACAAAACAAGTGGTGAGGGAAAGAAAACCAGGGATCAAATCAACAAATCGGAACATAGGGAAGGAACAGACAGTTAACCAGTGCAGAAAGAGGAAATGAAAAGTGAGGAAAATTAGGAGAGGCTCAGAAACCTATGGGACAGCTATTAGCAGACCAACTTCCGAATCATAGGGTTGCCAGAGGTGAAGAGAAAGAACTAGAAATAGAAAAATTATGTGAAAAAATAATGAAGCAGAACATCCCTAACTTGGGGAAGAAAATGGAATTACAGGTCCAGGAAGCACAGAGAGTTCCAAAAAAACTGGACCCAGGGAAGGACCGCACAAAGACACATTTTAATCAAAATGTCAAAAATTAAGGATAAAGAGAGAATCTTAAAAGCAGCAAGAGGGAAGAGAATTATGTACAAAGGGCTCCCAAGAAGACTATCAGCTGATTTCTCAAAGGAGACTCTGCAGGCAAGAAATATTCAAAGTAATGAAAAGAAAAAACCTACAGCCATGATTACTCTATCCAGCGAAGCTGTCATTCAGAATAGAAGGGCAGAGAAAGTGCTTCGAGGACAAAGTAAAACTGAAGGAGTTCATTAGATCCAAACCACTGTTATACAAGATGTTAAAGGGACTTGTTTAGGAGAAGGAGGATCAAAACTATGAACATTAAAATGAAAACTGTATCACAACAACCAACAACAGAAGCTAGGGAATCGAAACAAAGGCAAACTAAATAGGCAACGAGAGTGGAAAAAGAATTACAGTTATGGGGAACATATTGGGAGGAAGTCAGCAAGGAGGGGGAAGTTGGGGAAAGAAGGGAGGTGGCATATAAATTAAGAAGCATAGTAGAAGGGAGTGGAGTAGATAGGAAGATGTTGAGAAGAACTACATGCACAACCAATGGGCATGGACTTAAGTGGGGGGTGACAACTAAAGGGAGGGGAGTCACTGGGTGGAGGGGAACAAAGGGAAAAGAAATTGGGACAACTGTAACAGCATAATTAATAAAACATTTTTTTTTAAGGTGATGAGAGGCAAGGACCTACAACCAAGATTTCTCTATCCAGCAAAGCTATCATTTAGAATGGAAGGACAGCGAAAGTACTTCTCAGAGAAGGTAAAGCTGAAGGAGTTCATCATCACCACGCCATTATTATATTAAATGTTAAAGGGACTTATTTAAGAAAGAGATCAAAACTATGAACATTAAACTGACAACAAAATCACAACTATCTACAACAGAAGCTAAAAAATAAAAACAAACTAAACAGATAACCAGAGTGTGAACAGAATCATAGGTAGGGGGAGCGTGTGGAGGGGTATCACCTGGGAAGAGGAAAGAAGGGGAAGGAGGGAAATGGTGCAGGAATTAAGAAGCATAGTAGGAGGGTACAGAATGATCAGGGGGATATAGAGAAGAGCTTTATGCATGACTCGTGGACATGGACTAAGGTGGGGACTGCTGGAGGGAGGGGATGCTCAGTGGAGGGAAGCAAAGGGAAAAGAAATTGGGACTACTGTAACAGCATAATCAATAAGATATACTTAAATTTTTTAAAAAAGTATACTGTCTGGTGAGTTTTGACAATGTATACACTTGGGAAATGACCACTACAATCAAGATATAAAACTTTTTAATCTATCCCCAAAGTTTCTTCCTGCTGCTTTGCAGTTATCCCCCTTCCCCACCCCTGACCCCAGTCACTACAGATTAGGTTTGCCTTTTTTAGAAGTTCATATAAATGGAATCACTTAATATGTACACTTCTGTGGCAGGCTTCTTTTGCTCAGCATAATGTTTTTGAGATTCATCTGTGCGGTTGCTTGTATCAGTAGTTCATTCCTTTTCATAGCTGGTTCCATTGTATGGAGTAACCACAGTTTGTCCTTTCTCTTGTTGATAGACATTGGGGTTGTTTTCAGTTTTTGATTGTTACCAATAAAATTGTCAGGTACATTTGTATATAAATCTTTGTGTAAACATATTTTTCATTTCTCTTGGGTAATACCAGCAGTGGAACACCTGGGATTTTTTAATAACTTGATTCCTATATTTCTTTAGTGTCTGGCAAAGGACAAGTGTATTTGAATATTTTGTTAGGATATTCCCTGTTATTTTTGACCAAAGTACCTGTTGCTATAGGAGAAAACATAGCATAAACACTGATATTTAGGGTATGAGATAAATAACTCTTCAGAGTTGTCTGTCTTTTCCCCTATTTTTCAGTGAGTTAAATCAATCTCTTTCCCAATTTCTAGTTTTAGACCAATCCTGTCATTCCATCCTACATAAGAAGGGGTAGTTTGTTGTTTGATGCATCTCTTTTAAGTTTTCTTGCTTAAGGAAGCTTATATGATATGCTAAATAAACTTTTTTCCCTTCTCTCTGTATTTTAAAATATTTTATTCTCAGAGAGAGGTGAAGGGGGAGAGAAAGAGAGGGAGAGAAACATCGATGTGAGAAACATCCATTGGGGTTGCCTCTTGCACCCTGACTGACCAAGACTAAACCCACAACCCAGGCACTTGCCCTGACTGGGAATTGAACCTTCAACCTTTCACTTTGTGGGACAATGCCCAACCAAATGAGTCACACTCCTAATTTCTTAACCATGAAATAAATTCAACTTTTTGGTTTGTTTCCATTAGTCCTTTGTGCACACAAATTAATCAGTGGCAGGAGAGATAACCCACAGAGAATGTTAATAGCTGAAAAAAAGTGTCCTTGGCCCTAATCTACCTTGTTCAGGTCTCTGAACCACATTCAGAGCTTCAGTAGCAAACTGGCCCTTCCTCACTGCTTTCAGACACATGTACAACATCAACCTGGTTCCAGCTGAATGTGTCTATCTGGGGTCTAGCACATCTGCAGGTAATGCCTTCTTTTGAGTTCTCCACCCTGTTGCAGAGGGTCCAATAGCGAGTGGCATACAGATATATTTCAATATACAGGTCAGGGTTGATACAGCCAATTCCTTTACCTGAGACACTTATTTAAAAGTATATATTTTTAGAGAAATCATAAACCAGTCTATATTAAATCAAAGGTTAAAATGTCTCTTTCCAAGAAAAATTCCAAATAACACTTATTTTACTTTTTAATCTCAAAACAATTCTTGGGTGCTGGATCCATTAGAACCAAGAATTGGAGAAGCACTGATTAAATCTAAAAAAATATGGGCACTATAATGGGCAAAGCAGATTGCAGGGCAAAGTAAACACACTGGAATAAATAGGATTCTCCTTCCTCTCATAGGCCTCCTGAATCTTAACTACAGCACTCCATTACCTTCTCTATCACTTCCACAAAATTCCATAATTTTCTTTAAAAATAAGAATAAAGGATGTAGTTTTCAATCTTATTGGTGCTCTTTGACATAATTAACTTTTTTTTTAATCATTACCTGAGGACATTTTTTATTGCTTTTGAGAGAGGAAGAAAGAAAGAAGAATCAATATGAGAGAGAAACATCGATTGGTCACCTTCTTGTATGCTCCCCGATTGGGGATTAAACCTGTGACTTTTCAGTCTATGGGATGATGTCCCAACCAGCTGAACCACATTGGCAAGGGCAATGATATAATTACCTTTTGACATCAGTTCACAGATCTGGGTCATTTTACTACTATGGCCCTAACTTTATTTGACAAATTGTAAAAACCTAGCATTTTGTGTTCATGTAAAATATAATTTATTTGCTATTGTCCACTATTAGAGCAGAGAAATGGGGTTAAATCTTAGGAAGAATGAAAATCCCACTTTTTTTCTACATTTATTTTTTAAATTTTATTATTTTATTTTTTATATATTTTAATATGCTTTATTGATTATGCTGTTACAGTTGTCCCAATTCCTTTTCCCTTTGTTCCCCTCCACCCAGTGACTCCCCTCCCTTCAGTTGTCCCTCCCTTTAGTCTATGCCCATTGGTTGTGCATATAGTTCTTCTCAACATCTTCCTATCTACTCCACTCCTTCTACTATGCTTCTTAATTCCTGTACCATCTCCCTCCCTTTCTCCCTTTCCCCCTCCCCACTGACTTTCCCCCAATATATTCCCCATACCTATAATTCTTTTTCCACTCTCGTTGCCTATTTAGTTTGCCTTTGTTTTGATTCCCTAGCTTCTGTTGTTGGTTGTTGTGATACAGTTTTCATTTTAATGTTCACAGTTTTGATCCTCTTTCTTCTAAACAAGTCCCTTTAACATTTCATATAACAGTGGTTTGGATCTGATGAACTCCTTCAGTTTTACTTTGTCCTCGAAACACTTTCTCTTCCCTTCTATTCTGAATGACAGCTTCACTGAATAGAGTAATCGTGGTTATAGTTTTTTCCTTTTCATTACTTTGAATGTTTCTTGCCAGTCCCTTCTTGCTTGCGGAGTTTCTTTTGAGAAATCAGCTAATAGTCTTCTTGCGACCACTTTGTATGTAATTCTCTTCTTCTCTCTTGCTGCTTTTAAGATTCTCTCTTTATCCTTAATTTTTGACATTTTGATTATGATGTGTCTTGGTGTGGTTCTCCCTGGGTCCAGATTTTTGGAACTCTCTGTGCTTCCTGGACCTGTAGGTCTATTTCCTTCCCCAAGTTAGGGAAGTTCTGCTTCATTAGTTTTTCACATAATTTTTCTATTTCTAGTTCTTCACCTTCTGGCAACCCTATGATTCAGATGTTGGCCCACTTATAGCTGTCCCATAGGTTTCTGAGCCTCTCCTAATTTTCCTCACTTTTCATTTCCTCTTTCTGCACTGGTTAACTGTCTGTTCCTTCCCTATGTTCCGATTTGTTGATTTGATCCCTGGTTTTCTTTCCCTCACCACTTGTTTTGTATGTGTTTTCATTCATTTCAGCAGGACTAGCCTTCATTCC